>NC_057827.1:66431315-66733947 GCF_910594005.1 Cervus elaphus | reverse complement strand
CTGTCCTCCCAGGCAGGCCAGACTCACATGCTGGGGACAACAGCACACGGCAGGTGGTGCTACCTATCACGACGGAGCGCGGGGGAGGACAGGGAATCCTGCCACGGTGGCTGGAAACAGCTTTGTCTGCAGAGCAAGGTTCCCAGAGGACGGGCGGGGCTGGATGTGTGGGGACAGGAGGGGACGCCAGGCGGGGATCTGGGGAAGGCGCCCTGCTGAGTCACTGTGGGTGCGGGTGGGCGGTAGGATGCCCCCGGGGGGGCTGGTGCGCGGGAAGTGGCCGCCAGGGGGCAGGCAGGAGCGGGATGGGGAGCCGCCAGGAGCGGAGCTGCCAGGAGGGAGTGGGTGTCCCCAGTAATCTTTGGGGTGGGGTGGGGATAGAAAGTGCCCACGGCCTCTGCAGGAAGGAGAGGAAAACAGCTCAGTATTTCTTTTACTTAAGATAATTTTCAGAAGAAAAGAGGTTTACGAAAAGCAGGATCCAGTCCCACTCCAGGAAGCTAAGAGGTAGGACACGGGAGGAGAGTGCTTTGGGCCTCTCTTGGGGAGAGACCCCGGCCTGGGAGCCTGCCCACTGGGAGTGATGCCACGCTGGGCATCAGCTAAGGACACGGACATTGGAAAGACTGGGAGAACGTCCATCACCAGCTGGAAAGGTACCAGTGATGTCACCACGAGCAAACCAGGTAAGGAAAGGCCACACCACTAGGTTCTGAGACACATGCTTAAACTCGGCCAGCGTGGAGGTGCACCACGCCCCCAGGGGTTTCTTTCCCTTCTCTGCAGAGCCCCAAGAGATAAAGCGGAGCTATTCTGGTTGTGTCAGGTGAGGGCCGGACATGCACTCCACCGCATACCCCGTTTGAGAGCCCCTGTGCTCAACCGCCAACTGTACACAGAGCTGCCTCTGACTGGCAAGCTGCGCCCCTCAACAGCAACAGCCACCAACCCACGAGGCACCCCTGCGGCTCAGCCTGCGCCAAGGCCCTCAGGACGCTCCTCCTCACCCTGAGCCGGGGGCGCCAAGGTGCCACCTCCTGCTCGAGACGGGCCAGTCAGTCTTCACAACTCCGGCCACCCGCACTGCGCTTTGCTGTCCACAAATGTGCGGGCTTCCCTGGTGACTCAGAGGGTAAAGCGTCGTCTGCCTGCAATGCGGGAGATCTGGGTTTGATCCCTAGGTCGGGAAGATCCCCTGGAGAAGGAAATGGCAACCCACTCCAGTACTCTTGCCTGGAAAATCCCATGGATGGAGGAGCCTGGTAGGCTACAGTCCATGGGGTCGCAAAGAGTCGGACAGGACTGAGCAATTTCACTTTTCAGGATCGCCTCTGAGACCGGCCTGGCCACCTATTTTACAGGCAGAGAAGCTGAGGCTGGGGGAGTCCTAACAGGTCTGACGGTCTATCTGTGGGGGGAGCTGCTCCTGACCTCTCTCCCGTGAACACAACTCCAAGTGTGGAAATTTTTGTGTGCTCGTTAGCATTTTCTCTTTTTCAGTAATAAACAAGGACTGTGGGTGATGAGGGAGCCTGTCTCCTGGAGGTGTTTGGTCTTCCGGGAGGTAGAGAGGGACATTCCACCATTCCAGTTTGTTCTCTGGGCTTTCCCTGCTCTGAGCACCGGCCATGGGGACACGTCCGTAAGGAGTGAACTGGCATGCACTGTGTCCAGACAGCGCACCTAAAATCTAAACCACGAGCGCGAGAAGGACTTGCAGAGATCTTGACCGAATCTGTACCCCTCTTTACAGGGATGGGAAGACCGGGAACACCGGGAAGTGGCCTGTTTAAGGTCAGAAGCAGTTGCCTTTATCAGGGTTGGAACCCTAACCCTACCCACGAACTGATGTCTGCTCAGAGAATGAACTGAGGCGGGGAGGGAAGCCCGGGCGGGCCTGGAGGCAAAGTTCAGCCCATAAACATGGCTCCCCTGGCTGATAACAGGCAGTAACCAGACGGTGGTGGGCGCCCACTGAGGAAGGCAGCGGAGGAAGCCAGGTAAGGGCACTGGCGGTGCAGAGTCGGGATGATGAAGACCCCCCACGACACTGAGGCCCGCGACCTTGGACCTTTGTCTGTAGTGGTGCTAACACGCCACGAACCACGCAGACCACCCTGCCCA
Organism: Cervus elaphus; assembly: GCF_910594005.1. NCBI lineage: Eukaryota > Metazoa > Chordata > Mammalia > Artiodactyla > Cervidae > Cervus > Cervus elaphus. The sequence goes on along the minus strand of NC_057827.1, from coordinate 66,731,823 downwards.
AGCCCTTGGGGTCCCCAAAGGGAGACGACCGCCCAGAGCTGTGGGGTCAGGCTGGGCCCACGGCTGGCTGACCCTCCTCTCTGACCTCCTGAGGCAGCGCAGAGCTGTAGAAAAAACACTGGATTTCAAACCAGGGGCCCTAGATACGAGTCTCAGTTCCACCGGAGAGCTATGGCAGAGAGGTCCCGCCTTTAGCCCCCACTCGCCGTCTGAGTAAACGTGTGTCACAGAAGCTGGCCTGACACCTGCAGGAACAAAAGCGGGGCATTCGGGAGCACCCCCTCGGCCAGCGAAGGCCCGGCGGTGGCCTGCTGGGCCCGCATCCAGGCTGCCCGGTTGGCGGGAGTCTTTGCCCAAGAAGCGGCTGGAAGGGGCACGTGCGAGAAGATTCTGGTAAAAACAAACACAAGTCCTGGGCTGTGAGGAGAAAGTGCAGATGTTCTTATTACCATAATCATTATCTCTGCCATCCGCCCAGTCACAAGGAGCCCCGCTGTAAACCCCCCTCAGCACACCCATCACACGGCACCCGGAAACCCAGAAACACTGGGCCCGGCACCACGCGAGGGCGCGCTGGTGGCGTCGCTCACACACAGGGGCGCGCCGATGGCGCTGCTCACGCACAGGGGTGCGCCCCACGCACAGGTGCGCGCCGGCGTCTCTCACGCACAGGGGTGTGCCGGCGTCGCACACGCACAGAGGCGCGCTGGCGTCTCTCACGCACAGGGGCGTGCCGCCGGCGCCCCTGACGTACAAGGGTGGGGGTTGGGAGAGGCTGCTGGACTCTGCGGCTCAGAAGGGTCCACGTTCTAAGAGCCCGGGCCCCGGATGCCCGGCTCGGACTAGGACACGCCAGTGAGGACAGGGAAGGGCAGAGGTGGTCGATTACCAGACGCCCGGCCCCGCGCTGGGCAACTGAATCCTCTCCTCCACACTCTTAAGTGGTACTTCTGACCCCATTTTACAAACAAGGATGTTGAAACCTAAAGACAAGCAAAATTCAACAAGACCAGAGATGGAAGGAAGAGCCAGCATTATTCACACTCTTATCACATACGAGGCACTCCATGCTAAGTGCTTTATAAACACTTCCATTGAATCTTCACATCAGCCCTAGGAAGTAGGGTTTATTATCCCAAGGCCACAGGTGGCAGGTTGAAGCCTCAATACAAAACCTTGGTGGCTCCAAGCATACGCTTTTCTCACCACAGCTGACCCCTGAGCACCGTGGGGGTCGGGCTCTGGTTGGCAGAGGTGAGAACCTGCGTGTAACCGCACAGCTGGCTCTGCACCCGCAGATACGACCAGCCGCGGATCACGCAGAGCGGAGACGTGGTCAGGGAAAAGAAGCCAGGCGTCAGTGGACACCCGGTTCAGAGCTGTTATGTTCAAGGGTCCACTGCACTGCGAAGGGCTCCCACCGAGGACGGTCGGACAGCTCTTCCCAAGGCAGGGCATTTGATAGAAACGTCGCAATTATCTGCAGCAGGAGGCCAGTGGCAGCTGGTGGGGAGGCTGCCCGGGTCCTGCCCGGGCTCCAGGGGCTGGACGACTGGGCAGGGAGGCACAGTCATACTCCGGAGCGTGCTCCACAGGGACCGGGCTGGCTGTGGACACACACGTGTCCGGGGACGGGTGCCTCAGACGTGAGGTCAAGGACAAGAATCAGACCCCGATGTCCGCACTGTACGATCCATTTACACGAAGTTCAAACACAGGTAAAGGTGCTCTGTTGTCACAGAAGCTGAAGCTCTTGGGCTGAGAGGGGTGGAGGGGTGTGATCTCTGTCCGGGCCCCACAGAGGCCTTCGCACAAGCTCACGGAGCTCACACTTCAGGCGTCTGTAAGGTACAGCAGGCCACACACACGGGGAGGAAATAGCTCTGTCTGCAGTGGGCCCAGCTCTCCGCCTCCAAAGGCCAGTGAGCCAGGAGGGACTCAGGAGCAGAGTCTCAGGTCAGGCCCATCAGCGTGAGCACATACCCTCCTACCCCAACAAGGACAGCGTTCTGCCCAGAGGGGATGCAGGAGGTCGGGGTTCCAAGGCGACTTACTACCTGCCAACAGTCACTTATTTCTTCATACTGGTCATAGGTCTCTTATCTGAAAATGAGGCTTGGACTAGTTGATTTCCTCGTGATTCTACTGTGAAGTTAATAAAGTCAATAGTAGTTGCTTTGAGCCAGCCATCTGATTAAATGAAAACTTTTTTCCCTCCTTAATGTATCTATATATATATAGATAAAATAAAGTTAAAACTCTCTCATCCTGGGGCAAGTGAGGCCACTCAGATCGGAAACCTTAAACTCTGCTCACTCGACCTTGAGGCTCAAGGCTCTTGGGTGGAAAAGACAGTTTAATAAACATTTATTTGGGGCCTCCAGTGTTTCAGGCACTGCACTCATCACTCAGTACCGCTGTGGTCCCTCACCACACAGCCTCCATTCTCAGCAGAAAATCCACAAACCATGCAGTCTTTTCATGGTGGGGGAAGAGCTCTACAAGTACCGGTTCTGCATATGACCTGCAGGAAGCATACTCTAAACATGTTCTTTATTTAAAAAAAAAAATTCTCCGAGGGTTTAAGTTAGGTCCCAAAGCTCGGATCTATAAGGCACAACAGTTATTTAAAAGGCATCTCCCTGCAGCTTCTAAGTACCATGGCTCCCCACTTCCTGCCCTAATTCTGGCAGCAGCAGCAGCAATGACAGTAATAATACTCACAAATAGTAATACTGGAAGATTAGCACATGTCAGGCGGCCCACTAACATCTTATATTTGAGTTCATTTAAACATAGAATCAGGCTTCCCAGGTGGCTCAGTGGGTAAAGAATCTGCCTGCAATGCAGGAGATGCCAGAGATGAGGGTTCAATCCCTGAGTTGGGAAGACCCCCTGGAGGAGGAAACGGCAACCCACTTCAGTTTTCTTGCCTGGAGAATCCCATGGACAGAGGAGCCTGGCAGACTACAGCCCCTGGGGGTCGCGAAGAGTCGGACACGACTGAAGAGACTGGGTACAGACACATAGCAACAACCCCTTATCACCCGTCTTTCAGAAAAGGAACCGAGACACAGAAACGAAGTGATGTGTGCTAGACTCAAGGCCAGCAGGACACCCCAGGCCCAGCCCCACACTGCCACCGAGGTGAGTTCTCCAGCCAAGCGCTGGATGGCTCTGGCCTCCAAGATGCTGACACCCCAGAGGGCCCCGTCCTCCCGTGGGAGCTGACGCTACAGATGGCCCAGAAGAACCGTGTGTGCTTCTGCTTCTCTGCTTTACTGGCCCTGCAGACGCTCCTGCTGGCCCCTCTCCCCGCCCTGGTCCCACTGTCTACACCCCAAGTCTCCCAGGTTGGCTGCAGCCTCTCCCTATGCAACCCTCTCCACCTTCCAATTCCATGTCCAGCCTCCTTCCTTTGGTACCACGGGCCCCAGAGACACTGCACGCTCTCCTCCCCGCACAGGCCGGGCTTTCAGGCCCAGGAGCCTTTGTATCTGCCGTTCCCTCTGCCTGGGATGCCCACTCCCCCGTCTCCTGAGCTCCCTGCCCGTCAACACTCCAGCTCAAATGTCACCACCGCTCGAAGCCCAGCTGGGCAGTCCCTTCTTTGCTTTTCCATGCTCCTGAAGCCCCTGCCCTGCTCACACCTTATTAGTTCCCTTATTGCAACACGTTATAGCTAACGGTTCATGGGTCCATCCATGTTCTCTTGGATACCAAGTGCTGTGAATCAAAGGGCTCCATCAATTCACTTCTGACCTATTTTGCCCCAGACAGTTTCCAACATGCAGGAAGTGTTCAGTAACAGTGTGTTAAACTTAGGAATAACTGAATCCAAGAATACAGTTTTGCTTCTTCCCTTCAAACTCTGCCAAATATGTGCTGAGAATGTGGAAAGTAGGACGACAAAGGTAAAACACATCTGGATACCCAGTTTCAGGCATAATACAACTATCTCTAGCTCACAGCGGGCAGAAACGATGCAAATGTCTCTCTCCTTGTTCAAACTGTTAGTAGCGCTTTGTATCTAGAGTCAGGCAGTAGTTTTCTCTGCGAATCCACCAGACATCAGCTCAGTGCTGCTGCCATCGAGGACACCCCGGGAGCCACAGCCATGGGAGGGCGGAAGGAGGGGAGGGAGGGTCTGGGCGCCAGGCCAGACAAAGCCCCACTTACCGCCTTCCTGGGAATTCATGATGTTCAGGGCAAACAGCATGGCGTTTGAGAACGTGGTCGCCTCTTCCTTACTTGCAAAGTTTAAACCGTAGACCTGGCGGGCATCTCGCCACTGGTGGAAGGTTGGCGTTGCCTGATTGTACTTCAGCCCTTTCACGATTGAATAATTGATCACAACCTGAAAGGGAAAAGAGAGAGAAATACGCGTAAATAAATAAAAGGTAAGTGAGCTGGAGAGCTGCTGCGGGGTGAGGACGCCATGTCCCTGGAGCTACCAGGGGACAGGGGGACGTGGATGCGTCAGAAGGGGGAGCTCGGCCAGGCAGCCCTTCAACACGATCAGCGGAACAGCGAGGGTCTGAAAACCAGTTATTTCATTTAACTGATAAAGCTGTGTGGTCATGGCCTGAGCGGGGAGTCGGGTTCCCAGGTCCTGGCCCTGTCACCCCAGGCAGCACCCTGGGGCTCAGCTTCTCCAACTGTGAAACGGGGATAGTCATCCTGGCTCAACTGACCTAATGCGGTTACTGCAAAGGTCATGGTGTGACACATATCTCATCAAGACTGCTAGATATAGATTCTTAAGGACGAGTCTTTTTTAATTCATATTTATGCTCCCGTAGCTCTCTGCATAATGTCTAGAACGCATTAACCAGAGGGTTGTTAGTTAAAAGGACAACCCCTCACTCTTTCCCATGTGGCTATTCAGATTTCTCAGCACTGTTTATTGAACAGGATGCCCTTTCCCCACTGTATGTTCTTGACTCCTTTTGTCATAAACTAATAAACCACATCTGCGTGGGTTTATGACGGGGTTCTGTCTTCTGCTCCACTGATTTCTGCTTTTATGACAGTCTCATGCTGTTTACATTACTACAGTTTTGTGATACAGTTTGAAATGAGGGCGTGTGGTGCCTCCAGCTTTGTTGTTCTTTCTCAAGATCGCTTTCGCCATGGGGGTCTTTTGTGGTTCCCTACAAATTTTAGTATTATTGTGCTAGTCCTATGAAAAATGCCATTGGAATCCTGATAAGGACTGCATTGAGTTTCTTGATTGCTTTGAGTAAGAATGGACATTTTAACCTAAGCACAGAGTCCTCTCTCTTCCTTGGTGAGTCTGGCTAAAGGCTTGTCAGTTTATCTTTTCAAAGAACCAGTTCTTAGTTTCATTGCTGTTCTCTGTTGTCTTTTTAGTCTCTATTTCTGCTCTAATCATTGTTGCTTCCTTCATTCTACTACCTTTGGGCTTGTTTTGCTCATCTTTTCCCAGTGCCCTGAGTGTACAGTTAGGCTGTTTGAGACTTTCCTTGCTTCTTGAGGTAGGCCTTTACTGCTATGAACTTAGCAGTAGCATTGAGAACTGCTTCTGCTCCATTTCCCAAGTTCTGTTAGGTTATACTCCCATTTCTGCTTGTGTCCAGGCATTTACAAGTCTCTCTCTTGATCTGTCCTTCAATCCACTTTAGCAACATGTTGTTTAATCTCCATATTCTTGTGATCTGAAACCATAAAGCTCCTAGAAGAGAATCTAAGTGATTAGCTCCTTGACACAGGTCTTGGTGGTGATTTTTTTGAATCTGACACCAAAATCAAGAGCAACAAAACCAAAGCAACACAAGTGGGACTACATCAAACTAAAAAGCTACACGCAAAGGAAGCCAGTGACAGGATGGAAAGGCAGTCTGCTGAGTGGGAGGAAGTGATTGCAAATCATAGATCTGATAAGGGACTAATATGGCTAACAGACACATAAAAAGATGTTAGACATTAGCAGTGATCAGGGAAATACAAATCAAAACCACAAGGGGTTATCATCGCACACATGTCAGAATGGCTATTATCTAAAAGATAAAAAATAAAGTGTTGGCAAGGATGTGGAGAAAAAGGAACCCTTGTGCACTGTTGGTAGGAATGCAAATTGGTATAGTCACTATTAGAAAACAGTACAGAGGTTCCTCAAAAAGTTAAAAATAGAACTATCACATGATCCTGCAATTTCGCTTTTGGGTATTTACCCCAAGAAAACGAAAATACTACTCTCACCTGGGAAATCCCATGGACAGAGGAGCCTCGTGGCTACAATTCTTGGAGTCACAAGAGTCGGACACGACTTAGTGACCAAACCACCACCACCAAGTCAAAACATATATGCACCCCATGTTCACAGGAACAGTATTTAAAATAGCCAAGATATGGAAATAATCCAAGTGTCCACTGATATATGATCAGATATGGACAACTGTGGTATACTGTATACACAATGAAATATTATTTAGCCGTAAAAAGGATGGAATCCCGCCGTTTATGACAACATGGATGTATCTCAAGGGCATTATGCTAAGGAAAAGAAGTCAGACAGAGAAAGACAAATACCTTACGCTCTATCTCGTATGTCCTCAGGGATACAGAGAACAGATGGATGGCTGCCAGAGCAGGGTGGTAGGAAATGGGGGGAAATTATGCACATGAAGCCACTTAACGCAGCTGCTACCACACAGCAAGCTGTCAGCAAGCGTTAACTGAGAACTAGTCGGTCCTCAGAGATGGAAACACGCAAGCGGCGTCCGGATGAGGCTGGAGGCCGGCTGTGAGTGCTGCGATGGAAAGGATCCTGCTTTAGGAGGGGTACGAGATGGGTTCTCAGCTCTCCTCTGGCTTTGAAGCTCCAGGGTTCTGTGATCTGAAATTGGAGGTAAGTCAGTCCACTGTCGCTCAGTCGTGCCCAACTCTTTGCAGAATCCTCCAGGCCAGAATACTGGAGTGGGGTAGTCTTTCCCTTCTCCAGGGGATCTTCCCAACCCAGGGATCGAACCCAGATCTCCTGAATTGCAGGCGGATTCTTTACCTGCTAAGCCACAAGGGAAGCCTGCCTCTGGTCAGGAAGGTGAGCTCAGGAAAAGATTCAGAGAAGTGAAGGGCCACCCTGCGTGCTGCTGGGGCGCTAAGACGAGAGGTCTGGTTTACTGCGCCACCATGCTGCGCTGCTGGGCGAAGCAAGGCCAGAGCACAGGGGGCAATACCGTTTTTCTTCAAGCCTTAGCCAGGTGGAAGGCAGGTTCGGCTGTCCTACAGTGAAGAGAGTGAGTGAGCAAGAGAGAGAGAGTGCAAGAGAAGCACGTGTACTAAATTAGCTAAGGAAACACAACTGTTTCATAACTTAATTGTTACACACTGACAGTGCAGTGTGGGCCAACATTTATACCCAGGTTCCTGGGGTGGCTCTCTCTCTGGGTTCAGCTTTAGATCATCAGAAAAAGGGCTGGAGGTTTTGTGGTTACACGCGTGATAAGAAGCACAGCGCCTTGTGGTTAACACGGCTCTTCAGAGGGCACATTAATCTCAGTGCAGTGACCAGCGTGAGGGAGATAAGATCCTCCCCCTTTCTACCACGGCTAAGTTCTTCCCAGAAAGCCTGTGTTCAAGTGGCTTTGGTGCTACACCATTAGTGGACACAGAGGGCCACGTTTTAAATGGAAGGAGGCCTGGAAACCACATCATATCAAGAATGGCTGAGGGATACTGAAGCGGATAAAAAGAGACTCCTCAGTGTATCTATCAGGTACCCAAGGGGAGGACGTGGGGAAGTGAGATTTAGAATCCTATGGTTTGAAATCTCTAGTTGGCTATGCTCTTGGAGGGGGATTTAGTGGCAGTGGGAATTGGGGGTGGTGGATGCCTATCTGGAATATACGAACAGTGTGGCCAAAAGTACTGGCTTAAGGAACTCAGAGACCAGACAGAGTATCTATTTTTATTTATTTATTTCATTTATTTTTATTAGTTGGAGGCTAATTACTTTACAATATTGTAGTGGTTTTTGCCATACATTGACATGAATCAGCCATGGATTTACATGTGTTCCCCCAGACAGAGTATCTAATTCAATCCTCCTTTTTTACAGGCGGGAAAACTGAGGCCCAGGGAGAATGAGTGACTTGTCCAAATTACACGGTACATAACAGGAGAACTGAATTTAGAAGCCAAGCTTGTAACCTAGGACTGTGTGCTGCTTCTGATTGCCAGCATGAGTTGAAATCTTTCTTCCTATAATTCCTTCTTGGCCTTAACTCTAACATCCTAAAGCCTTAGAAATCAATGCTCTATTTTTAGAGACTTTCAATATTAGACTGGGAGAGAGTGATAAAGCCATTCTAGAAGTTCTCGGGGTTCTCTGAGGCATATGGCTGGCCTATCCTCTGACTGCAGCTCTTGGGTTGCCAGCTCTGTCCCATCTATTCCTAGAAGTGAAGTGAAGTGATAGTCACTCAATCGTGACCGACTCTTTGCGACCCAGGGCTGTAGCCTGACAGCCTCCTCTGTCTATGGAAGTCTCCAGGCAAGAATACTGGAGAGGGTAGCCATTCTCTTCTCCAGGGATCTTCTCAACCCAGGAATCAAATCCGGGTTTCCTGTACTGCAGGCAGATTCTTCACCGTCTAAGGCACAAGAGAGGCCCCTACACCTAGAGCATAGAGTCTAAAAGCTGCTCACCTAGTGATGTATCTGCTAGCCAGACACAGCCCACAAGGGCTTGTTTTGAACACAACTACTGAAGTAGGTACAATTACTAGGCAGGGGGTTTTGAGTCAAACGGCTCAGGATTAAAATTCTGGCCTTATTACTTTGCAGTCGAATAACCTTGGAAAAGTTACTGACATTAACTTCTTCATACGTAAAATAAAAATACTACAAATTATGCTGGACTGAATATCCTTGTGATTATACCAGTGTGAACATTCCTATGAAGCAGAACTTCTGGATCAACGGACATGATCACTGAAACATCTGGTGTTTTCTACTTGCAAAGATCTACTCTGAAACACCCCAAATGCCTTCTAAAAAGGACAGTCCATGCAGCGTGTTTTGGACATATGTGGATGACACACAGCCGACATGTCAGCTGACCGTCTGTGGAGAGGTGGTCAGTGTTCACTAACTGACAGACAGACCTCACGGGCTGACACTTGAAATGCTCCGTACCTACTCAGTGGTTCCACTCCTTTGTCCACTCTCCTTACAGCACGTGCATTACTGCAAGTCCACTTAGGGGTGTGGACCCGCTTCATTTAACACACTCCTCCCCAGAGATGCCCACATCTGAATGCCACCATCAGTCACTTTCTTCTGTTCCTGAACAACACAGAAGTGGATTCATACAGCACACACTCTTATTTCAATGCTCTTTCACTCAGTATCATATCTATGAGATTCACCTGTGTCACTGCCTTTATAAGAATTCAGGTTTTTTTGATTGCTAATAACATTCTCTTTTTTGATATACCATAAATAACTTATCCATTCTCCGGTTGATGGACTGTCTCATCGTTTCTGGCTGTTGGCTATTAGGAGTAAAACTGCTGTGAATATTTTCACATGGGTCTTTTAGTGCACACAGGTGCTCATTTCTCTTGGGCATGTTACCCTAGAGGAGGTCATAGGGTAGGTGTATATTGAGTTTTACTAGGATTTGGCAAACCATTCTTCAAAGAGGCTGTATTGACTGACGCCTCCACCAGCACGAATGGGAATGCCAGCTGCTCTGCGTCCTCACCAACATGTGGTGTCCTGTTCCTTTCAGCCTTTAAATCTCAGTCTGCTTCGTGTGTGTGTGTGTAAGTGCTCAGCAGTTCTCGTTTGTATCTCCCTGATGAATAGCGATGCAGAGCAACTTCCGTGTGCTCAATTGCCATGTCTGTTTCCACTGTTGTTTTTTCTTCTGTGAAACTCTTGTTCAAGTGTTTTTGCTCATTTTTAAGAGGCTGTCTGCCTTTTTCATTTCAGGTTGTAGGAGTTTTGTGTATATTCTTCATGAGTCCTTTGTCATATATACACACACACACACCTTCTCCCAGTCTGCCCCTTGCCTTTTCACTCTTTTAATGGTGCCTTTTAATAAAGAAAACTTCTTAACTTTAAAAAAGTCCAACTTCATTTTTTTTTTTACAGTTAATGTTTTTTGTGTCCTGTTCCAGGTTATAAAGATTTTTCCTGTATTTTCCCCTCAATATGACGAAGATATTTTCATGAATCTTCTTGTAGACACTTTACTGATTCACTTTTCATATTTAGGTTGACTTTGAATTAATTTGGGGGTACAGCATGAGCTAGGGGTATAAAGTTTTCTTTTTTTTGTATTGATATCTGATTGTTCTGGTATCATCTGTTGAAAAGACCATCTTTAGCCCATGAAGTACAATGGTACCTTTGTCATAAATCATGTGACCATATACATGGAGGTCTACCTAGAGTCTTTTTAAAAAATAAAAACAAAAATATTTTGCCTTTTCTCTAGTGTGTATCTGCTTTCTATTTCATTAAATTTTGGGTTTTAATTTTTCCTTCTATTTTTACTGGTTTATGTTTGTTTTTTTTTTTCTAGCTTCTTGAGATAGAAGCTTGGGTCATTGACTTTTCATTCTTTTTCCAAAATATGCATTTCTAACTATACACTTCCCTATATGCTGTTTCATCCCACATGTTTTGCTACATTGCAGTTTCACTATTGTTCTGTTCAAAATACTTTTTAATTTATATTGTGAATTCTTTTTTCTTTCGGTACCATGGATTATTTAACAGCATACTGCTTAATTCCTCTGTGATCAAAGAAAACCTCTATGATTTTAATCCTATTACATGTGTTGAAATTGGCTTTGTGGCCTAGAATGTAGTCTATTTTGGTTAATGCTTAGCGTACACTTGAAAAGATCATATGTTCTACTGTGACTGCTTATAGTTTCTATAAATGTAGATGAGGTCAAGTTGGTTAATAACGCTCTTCAAATTTTCTATGTCTGCTTATTTTTGTCTGCTTATTCAGTTTCTTGCAGGTGTCATCAGAATCGCCAACAAGGCTTCTGGATTCCTCTATTTCTTCCTTTAGAACTGCCCATTTTTGCTTTATATATTTTGAAGATATATTAGAGCCTACAAATTTAAGATTGTTATATTTTCCTTTTCAACTGATGCTTTTTATCACTGAATAGGTCCTTTATCTTCAGTAATACTTCTTGCCTTGAAGTCTATTCTGTATAATATTAATACAGTCACACCATTTTCTTTGGTCAGTGTCTGTAAGATTTATGTTTTTTCCCTGTTACTTTTCAACCTATGTCCTTACATGCTTTATTTTAAAACTAATTCTCCAAGCTTTGGCAGGAATAATCTAGAGAAGTACTGAAGGTTAAACTTATTTTAAAAGGTCACATTGTTTTGTGTATGTAACAGTCCACAATTACATGTGCACATGTTTTATTTTGAGGAGTGCAGGAACAAGTGGGAGTGAATCCCCGTCCTCTTCAAGGAAGGCCTTGCAACTCCAAATACTGTCTAATGTGTTTCTGAGGCCTCTGAGTAAGAACAGTCAAGAGCCCTTTACAGAGAGGGAAGCTGATGGTGGGCAACAGTCTTCCTGACCCACGAGTTCATCTGGGTCTGAAACCTGCAGGGTCTACAGGCTGGCCAAGGCCTCATGTGAGGTCTCACCACATCCAAACCTCTACCCAGTGACAGGATGTCCTTCCCAGGACGCTTACCAAATGGCCAGCTGGCTCGTGGGCTCACAAGCAATACACTCTTCCATAGGATGCTTGTAAAACAGTTCTTTCTTTTATGCAGTTTAAGTCTTCCTGATTGTAGTATCCATGCAGTATTCCTAGTTCTGTTCTCCGGGCTTCACAGAAAAAGATTTCCCTTCCATGTGGAGAAGGAGCCCTTCAGAGACCTGAAAACTGTGCTCATGCCCCTTTCAGTTCTTCTCTCCTCCAAGTATGTATCGCTTGCTACTTCTTCAACTGTTCCACATATTAGCGCTGCTTTCAGCCTTCTCACCAGTTTCGGTGCTGTCCTCATTAGAGAGGCCATGTGGCGCTCAGATCTGGTCCTGACGTTCATGGTGAAGTACGACCAGTTCATGGTGGAGCAGAGCAGGTCTATAATCTCCCTCCGTCTGCACTGCTACTTCTACTAATGTAGCCTGAGAACTACGTTTGGGAGCTAACATTTCCAGTGGACATAATGAAACATCATTCTCAACTGAGCGTCTTTTGGTTTCTTCCCTTCAATGTGAGGTTCAGGTTAGACCTTGGCTAATGATACTGTAACTTACCAGTCCTTTGCCTCACACACAATCACCTGGTTTTATGTCCACCTATTTTAGCAAAATTGGAGAAGACAATGGCACCCCACTCCAGTACTCTTGCCTGGAAAATCCCATGGACGGAGGAGCCTGGTAGGCTGCAGTCCATCGGGTTGCTATGAGTCAGACATGACTGAGCGACTTCACTTTCACTTTTCACTTTCACACACTGGAGAAGGAAATGGCAACCCACTCCAGTGTTCTTGCCTTGAGAATCCCAGGGACCGGGGAGCCTGGTGGGCTGCCGTCTATGGGGTCGCACAGGGTCAGACACAAATGAAGTGACTTAGCAGCAGCAGCAGCACTTTAGCAAAATGGGGGAGAGAATTCTTACAGCATTATCCTTTTTGGTGTTATTGGGGGAATGAAATAATAGACATGAAGAGTGCTCCATAAGCCATAAAGAGCATTAAACATATAAGATATCCCTATCTGGGTATAAGACCAGGAATCTCTGTTTCTCTTAAGATGCTTGACCTTGTAACCCATATTGGCTGGAAAACAGACCTGAGGAAAATCAACTTTTTCTCCTGTGTCCATAAAGGTTAATACAGACCAGGTTTCCTGCCACTCTCTCTAATACCTCGGTTTACTGAGAATCTCTTTTGTGTTTCTGACTAACATGCTCCAGCCACCCAGGCAGAGTTGCAACCATGTTCCAGGAGCCTATGTGTTGAATATGTAATTCCAAGTGGAAGGCTGCATTGGTAACTCCTCTGTCAGCCCAAGAAGATCGCTAAGGCAACAGAGTCTCTCTGAATTTTCCTGGAAGATTGTTGCCTGCCTGCCCCTCACCCTGCCCCGATGCAGGAAAGGCCTCCTCCCAAATTAGCCCCAATGTGTGCTTTCCTCTGAAGGAGGTCGAGGCTCCTGAGAACAAGGTTTATGCTGGTTTCAGGGAATCTGGTTCTCCAGTTCCAAGCCCTTCCCACACACTGTGGTATCTTCCTAGTATGCCTTGCAGGGCAACCGAGAGGCACGAAGGGAATGGAAAACTTGTCCTGATAAAAGCGACAGCCACGCAGGGAACACCCACTGTGATTCAGGAACCGCACGAGGTTCTGGGCTGTATATCCAAAGTGCGCACCAGAGTGGAACTGCCTTGCTGGCCCCCACCCACAGGTGTCAGGGAAACGTGTGAGATGTTTTGGTTGTCACTGCAGTTGGGGCTAAAGGTGTCATATGACCCTGCAGTGTGTGGTGCAGTGTGCCTCCAAAGGGCAGGGCAAGAATCAGTGAACTAGAAGAACAGGGAAACAGCTTCTAGAAGCTTCCTAGAATAACCTTCCTGCCAGGGAGGCTCAACCCCAGGGGATGGAGATTGACCTGGAGGAGCCCAGGGCTCCAGGTCAGACAGACTCCCTCTGACCAGGGTTCTGAAGTGAGGCTCTGCTCTTCAGCCACAAGAATCTAGAATTCAATTGGACTGTTCTGGCCAAAGCAGAAACCCATTCAACAGGCAACACGCTTTAAAAATAGAGTCTTGGTTTCTGTTCTCTTTTCTATTTGTGAACATGATGATTCTTGCAGAGATAGCAGCTAACCTGCTGCTCAGCTCAGCCAAGGACTGACCGACACGGGCTGCCAGAAGATGCTATTTAAGGCAGAGGTTTTCGTAAATGCTAAACTACAGATCTGTTCATTTCATTGCTGAAAATGTTATCGCTAAGAAGAGAGCTGAAGCCCTGACCAAAGTCACTGTGGTGAAGCCACACGAGCCCTCTGTCTATATCTCTATTTCAGTCCACGTCACACCAGACCGCTCTGTTGAGTTATATTTCACAACTACCCCTGGCATAGGTGGACTTACCTTGTATTTACTTGCACAGGTACTTACCAGATACACTCACAAACTCTCTCATCTGATTTGCCCAGGATGCACTACTAAGGAGATAAATGATCCCAGAATCTTCACATCATCTTGAAGATTTAACTACCTTCTTTACCTTCCAAAGTAAGACTCAGGGTGTTGGTGGACCAAAACTCTTAACAGCTATAGTATTGGTTTGGCCAGAAAGCTCGTTTGGGTTTTTCCTTAACATCTTTTCTGTAAGATGTTACAGAAAAATCCAAACAAACTTTCTGGCCAAGCCCATATTTATAGGTATGTAGGCAGAGAATGTTGTTTTATTTATTACAACCGTGACTATTCATTGGAGGACCGATGTTGAAGCTGAAGCTCCAATACTGTGGCCACATGATGCAAAGAGCCAACTTATTGGAAAAGACCCTGATGCTGGGAAAGACTGAAGGCAAAAGGAGAAGAGGGTGGCAGAGGATAAGACGGTTGGATGGCATCACCAACTCAATGGACACAAATTTGTGCAAACCCTGGGAGATAGTGGAGGACAGAGGAGCCTGGCGTGCTGCGGTCCATGGGGTTGCAAAGAGTCGGACGTAACTTAGCAACTGAACAACAATAACAAGGCAGGGAATAATACTAAAACATTTGTACATTTTAAAAAACTGTTTCACATCTATTATTTTATTTTTATTCTAACGTGATACAACATACTGAGGGAGGCACGGTGTGGATTACTGTCTCTGTATGACAGATGTAGAAAATGAAGCTCACAAAAGACAGTGTGCTCAGGGTCTCATGCCTTGGAAATACGAAAGTATGTCGTCAGGACTTAGAACCCAGACCTCTGACTAAACCGTGACCGTGCTGTTCTGACCTCTCTCCACCATGTCACCATGTCACGTGTGTGTGTGTACGTGCGTGTGTGTGTGTGTGAGGGTGTGTGTGTGTGTGTGTGTATGTGGCACAGGCTTGTGGGCAGGGCCTGTCCCTCCGGCACTTACCTGCTGATCCTGAAGCTTGACCCCGACGACTCTGAAGGTGTTGCTGGCAGTGTTGTGGTAGATGTTGATCCGGCTGAAGCCCTGCTGGCCAGGCTTGATTGGTACCCATTTCTTACTGGTGTCATCGTAGACCATCACGGAAGCCCGGGCTTGGCAGATACTCTGTTCACTGCAGAGCAAGAGAAAACGGTAAGCGTCGGCCTCAGCCGCAAGGGATGGATGCTGGCTTTGTCCTTTTCTGAAACGGAGGCCAGCTGCCACTTGACACAGAGGAACTCCCTGGTCGCCAGAGCGTCCAACTCCCTATGGAAGGGCTGCAGGGTGAGGTGATGGGTTCTAAGTCTGCACAGACCAGGGGAGTGGAGAAGAGCTCCTGGGTCAACATTTCCATGGAGGCACCTGGCAGAGACTCAGCTCTGCTCTCAGGGGAAAAGTGACTGAATGGAGAAAGGAATTTCAGCCATAATGTGCTGTCTGCGATATTCCAGGCACAGGGTTAGAGAAGAACACGCACTGAAGCACCTAAGCTTCACAATGTAGGAAGCAGTCACTTCTCCCCATTCTCTAGGTGAGAAAAAGAGTGGCCTGGAGACTTGGAAAGGTTTATGCAAATTCACACAGGTATTTGGTGATTTTATCTGGGACTTCCAACCAGTTCTGTCTGACTCTACACAACATCAGTAACATTCTTCACAAGAGCCGACAAAATGCTCAACTGGTGAAGCTACGAGAGTGTAGCTTCACACAAGCTTTGTAGACAGTAACATGACTAGGTGCGCGTCTAAGGAACAGAGTGACGGAAATCAAAATAAACAGAAGGCTGCACCCTACTGCACTGGAGACATTTCCAAGCACGTTCCCCTGCTCAGAATATGACAGAAAACCAGGGAAAAGGCGAAGGAGGTGCCTGAAGAGAGAAGACAGTCATCAGTGAAGTCAGCGCGCTGCCACTCCTGCCACCAGTTCGGGGCCAGCCTCCCCGAGCCCGCCGCCTCTTCACTTCCACGGAAGCCTCATCACCTTGAACATCCACTGTCTCAGTCTCTAGTCTATTAGAAGCCCCTAGTTCAAAGGTGAGACGTGGCTGTGAAGGAAGGCACACCAGCGGCGGCGGGCAGCGGCTGCTAGTGGAAAGGGAGGCCGGAGGAACACAGCTCAAGAATCTGGAGTGGAAAGTGAAGCGCGGCAGGTCGGGGCCAGTGTCTGAGGAAGTGAAAGTGTGTGTGGCGGCCACGGTCACGAAGAGGAGACTGAGCAGGCAGGACAGAGGCAGTCAGTCCCGTCACCATATTTAAGGGGCAGGGAAAGTGAGTACTCGAAGAAGTTCCCTCGCCCCCCGCCCAGTGGTCACCAGGCGGCAAACCTGTGGTCTCACGCGACTGGCCCTCAGCGACCTGGAACAACCTCAGCTTGGCCTCAGCAGTCGGCGCCTGAGCCTCCCCGGGACCTGCTCCCCTAAGACTCCCAGAAGGTGGAGGACCACGTGCCGACTATGATTATCTTAACGGTAATCCGGGCACGTGCACAGACACCCGTCCATACATGCCGCCTCACCGCACGGTACACGAATCTCTCCGTACATTCCACAGCAGTCCGGCCGATGACTTCACGTCCAGCGCACCCAGACCCCCCCAAATACCTCCTCTGCTCCATCTCTATCATGCTGCTGCCCCCTCAGCTCTGCACTGGGGGGCAGGAGTCTGGGGTCCCCCTGACGTCGGCCGTCCAAGCCCTGTGTCGAGGGCTGTCTGTGGACACACGTATTGGGAGTGTACGATATGGGTTTTGCTCTGCCATCGTGCTACACCTTTTTTTCCCCACGATTCATTATTCATTCAACAAACAAATAAGGGGAAATCAGTGATGAGCCAAACAGGCAGGGGTTTTCCCAGAAGACGGCCATATCACGCTGGCAGGGAGAAGAAAGGAAAACAAAAAGATAACCAGGGACTTCCCTGGGGGTCCAGTGGCTAAGACTCTGCGCTTCCAATGCAGGGGGCCCAGGTTTGATCCCTGGTCAGGGAACTAGATCCCACATGCTGCAACTAAGACTCAGCAAAGCCAAATAAATACACACCTAAAAATAATTTTTTTTTTAAAGAAAGCCAAACATAGCACTATGTTCTGCCTTCTCTGAGTTCTGGAGCCTGAAACCATGATCTTTCAGGAGAATACTAGCAGTTGCTGCTCCGCTGGCTGAGCCTTTGGGGCCCTGTCCTCATGAAGTCTGCTAGGAATCAGAGTGAACTGTACACAGAATCAGCAGACCTTGGTCCAGATCAAGTCAGAGTCCCCTCCTAATGTAAACTAACTACTAGTCAGGGTCGGGGCTAAGGCTGGCACTCCCTGCTGCTACTGCGCTCAGGCGCTCACGGGGAAGGCAGCGAGCACGTGTGCGCTCGGATGCCGGCTCAGGAGCGGGGAGCAACCCGGAGACGCAGCACGGTGTTCGATAACAAGGCACAGGCTCGATCAAGCCAAGCGCTCTGAGCCCAAGTCCCAGCTGCAGCACTCACTGGCATGGGACGCAAAAGCCCCGAGACGCCCTGGGGGAGCAGCCAGGAAGGGCCCGTGTGGCGGAGACCCTGTGCGATGGCCGCGGGGGAGCGCCCTTCAGTTCGGCTTCAAAGAGCCTGGCTCCACCAGAGGTCCCAGCTGCTGCCCCTGGACACCCACCACGTCCGCACAAAGGCCACGGTCTCTGCCAACGACTAAAGGGTGACAAGGTGACCTGGTCCACGGTGGTGGCGGGGGTCCTCCCCAGGGGGAACCTCCTCAGCCAGGCCCGAACCGAGATGCTTCCTCCTCAGTCCTTCCTGCCCCTCTCCTCCTGCACACCTGCCTCGTGGCCTGAGGCTCTGCGGGCCTCTCCGCTCCCTCCATCCTTCACTGACCTCTGGTAACTAACCTTCTTCGGGGTCTTGGCGCCTGCCTCTTAGAAGACCCGAAAAGACACAGCCTGCAGGGTGCAGGCTGCCCGAGGGCAGGGACATGTAGGTCTCATCCTCTGCAGTCTCGGGAGCCTGGCACAGAGCAGGGGTCTGATGACTGACCCCTGTGAAGAGCGCTCTGGAGAGGACCCCACTCTCTCCCGCACAACATGACCCATCTTCTAAAGCAGCCCTACAGCCCACTGAGCCTCTGAACGAAGCTGCCGGCCACGGGGACTCCCTGCCCTCCAAACCAGCTTGTTTTGCTGCAGAGCGGCTTGAGCTGTCCTTGTCCTGAGGGACAGTCCACTCCGCACCCTCCAGAGGTGCAAAGGTGTTCCGATGGCTGTTTGGTCTAGTGGACAAGTGAACGAACGTCTTGGCTCTGATATCCATCATTCACACGACAAAGCCACCCCACTCTGCTCTAGGGAGTCCCCCTGGTCACATGCTCTCTCGGGGTCTGGGTCCCACTATTGCATGACCCTCCTGTCTTCAACTGACAAGCACAGATGCCAGTGAGGAGTCAAGACACATTCAGTGACGCAGAGATGCCCTCAGCGAGCTCAGAGCCACTCAGGAAAGATGACGAATGATCACACACCTTCTCAGCCTGGAGGGCTTGGGGGAACTGGGGAGACTTTCTGAAGAAACTGCGGTGTGGGTTTAAAGATGCAGAGCTGTCAGCCCCAGGCAGGTTCAGGAAGGGGATGTGGGACTCTAGGCGGGGGAGGCCAGCAGAGGTGGGGGGGGGGCGGGGAGGGCAAGGATGGTGTGCTGCGTGCGGAGCCAACGCGGCCCCCCCACACCTCCGGGGCTGCTCAGTGAAGATGGTAAGGTATGGATCCACTGCTGTGCTTGCCCCCGGGAGATGCTGAAACATCAACCACTATTTTTAAAGTTGTAATTATAGTCTCAGGTCCCTCCCCAGCACCCCCCCTCTTTTTTTAGAACTTCAGGCTCAAACTGAACTTGTAGCTAAAAAAAAAAACAAAAACAAAAAACAACCCTCTTTTTGGACTTCCCTGGCGGTCTAGTGGTTAAGACTCTGCATTTCCAATGCAGGGGGCACAGGTTTGATCTCTGGCCAGAGAACTAAGATCCCACATGCTGCATGGCATGGCCAAATATTCCTAATTTCCCCCCCATCAGCCGAGTGTTTATCTGTCTCTGCTTATTTTATTACCACTAAGAAAACCTAAATGCAAGGAAGTACTTCTTTACTTAAGATACGTCTTATTGGGACTTTTGTTTTGTTTTATAGGAGTCAGCATTTTTTTTATTGAGATACAAGTGACATGACATTATATTAGTTTCAGGTGTATGAAATGTTTCACTATTTGTTTATATTGCAAAATGATCACCACAGG
Source organism: Cervus elaphus (assembly GCF_910594005.1). Classification (NCBI taxonomy): domain Eukaryota; kingdom Metazoa; phylum Chordata; class Mammalia; order Artiodactyla; family Cervidae; genus Cervus; species Cervus elaphus. The sequence goes on along the minus strand of NC_057827.1, from coordinate 66,712,405 downwards.
AAGTCTTATTATCCATCACCATATCTAGTTATAAATTTTTTTTCTTGTTTTAATAATTTGATTACTACTCAGCCTAGACACTGTCTCTGAGCGCCATATATTCATTGTCTTTTAACAGCTCCACTTGGATGAATATGAAACTCTGTACTACACACACATTTCACAGGCACCAGACACTTCACTTGTCCAAATCAGTTTTTTTGAGGAAAGGTAATTTGGTAAATGGGGCCTCCCTGGTGGTGCTGTGGTAAAGAATCTGCCTGCTGATGCAGGAGACACAGGTTCAAACCATGGGTCGGGAAGATCCACTGGAGAAGGAAGTGGCAACCCACCCCCGTGTTCTCGCCCGGGCAAATCCATGGATGGAGGAGCCTGGCAGGCTACGGTGCACAGGGTCTCAAAAAAGTCAGAAACGACTTAGCAACTAAACAACAACAATTTGGTAAACAAGAATTTCCAAAAATGGTTTATTAAAAACAAGCATTTTCAAGTACAGTTTATACTGAATTGTATTTTAAACACATATGTACAGAACTCCGTTTACTAAACTGAAAAAGACTATAGCTACCCTGCACCAAGGCTGGTCCTCCCAGGGCTCATCTTGGACACGCTGCCTTCACAGGAGCAAACCGCCACTGACTGGTGGGGGTCCATCCGCCAGGCCGCTGGCTGCGTTCACACGGACCGCCAGGGTGACGGACTTTTCCCCTGGGACCTGACAGGCTGTTCTGAGCTAGAGGTACAAGTTTCTCTCCCAGGAGAAGGCTCTTACGGAGTGAGCAGTCCAATTCTAGCCTCATTTTGGGCTTTTATATGGGTATTTTGTGGGCCCTGCAAAAAATCCCAGCCTGTAATTCCCTCCCAGTGGTGTGCGGACAATAACAAAGCCGTGGACGGCTCTCTGGTCAGGGCCTGAGACGAGGAGGTGGGCGTGCTCTGGGCCTCAGTTTCCTCATGTGCACCAGGCTGCTTGACCTCAGGGCCCCTCTGACAGCCAAGTTCACGCTGAGCTCTGCCCAGAAGCCCAGCGCCTGGCCAGCAGAGTCAGAGTCTTGTCATTGGTTCAGCAGTTAACTCCTCAAAGACCACTAATGAAATCTCTCACTTAAAAAGAAAAGCGGCAAACACACCACAAGCTTTCTGCAGTCAACTGTGAAATCTACTCGGGGATCTTCCTGGACTTGGCCTAAGAAGCCACTGATGAGCTTGTGGATAAAACTAACACACGGGAAGACATGGAGGGGCAGCCTGAAGTCAGTCTAAGCGCCCCGTCTAGTCCTTCTGGGAAAGCGCGGCTTCCACGTCCACCAGCCATCGGACTCCTGCCCCACCACCCCCTGCGTGACCGGGAAGGAGCCCTGTGGACCCCGCATGTGCTGGCAGTGACACACTCTTTCCTGTGCAGTCAGCGTGGACTCCTCTCCACTCTACAAATGCTTTTCGGGGCCTTTCCAGGCATTCACTACAACAATTTGAAGGACACAGTACGATGTCCTCAAGTTTGGCTGTGTGTGCTCACTTGCTAAGCTGTGTCCAACCCTGTGATCCCATGGACTGAATCCCGCCACACTCCACTGTCCATGGGGTTTTCCTGGCAAGAATACTGGAGTGGGCTGCCATTTCCTCCTCCGGGGGGTCTTCCTGATCCAGGGACTGAACCTGTGTCTCCTAGGTCTCCTGCACTGGCAGGTGGATTCTTTACCGCTGCGCCACATGGGAAGCCCTAAAATTCGAGTAAAATGATGCAAACCAAGAAGGGAACAGACAGCAATAAGGCCAACCCCAAGAGGCTTGCCGGGAAACCAAGTCCAGGGTTGAGCCCGGACACTGTCCAGCCGCTGGACCTGTAAGAACAGGCCCCTCCGCCCTGTGCTCGTCTCTGCTCTCACCAGGGCTCTCACCCGTCTGTCCTGCTTCTCAGGGTCTGCGTGAAGCACCTGTCTGCCCCACTAGATGCCGGGCTCCTGGAGGGCAGGGGGCGTTCCCGTCTGTAAACGTGGTCCCTTGTGTGCTGCAAACTGTTCTAACTGTGAATAAGTGCACTCATGGTCGTGTGCCCGTGGGAACATTCCACCTACAATCCTACTCTGTTATTCTCAGAGAGGCAGTAAGTAACTGCCAAACAGAAGCATCTGTTGCAGATTACCATCAGTGCTGTGGGTCTCACTGCGGCCTGGGATCTTGAGTCAGGAAACCGCAAGGCTGAGGTGGGCCTGTTGCAGAGTGAGGCTCCCCGGAGGCCGGCGGCGGAGAGACCACTGCTCTGGGAAGGCGTGCGCTGCCCCCCAGGGTCCTCTGGAGGGTCCCCTAGGAGTGCATTCGGGTCCGGTCATGCCTCACCCTCTCCGCCAGCACTGCTCAGCCTGACCCAGCAGGACCGCTCCCTCCAGACGGAATACCTCCTCACACTGTCTCAAGGCTGACTGTGTCCGTCCCAGCAGGACTGAGAACCCGACTTTGCCTGGGACCGAGGGGCTTCCTGGGAGGTGGGCCAGGACGCTCAGCGCTAAGACCAGGACAGTCCCAGGCAAAGCGGGGGAAGTGGTTAGACAACCGGGAAGGGCTTCTCCCTCTCCCCCGAAAACACACTCTGAGCCTGAGTCTGGCTGCTGAAAGCTGATAGGAGCTGGCACCCGCTCCCGACTCCCAGCTGCTACCTCCAGCTCTCGTTTTCTCTTCCATCAAGCTGAGACATGCGATACCTGAGAAGACAGAGCTGCAGAACAGTGGCAGGTGCAGCAGGTGGTGTGAAGAAAGGTCGCCCGGGGCTCATTCAGTGGGCCCGCGGCATCGCCCTCTCAGGAGGTGACGCGGCAGGGCGCGTGGGCACAGCAGGGCTAGAGGCCCGGCGCGGGGGACGCCCCTGCAGCACGGCCCGTGCCTCTGGCGGCTGAGCCTCGGCCCGGGGCTCGGGGCAGGCAGGACCCGACGGCCTGTGAGCTGCCGGGATCCTCAGGGTGACTCTCCAGGCTACCTCAGGTCTCACCTCACGCCGATGTGCCGTCTGCTGAAGCCAGCACCACCTCGTCCGGGATGGCCTCTCTTCCTTACACACACAGTTCGCATCCCGCCGTCTCAGCTTAGGTCGGTGCTACGGCCTCCAGGAAATGCCTACCCCACGCCCCACCTCGTCCTGAAGGTCTGTCGATTTTCTCTGTCTTCCACGAGGCAGGTTTTTTGTGGTCTGTTTTAAAAAATATTGTTCATCTCTGGAGCCTCAGTGACTGGGACCTAGTGACCGCTCAGTAATAATCTTTGCATAAACGCTTGCTTTTGGGTGAGCCTAGTTTTGCCAGGTATCACATTTCTTAGCCTCTTTGGGGATTCTTTGGGGTGGGGGTGGGGGGTAGGGGATGGGACCAAGATTCCCGTAAGACTGGGCCACTACTGCTTTCTATTCCTGCATCAATCTGACAAATAAACCAAGAGAACACCGCCTTTTCTGAGTACTGACTATGTGTCAAGTATATCCTATGCCTGGTACTTAGAAACTGGAGGTCTGAACAGAGCCGTGGTCTGCGTCCTCAAGGGGAGGCGCATGGCCCCCCGTGCTCCAGAGGTGGGGGTGGGGTGAACAGGAAGAACACGACAAACGGTGGGAGTGGGTAGCTGTTCTATCACACCACATCAGGAAGCACATTCAGCTGCCTTCTCTTTGAGACACAAATCTGATGACCAGAGCAGATGCCAGATCTTCCCAGTGGGAAGGGATATTCCCCTTGGTAACGAGTAAATCCCCTCTAGGGTGACCTTTTTTCTCTTAATGGGAACAGGCCTGAAACAGATTCGATGTTTTGTTCTAAACTTAAAATGTTCATTCTGAAACAGTTGATGGCTGTGAGAAGCAGGCGTGGGTTCCCGTGATGCCACCACCCGACTCGGCCCAGGAACTGCGATGTCACCTCGGAAAGCTGTTGAACTCAAGAGGCCCCTGCACCCCACTGCCCTCCTCTCGAGCAGTGGGAGCCGCCAGCCTGGATTCTTGCCTGCCTTTTGAAGTTCAGTCATATAACCATTTTACAAAGTGGTCCTCAAATGTTTTTTGGTCTCAGGGCCCCTTTACACCCATATAGATAATTGAAGATGCCAGCTAATTATTAGAGAAATGCAAATCAAAACTACAATGAGGAATCACCTCACACCGGTCAGGATGTCCATCATTAAAATGCCTATAAACAAATGCTGGAGAGGGTGTGGAGAAAACGGAACCCTCCTACACTGCTGGTGGCAACATAAATTGGAACAGCCTCTATGGAGAACAGTATGGAGGTTTCTCAAAAAACCTAAAAACAGAATTGCCATATGACCCAGCAATGCCACTCTTGGGCAGACATCTGGAAAAAACTATAAAAAAGACACATGCACCCCTATGTTCAGAGCAGCACTATCCACAGAAGCCAAGACATGGAAACAGCCTACATGTCCACTGACGGATGAATGGGTAAAGAAGATGTGGTGCATATACACAACGGAATACTGCTGAGCCATACAAAAGAGTAAACAGTGTCATTTGTAGCAACACAGACGCACCTCGAGATTATCATACCAAGTGACGACAGGGAGAGACAGATACCGTATGATACCACTCATATGCGGAATCTAAAATACGACACAAACGCACTTATCCATGACACAGAATCAGACCCATAGACAAGGAGCAGACTCGGGGTGCCCGTGGGGGGCTGGGGAGGGAGGGACTGGGAGTCTGGGATCAGCAGATGCAGACCATCATATGTAGGATGGATGGACAAGGTCCTACTGTGTAGCACAGGGAGCTGTATTCAGTATCCTGTGATAAACCATAATGGAAAAGAAGATGAAAAAGAATGTATATGTATATGTGTAATCACTTTTCTGTGTAGCAGAAATTAATACAACATTGTAAATCAGCTACACTTCAATAAAATAAGTTTTAAAAAATTACTGAGGGAGCCAAAAAGCTTCTGTTTATTAAGTCTATCTATATTTATCATATCTGAAATTAAAACTAAGAATTTTTAAAAACGTAAGCACACATTTCCTTGGCTGTCGCAGTGACAATGTCAACACATGTCATATAGCCTCTGGAAAATTCCACTGCGCACTCATGAGATGAGACTGAAAAAGGAGAAAAATGTCTCAGTATTATTACAAATACAGTTTTGACTCAGAGCCCTAAGAGGATAGGTCTTCTGAGCACATTTTGGGAACTGCTGCACCACAGGAATGAAAACAATAAATCAGACATCACAGATCAACAAGAAGAATCTCACATGGTGACTAAGCACCAGTTTTGTGAGTGTGACAATTAAAGAAAGGCTTTGGGTAAATGAAGAATAAATTCAGTGTCTAGCCCAAACGTCCTTTCTTCCATCCAAGCTGGTCAGGAGGGTCAGACTGGCAGGTCATGTGCAGTCAAGACTGTCGGTCTCTCCTCATTCCAATGCCAGTGTCCCAGATGCCTGGACAGCTGGCCCGCTCCTCTGGGAAGCCTGGTGGAATCCGGAACAAACACTCTGACCAACTGTTGAGAGTCTGACACCCTCAGCCTAAGCCCGTCTCAAGCCTTCCCATTCTTCCTCTCGAGGCCACCCAGCTGACAGGCCAGGTGGACACAGGGATGCCTCAACCTCACATACACGTTCCAATTCCAGGACAGACCTGTGTCCCTGAGTCTGTGAGGAAGGCGAGCAGGGGCCAACACGGCTCGGGGGCCTCTGAGGGGATCTGCCCAGGCCAAGGACCAGGGCAGTGCATGCAGCTCCAAGGGTAAGCTTAAAGCCTGGCAACGAGACCAGGCTAAGTCCTCCTGACCTCCTGATCACAGGCTCAGGTTCACACCTGAGTGAGTGTGTGCCATCCCCGGGGCACGAGGGCAGGCGCAGACCCCGTGCCCAAACAGCTCTAGGCTGGGAGGGGAGGGGGCGAAGGAAGGATGACTGACAGACAGAAATGTGGGCACTCACAGGAGGGCTAAGGAGGCCGCCTGCCTCCGTGGTGTTAACAGTGGGAAATCAGAGACCTCACAGAGTACAGAGATTCGGGGCCTTGATTCAACCTGTAACTCTGGGCAAGTTCCTTTGAGAGGTTACAGAGGAGCTTAGCTTTTGAAAACAGGAGACCTGACTTCAGACCCCAACTCTCCCAACAGCAGTGTGCCCTGGAGCTGGTAAGCTGACTCTGCTGACCCCTGTCCTTACCAGGGAGATGGAACAGCGGCGGAAACCGCAGAGGAGGAGGTCAAATACAACATACATCATTTCACATGTTGAGCACAAGGCTTGGCATACAACACCAAAAACTGGGTACCGCTGTTACTTTTCTCCTTTAAGGGTTCAGCTGTCAAAGTCTAGACCAGCTCTCAGGCACTTCCTGCCTCAGGACATCCAGGGAACAGAACCCACTCCCATGAGATGCTCTGATCAGAACAAGGCAGCAAAGTTTCAAGACGCTCTTCAGTGCCCAGGCTCCACGGCCCTGCGGCAGGCGCAGCCCCACTGGCACCCTGAGGACCAGCAGCCTCGAGGGGCAGGGCGGGGCGGGGGCACCAGGAAACCTGGGCTGTGGTTTGGCTGGACCGCTCACTCACTCACAGAGAAGTTCTGCCCTGACTCTGGGCCTCAGTTTCCCTGTCCATGCACCTCAGAGCTGGACTAAATAAGTAGTTTTCAGATTTCAAGATATCATCACCAGCAACAACTTCCCTCCCCACAAACAAATATGGAGGAATACTTAAAAAAGATAAAAGAGGGCAAATCTGGTTGAAGAGGAGGCTGAAGTGCCTGAGGCAACACTACCCCGGGTGACCCACCGCAGGTGGATGGTCTCGAATTGCTTTGAGGATGGAATCTTACAAGACTTCTCCAGTTTTAAAAGGCTTCTAAGGATGGCTCTGCTGCCTCCTTGTTTACCTCTGATACTGTCTTCTGCCATCAGGAGCAGACAGGATGGAGTAAACTCAGCTTTCCACAGTGTAGCTTTTGGCTGATAACGACTCTGGTCCCTGCCCACCGTGGAAGCTGACGGGCCTTTAAAAAGGCAAGCCTTTTTTGCCACAGCTCTACCCACAAATCCCGCCAAGTTTAGGGGAATGACTAAAATGATATAAAACTGGCTGCAGGGACTTCCCTGATGGTCCAGTGTAAGACTCTGCACTCTCAATGCAGGGGGCCCGGGTTCAATCCCTGGTCAGGGAACTAGACTCTACATGGCACAACTAAGAGTTTGCATTCTGCAACTAAAGATCCCACGTGCTGCAACAAAGACCATAGACCCTGAATGCTGCAGCTAAGACCCGGCGCAGTCAACTAAGTAAATATTAAAGGAGAGGAAAACCGGCTGCAAAGGAGCAGGAGAGGCCAACTGCGTCCCTGGGCTTTGTGAGCCGCTGGGCATGGAGGAAGGGGCTCTGGCAGCCTGTGTGAGGCTGCGCCGGGGGTGGGGGGTATGCTGTGATGGCCAAAGCTCCCCCGCTGACCAGGAGCGCCCAACGGGCCCCCTTTACTGTACTGCCCCTGTCCTAACTCCCCGCAGACCGCCTGCAGAGAGCCCGCTCGGCGTCCCGGGACAACCTCCGGACGCGGCTGTCCTGCCCTGGGCAGGCTTTCCCTCCCGGCCCTCCCCAACCAGCCGCGTGGCCCTGAGCAATCGCCACGGCCGGTCAGAGGCCAGGCCTCCTTGCCCCCTGAACAGCAGTGATGACCCTTCCCAAGCTGACCACCTGACATGGCTGAAAAAATCAAACAAGAACACACTGGTGGAACAGCAGTTTGGGAACTGAGCAGGAATGTTTAAAGGGGAAGGAGTACAACTTATGCTGAGACGATGTTCAGTGCCTCAAATCCCAGAGGATAAAGTTCTGTCTTGCGATCCAGTCTTTCATGGGGTTTCAGGGCGGGGAGAGTCACAATCTCACCTTTGGAAAGAGCAGCTCACAACTACCAGGGCAGGACGCGGACTGGCTGCTGCCCACACACGTGCCAAACCACTGCAGCCCAAGCCATCTGGGGCCTAAAGGAAGCCCCAAGAGCCTCAGGCAGAAGGCCGGGGCTCCGCCGTGACAGCCCATGCGGTCTCCACCTGTACAAAAGGCACCCCAGGTCCTCCCTCTGTGCCCAGGATTCAGACAACACCCCTGAACGTTCTCAGGCCATTCTAGAGAGAAGAGCACCTCTGAGTCAAACCCCAGACCCTGAGATAGCTCGGAGCCCCCCACCAACCGAGCCAGGTGTCTGACTTCTGAGGAAGTGCTTCTGCCACACACACACACACACACACACACACACACAATGCCACTGACGACAACAGGCTTCCAGAGACACAGGCTGGTGCGGCGGAGCCGGCGGCTCCATCATAACCGTAACCGTCTGGGGGCCGTGAGTCCCCCTGCCCCCTGGCCTCGGTCTCCCTATCAGCGTGACCAGGGGACCTGGGGAGGAATCCACGCCCCTCAGGCTGTACACCGCCACGGCTGCAGGCCTCCTGAGGTCCCTCTGTCCCCTGGCCGCAGTCTCCCCATCAGTGTGACCAGGGGCCCTGGGGAGGTCTCCACGCCCCTCGGGCTGTACACCGCTATGGCTGCAGGCCTCCTGAGGTCCCTCTGCCCCCTGGCCTCAGTCTCGCTATCAGCGTGACCAGGGGCCCTGGGGAGGTCTGCACGCCCCTCGGGCTGCACACCGCCACGGCTGCAGGCCTCCTGAGGTCCCTCTGTCCTTTGCAGTCCCCGTACTCACATACTGGCCATGGCTGCAGGTCTGCAGGACAGGGAGCCGGAGGAGGTGAGGCCCGCGTTCCCACCAGGCCAGCTGACCTGAGAGCACAGACTCTGGGAAGGCAGCAACTCGAGTTTTAGACTCTACTTGAAACCAAACAGGAAAAGGAAGCTGAACCAGAGACAAAGGGGAAACAAGCCCCAGTTAAGAACTGAAACCTAGGTAGAAAACAGAGAAACAGCTTGCAGCAGAGTCCCCCAGTGTGGGCGGCCTGAGCACATCAGGCTGCAGCCTCCAGCTCCAGCACTTTCTGCAGGGCCCGGGCAGGCGGGCGGGGCATGGAAGAGGTCAAGGCCCAGGCTCCCCACCTGTCATGACTCAGGGGCCCAGAGCCGATGGCTTCCTAGGCGCCTTCGGAAAGGCACCTGGCCCATCCTCCAGAGCGTACACACGCCATGACGAGATTACAGCTGGGGAAGGCTCTCAAATAAACTCTGTACTTCTGTTAGGGAGACCCTTCTCATGAATGGTGACATTTCTGTCATCGGTGGCCTGAAAGGAAAATATCTGAGGGGTGATGGAACCTGGATTTGTCACTGGCTGGTTAAGGGAACCCGTGCTTCTGTTTCCTCCGCTGTTAAATGGGGTTAATCACCCTTAGTCCGCCTGTCTCCACTGGGTTCTCAGCAAGGTAAGAGCCATTCCCAAGCTTTCATTCAGAAGTGACTGAGAACCCTCCAGATGTCATGCACTGTGTCAGAACTAGAGACAAAACACCAACGAGAACAGCAGCTCTCGTCCTTGAAGCGCTTTTACTGTTCGGAAAGGAAGCGACTGACAGGTTAGCACATTGATGTGTTAAGATGTTATTACCGATATAGCAGAAAACAGCTGTTCCGGGTATGGTACAAAAGAAAGGGTGCTTCTCACTGGAGAGCTGAAAGCACAAGTCAGTGAGAGCTGAGTGTTGAAAATGCATTTTCAAAGGATTTCAAAGATACGCATCTGCCTTTAAAATTAGCTTTAGGTTGCAAACCACAAACTTTGACATACTGTGTTTTTTCTCTTAGTTCAAAATATTTTCTATTTTCCCCGTGACTTCTTTTATCTACAGATTATTGAGAAATATTTTGTCTAATTTCCAAATATTCGGTGTTATCCTACTTCTGTTATTATTATTTCTAACTTAATCCTACTGTGGTCAAAGAACATACATAGGACTCTTTCTTCATTTTTCCTGTATGACTTCAATCCCTTTAAATTTATGGAGACTTGTTCAACTGCCCAGTAGGTAGTTGATCTTGGTGACTGTACTCACGTGCACAAGAAAAGAAGGTGTGTTCTGAAATTGGGTGCAGGGTTCTAAAAACGTCAATTAAGTCAAGGTGCTTAATAGTGTGGTTCGGATCTTACGTCTTTATTGGTTTGTTGTCACCGCTGACTTATTTCTAATTGTTGTCTCAACTGCTGAAACAAGGGTATTAAAATCTTCAACCATGATTGTGGATTTGTCCATTTCTGTCAAACTTTTTCCCCATGTATTTTGTAGTTTTTGTTAGGTACGTATATTTTTAAGGCTATTCTATCTTCTGGATGAACGGCCCTTTGGATCAGTATGAAATGGCCCTCTTTATTGCTAACACTGTCTTTACTGTTACTCTATCTGATATTAATGCAACCATTCAAACTTCCTTATGCTCACTGTTTGCCTGGTATATCTTTTTCTGTCCTTACTGATTTTCTACTGTGGCTATAACAAGTTACCACAAACTTATGCCTTATAACAGCACAAATTTATTACCTTAGTTTTGTAAGATAATAGTGGGCCAGCCATCTGACACTGATCTCATGGCCTCACTGGGCTTGACCAAGGTGTAGGGGAGTTCAACAGGCTCTTTTGGAGGCTCAAAAGGAGAATAATTTCCCGGCCTTTTTACAGCTTCCAGAGGCTACCTGCACTCCTTGGCTAATGCTAGACATATATATTATGCAATAATCACCAAAATCAAGCTAATGAGCATATCCATTTCTACCTTTTAATTGGAGTATTTAGTCCGTTTACATTGATTGATATGTTTGGGTAGAGGCCTATCATTTTGCCATTGTTGCTGTTTATCTCATTTGTTTTTGGTTTTCCTGTTACTCCTTTCCTGCACTCTTTTGGGTAAACTAAATACTCTTTAAAATTCCATTTTAACTTTTCTATACTATTGACTTTTTAGCTATTCCTCTTTATTTTTTAGAGGTCTTTCTAGGGATTTAAATATACATTCTGAACTTTGCACAGTATACTTAGAATTAATATTACACTAATGTAAAATATAAGAACTTTACAACTGCATAAATCCACTTCCATCCTTAATGGTATAGTAGTCCCATGTATTATATATTCTCAGTACAATGTCATATTGCGTGTCTATTTTTTAATTACAAAAAGCCTTTATAATTACCCACATGTATTTATCCTTTACAGCATTTTTCATCCCTTCCTAAACACCTGAGTTGCCTGGTATCATTTTTCTTCAGACTCAGGAATTGCCATCGGCATTTCTTGTACATCAGGTATGCTGGCAATAAATTCTTACTCTTCTTTTATTAGAATATCTTTGTTTTGCTTAACATACTCAAAGGCATTTTTTTTTTTTTCTGAATAGAGAATGTTGACTGTTTTTTTTTTCTATCAGTACCTTAAAAATGTTGTTCTACTGTCTTCTGGCATCCACAGCATCTGACAGAAGTCATCCATCATTCATACAATCACCCTCTCTATGTAATCTTTCCTCTGGCCACTTTTAATATTTTCTCTTTTTCTTTGGTTTCCAGCAGTTGTGACCATGATGGGCTTAGGTGTGGTTTTCTTTATATTTATCCTGCTAGGGGTTTACTGAATTTGTGCATGTTTAAGTTAAGGCTTTTCACCAAACGTGGGACATTTTTGATAATTATTTCTTCAAACAATTTTTTTCTGTCCTACCACTCCCTTTTCCCTCTCCCTCCAGAATTCTGATTATACATATGTAGGCCTCTTGTTATTATCTCACAAGTCACCAAGGCTGTTGATATTTTTCAGTACTATTTTCCTGTTTTTCAGATTAGATGATTCCTTTTGGTTAGTTTCCAAGTCCACCAACACTTCCTGGTGCTGTCTCTGATCCACCTGTAATCTAATCCAGTGAATTTTCTGGCTGGGCCACGCTGCTTGCAGAGTCTCAGTCCCTTGACTAGGGACTGAATCCATGCCCCCTGCTGTGGGAGCATGGAGTCCTAACGACTGGACCACCAGGGAATTCCCTCATCCAGTGAATTTTAAAACTTTATTTCTAGGACTGTAATTTCCACTTGGCAAATTTTTAATAATTTCCATTTCTCTGTCTCCATTTGTTTGCTCTTTTTATCCAACATTCCCTTTAAGTCTTTGAACATATTTTTATAATAGCAACTTTGAAGAACTTGTCTGCTAGTTCCAACTTCAGAGCCACCTGTCTACTGATTTTTTTCCCTTAAGTATAGGTCATATCTTCTGACTGTACATCCATGAATTTACACATTTGACACTGTTACGATACACTCACAGTCTGGATCATGGTGTCTTCCTTTAAAGGTGTTGAGTTTGTCCTGGCTTTTAGGTAAATTATTGGCAGGTCCTTTTAGTGCTATCAAACTTGGATTAATTCTTTCTCAAGTTCTAGTTCCATTCTGAATTTAGTCCTAGGGTATGTCCCTTTCTCAAGGGCATAGTCCTTATTCCTAAACTATAGTTGTTCTGAGGTCTCATCTGGATGCCTAGGTGCTCAGTGAGGCCTCTTCATTTGGGTTGACAGGCATCTTGAGCATCTCCCAGCACTGCATGACCTTTGGCATCATTCAGCTGTCAGCCCTAAAGAAGGCTATCTGTGCTGGGTCTCATGGAGGGTCTCACCCTACTCATTAACAGCCAGCCCCCAGCCAACAACCCGAAGTGAATCCCTACACAAAACTCAACCTGGCTTCCTCTTCCCTATTTCCTTGCCCTTGCAACATCCAGCTATTTCAGGAGCTTGGAATTGCAATATCTGAGTGCTGAGCTCACTAAGATCGACTTTTAGCTTGGGTACCACCAATCTGTGCCAGGACCAGAAGGAAACTCCAGGTAGAAAGCTGGACCCATGGTGGGGCCTATCATGGGGGCTTCCCCACCCAAGAGCCCTGTGCCGCCTGGTCAGTGCCTGACACTGTTAGGGATTTAATGTTTCATATGCGTTTCAATATCCTTCATATAGTCAGGAGTTTTGTATGTTTTGTTCGGTTTCATAGTTGTTTCTGTCAAGATGACAAGTCTACAACAATTAGTCTGTCATAGCCAGAAGCAGAAGTTCATTATGATTATTAAAGTATCAAAGGGCACCATTTTTCATTACCTGAGCATTTCCTAGAGATACCAGTCTGAGTATAAATATCATTATTGTGGAAATGTGCCTTTTAGTTTCATCCTTCATTTCGTCTGTTCTCCAAACATGTTTCTACTCTCTTTTCTTGGCTTCAATAAATAAGTAACAGGTAAGAGTGAATTTTGGGGGGCATTTAAAAAAAACCCTCTACCATCTGGCTTTAATACAGCACTTGAATGGAAGAATTATGAGATGGAGCAAGAAATGTGGAAAGATCTATGGCCAGAGCATTTTGAGATATGGACTCCAGGCCATGCTCCATTATTGGCAAGCTATACGTCCTTGGGCATTCACTTCCTCCACTTTTGACCGAGCTGCCTCATGTTCAATGAAAGGACTGGTTGTATTAATAACTATGGGTTGCAGGTGCAGCGCCAATTTCTAAGTCAACTGTCAGGGAAACAGAAAATGTTGGAAAAATAGGGTAGGGGTTGTTGACATTTGAAGAGCAATTTAATGAGACAGCTTAAAAAATGTCCTGTTTAAGGTAGCACCTTATAACGTGTTACTACGAATTGAGCTCAGCACCTAGTAATGCTGTTCCGAATATACTAGGTACAGGGTAGATGCTGACTGCATGAATAAATATGTGAATAAAGAAATGAAGCTGAGAGGCACCAAATCTCACATAGGATATTAAATGCTAAGGCATATGGCTCTTGATCATGCTCAATAAATGACAACTATACTGACTTGAATTGAAAGAGGTATTTTCTACGTGGCTAGATCCCAAAAGGAAGCAGAATGGTTGAAAACAAATGAGGGAGCTATACTAAAAGATAGCTTACTTAGGAAATGTTGTTAAGATCTAGTTGCTGTGTGGTTTAAGTCATCTGTTGATTTTAGTTTCCTTTTCTCTAAACAGACTAATCTCTCTTCTACTCAGTCTTGGTGGGATATTTGAGCATAAAAGCATCTTTGTTTAAGAAATACAGAAAAAAAATCATGCTTATATAATACTGGCTTTTCATGAGAATTTGTGTTAAAAAGAAGGCAGAGTGTTCTGAGTAGAAGGTCCTTGTGTCCTAGGAGTAGAGAAAAAGAGGACAGAGAAATGACTACACAGAATTAGTGACCATCACTGGTGCCCTTCTCCTTCATTTCTTTATTCATGTATTTGTTGATGAAATCAGCATCTACCCTGCACTGACTATACCCTGAGCAGCGTTACTAGGTGCTGAGCTCAATTCATAGTAACACATTATAGGGTGCTTCCTTAAACAGCACATTTCATAACTGTCTCACCAAATTACTCTTCAAGTGTCCAGAGCAATTAGCAAGGTTCATGACCAACTGCAGTCGACTTTGTCCTCTAAGACCCAATTTACATACTGCCTCTTTAAGGAGGCACTTACTGCCCCCCATCCCCCCAGAGAAAATCATTCCTGCTGCTGTGTTTCTTCAGCACTTAACAACATTATCAATTGAGTTGTCATAGATGATTTCCTTTAAGTAGGAGCTACCATGTTTTATTCATCTTTTATAACCACCTGTGCCCAGCATAATTCTTGGTACATAGTAGGTGTTCAGAACTGTTCTGCTGCAGAGACTGGGATTAAAAGACATGAATTATTGGTGGTACAGAGAGGATACAGATATGGTCTTGCTTTTCAAACCTAAGCATTTGGAAAGGGAAGAGCTGGGCTTTGTCTATATGACTATGGTGATCTGCCCAAGGAACTTCCATCTCAACTAAAGTGAAAGTGTCAGTCGCTCAGTTCTGTTTGACTCTTTGTGACCCCACAGACTGTACCTCTATCCAGGCAAGAATACTGGAGTGGGTTGCCATTCCCTTCTCCAGAGGGTCTTCCTGACCCAGGGATCAAACCTGGCTCTCTGCATTGCAGCAGATTGTTTACTATCTGGGCCACCAGGGGAGCTTATCTCAACTAAGCTCCTGGCCAAACTCATCGGCAGCACAAGCTGCAGGACTAGCGGGCAACCGAACATTCCGAGAAGACAATGAACTTGCAGGGAAACCTGCAGTGTCTCTAAGAAGTGTAAGCACTATAAAACACACATTTAAAAGAAAGGCTTCATTTAAATGATAAAAACTGTGAGATATAATAAGAAATATATATTTCCTTTGTCCCTGTCTCTGGCTCCGTGCTCTCCAAATTCTTGGAATTTCCAAAGTATAAGAGCAATGGAAGCATTCCTTGTTATAATACTTGGTCTTTTAGTCTTCACTTCCTGAAATAGCTTTGTGTGATAAAAGTGAAAGTCTTTTGTTATTGATAACAAGCACCTTTCAACCACCCCTGAGTTTAAAGTAACGAAGTGACTTTTGGAAAGCCCCTAAGGGAACCACCTTAGGTTGTAACTTAAAATCCACAGCCTCTGCTTCCAAGAAGGTTGAGTTCAGTAATCACTGGCTACTGATGTACTCAATCATGCCTATTTAATGGAGCCTCCATAAAATCCCCAAAGGGCAGGGTCTGGAGAGCTTCCAGGCTGGTGAAGAGAATGTATCCAGAGTTGGGAGGGCAGGACAACCTCAACACAAGGACAGAAGCCCCTGTGCTCAGGACCCTTCTGGACTCTACCTTTTATATCTTTACATCTGACTTCATCTGTATCCTTTCATCTCCTTTGTAATAAACTGGTTTCCTGAGTTCTACAAGCTCTTCCAGCAAATTAACTGAACCCCACGAAGGGGATATGGGAGCCCCTCATTTATAGCCAGTTGGTGGGAAGCTAGGTAATAATCTGGATTTGTGGCTGATATCTGAAGCGGAGGTGGGGGTGGGTTGGGTGGTGACAGCCTTGTGGGACAGAGCCCTTAGCCTGTGGGATGTGACGCTATCTCCAGATAATTGTAGGACACCCAGTTGGTGTCACGGAAATTCTTCACGTGTGAAAACCTCACACATCTGGTGTCAGAAGTGAAGCAATGGTGGTCTACAAATAACAAATGTTGGACAGGGTGTGGAATAAAGGGAACCCTCCTACACCTGGTGGAAATCCAAACTGGTGCAGCCAGCATGGAGGACAGCATGGAGGTTCCTTGCAAAATCAGAGTTACCATACGACATGTGATCCAGCAATACCACTCCTGGGCATGTATCTGGAGAAAACTCTAATTTGAAAAAATACATGCACTTCAATGTTCATAGCAGCACTATTTACAGTAGGCAAGACATGGAAGCAACCTAAGTGTCCATCAACAGATGAACAGATAAAGAAGATGTGGCCCATATATACGATGGAATACTATTCGGTCATAAAAAAGAATGAATTAATGTCATTGGCAGCAACATGGATGGACCTAGAGATTACCACACTATGTGAAGTAAGTCAGACAGAGGAAGACAAATACTGTGTGATATCATTCACATGTGGAATCTAAAACATGACACAAATGAACTTATGTAGGAAACAGAAACAGATCAACAGACATCGAAAATAAACTTATGGTTACCAAAAGGGAAAGACAGGGGAGGGATAAGTTAGGAGTTTGGGATTAACAGATACCTACTAGTATGCAAAAAATAGATAAACAATAAGGTCCTATATAGCACAGGGAACTATACTCTGTAACTTGTAATAAATTATAATGGAAAAGAATCTGAAAACACACACACACACACTACATACATATATACATACATACATACATACATATATATATATAACTGAATCACTTTGCTTTACACCAGAAACTAACATGGCATTGTAAATAAACTATACTTAATAAATAAAAAAAAAGTGAAGCAGTGTTGTAGTAGAGTAGTGTGGGAGTAAATGAAACACATAGAAGCTTTTCTTGTGGACAAACCATACCATAGGAAACACTTTGAAAATTTAACAAGCATAATAAAATCATTGGAAATACAAGGGAAGATACAATTACAAGGTGGGAATAAGCTATGAGAAAGAAGAACCAAGCAATTTTTTAGTGTAAAAATATAACCGCTGAAATAAAGAACTCAATGGGCAGCCTTAGCGGAAGAACTGACAAGAGATGAGAAACAAAAAATCAGGCCACACAAACGACCTAGGCTCCCCTGGAGGCTGAGATGGTAAAGAATCTGCCTACAGTGTGGAGGATCTGGGCTGGGGAGATCCCCTGGAGGAGGGCATGGCAGCCCACTCCAGTGTTCTTGCCTGGAGAATCCCATGGTCAGAGGGGCCCGGTGGGCTACAGTGCAGGGGGTCGTAAAGAGTCAGACACGACTGAGCAACTAACACAACACAACGCAAGACACATCAGGAAGGGAAAACAAAGAAAGGAGAAAAATACCAATTCCTGTGAAAAGGGCATCCGAGAAGGAAAGAAAAAAAGATGAAACATCTGGAGAAACAATGACGGAATTTTTCAAAATCCAAGAAAGACCTAACAGCTTAGACTGAAAAGGCTCACAGGGTGACATATAGAATTGATAAATAAAACACGTTAAGTGTGCATGTGTACGCACCCAGATTATAATAATATTTACAAACATCAGACAAAGAGAAAATTCTAAAAAGTTTTCCAAGTGTAAAGTAAGATCACCAATAAAACAATGAAAATCAGACCAGACTCTACATCCTAGCTGCATGCAGTAAGTCAATAGGATGTTATCTTCAGAAATCTAGAGGGAAAACCTTCGATACCTGCATTTCATACCAAACTAAACTATTATTTGAATATGAGGGGGAAATGCATTTCCAGGTATATAAGATCTTAGTTTACTAGGTACAGACCTTACTTTGAAGAACTTTTACTGGATATATTCCAGCACAAAAGAACATTTATGAAGGAAGAAATAACCAGTTACAAAAAGTGGGAGCATATAATTTAACACTGTTCAGCCATAAAAAGGAGGTAGGTACTGACACATGCTGTGGCATGGGTAATCCTTGAAATCATTATGCTAAGTGAAGGAAGCCAGATATGAAAGGCCACACACTGTATGATTTCATTAATACGCAAAATGTAAAATTCACAGAGATAAATAAACTCAGAGATAGGACAACAGATTATCACCGTCACAGTGGTGGTAATTTGTGTCTGAATCTTAATCAATAAAGGTGACTGAGCGACAACAGTGCCATTGAAATAAAAGTTTAATGTTACTCACAGTTTCCCCCGAAACAAAAGGTCTGGTACTGCAGAGGCTCCCGTGCTGCTCCGCAGGCAGGCAGGAGCGAGCGGAAGGCCAGGGGCTGCAGCCTTTCTCGGAATTTCCGTGGGGAAAGCAGAGCAGGGTAAACAGACTGGGATTGGCTGGTTTGAATAATTCCAGCAGGCTGTGGGGCCCAGAGAAGATTTAGGGCAGGAAGAAACACTGGCTTCGTGTGTGAGTCAGACAGAGGAGGTTGAGAGTATGGACTGCAGACTGGCTGGTATGTATACGAAAAGTGGACTCACCAACAAATTGACTGCCTACAGGAATTAGCCAGCCCTGGGAAGGGCACTCTCTCCTCAACCAGCAAGAGCCCCCAAAGATGGCAAAACATTAAAAAAAATTTTTTTAAATATAATTAATATGAGGGGAGGGTAGGGAGGTATGGGAAGAGATGACTTAATGAGTATGGACTTTCCTTCTGAAGTGATATAAAAAGGTTTTGGGAAAAAAAAAAAAGGATTTTGCAACTACAGGGTAATGATGGTTGCACAGTGTTGTAAAAAATATCACTGAACTGCACACTGCAAAGTGATTAAAATGGTTGTTTAAAATGGTTAGAAAAATGGGGAGGGGGGCAAAACTCTGATAAAGTTTCTTACAGCCGGAGGTTTAATTATGTTTGAGTAAGCAATGATAATCAGAAACCATTTTTTAAGGGAGTGCATTTATAATTCTGAACAAAAACTGCTTGTGTGTGTGCGTGTGGGGGGCAGGTTACTCTGCGAGGAAGAGAGAGGTCAGAGAGCACTGCAGACAGAGGGAAGCCACTGACCAGACTTAAAACAACGGTGATGAAAAAGAAGAGCAAGCATGGGTCACAGTAAGCTAGGAGCAGCAACCAGGAGAATAAAAAGAGAAGCTACAGTTTTCAACTCAATTTAAGAAAATTCAGTATGTACATTAGAATGGCGGGGGAGGGGGGGTGGGAGAGGGGAAAAAAAAACAAGGAAAAAACAGTGTTAAAAATAGAAAACACAGACTAAGAAGAAATAAGTGTATTATTCTAGTCCCCCAGTTTTTCTGCTTATGTACCCTCTACAAATATTTAGAAAAACTGTATACCCTGTTGCATATTTTTAAGGCAACATCTATAATTTTTCATGGGAAGCGTGGTGACCGGAGGACAAAAGGGCAGATAAAACCCAGGAGGGTCTGGGACACAGGAACAGAAAGACCAGACCCTTACCGTCCCTCCTGCCCCCATGTTGTAACTGTTAACGGAACAGTATACCCTGTCTCCCCTCCCAAGCCAGAGGAAGAAGGCATCTGTCCTACTCCTCCCCTTACCAGCATACATGCCTCATCCAATCAGCAAACAACTGGCAAGACCCCTATCCCACGCCCTGTACCCTGGGTGTAAAAGTGGACTAAGGACCCCTGTTTAATGTCGGTTCTCCCTTAAGCGGGCCTACTGTTTTAACAGCGTTTCTTGCTCTAATAAACTTTATTTCCCTCTCATTCTGTCTCATGTCTGGAAATCATTTCCAACCCGCACCCGGACCAGAACAGGAAGTGGTGATCGCAAAGGATTTAATACTTAGAAACATCAAACATGGTTTGTGTGCATTAAATATGCTAATATTTATAAATGCAATTTAAGATGTGAGCTTAAGTTCTTTCAGTTTAAGAAAAAGGTCTGCCCTAAAACTTCACTTGCAGAGCCTGTCTGCTCTATCAAACTGTCCAGCCACATCAGTTTCACTTTCTACTCAGAAAAAACTTGATTGATTTTCCAACACTAACATGCTTATCCATATCACAACGAGAGATTTCTTATTTTTACAACAGACAACTAGAGAGGTAGGGGCGCGGCCCTCTGCACAAAACTGGCAGCCTGGATGAAACAAGAGCTGCCCCCTTCACTATTTCCAACAGATGCTGTCTTTACTTGGCTCGGGGGAGGCTCCTTCAGGGCCAATGCATTCTCAAATTACTCCTCTGTTTGGTCCATCGAAGGTTACTGTATCCTGAGGCAACGGATCTTCATAAGATCTGGGAAGGGCAAGCGAGATGCCTGCCTCTCTCCACGCAGTGAGAAAAGCGGAACCGCGAGGGGTCGTGTGAGGAAGGGGAGCCAGCACACCCCAGGCACACAGAACTGGGAGCTCCGGAAACGGATCCCCTTCAGGCCACCTTTGCCAGTGCAGCCCTGGGAAGGCCCAAAACCCCCCCAGGAATGACCGTGCCCCAGTCTGAAAATGGCTGCGCTAAACAGTCATGACCAAAGGGGTTGAAATCACTGGTCAACAGACAGGGAATATAACACGTTGGAACTGATTTTAAAAAAAAAAAAAAAGCAGAGTTATTCAGTCAACACAAGCCAGTTAAAACAAAAGGATACTTTGAGACTGAAAATAAATGGAAAGTTATAAGGCAAATATAAATAAAAAGAACACTTGTTAGCAATTTTAATATCAAATAACAATTGAAGGAGAAAAAACATGATGAGGGATCCAGGGGAATATTAAACATGAAAAAAAAATAAGCACATACATATGTAACTATGTAATGAAAAAATGATGGGGAGAAATAATTAAATAAACCATTCCAGGGAAATTTTAGAAATATATGATTTACTAGATTTTTCTTAAGACAGAGAGATACAAAGTAAAAAAAAAAAAAAAAGTGGGAGGCATTAGTTCTCTACTCAGATATTCCCTGCTTTAAAGTTCTATTCATTTCAAGTTAGAAAACTCAAACCCATAGAATGATACAAAGATAAATTAAGGTCCCAACCCTCTCCTCTCCTCTGGTTCGCACTCCCCAGAATGTCTGTATGGAGTCAGTTCAGTTCAGTCGCCCAGTCGTATCTGACTCTTTGCGACCCCATGAACTGCAGCATGCCAGGCCTCCCTGTCCATCACCAACTCCCGGAGTCCACCCAAACCCATGTTCCATTGAGTCAGTGATGCCATCCAACCGTCTCATCCTCTGTCGTCCCCTTCTCCTCCTGCCCTCAATCTTTCCCAGCAACAGGGTCTTTTCAAATGAGTCAGCTCTTCGCATCAGGTGGCCAAAGTATTGGAGTTTCAGCTTCATCAGTCCTTTCAATGAATATTCAGGACTGATTTCCTTTAGGATGGACTGGTTAGATCTCCTTGCAGTCCAAGGGACTCTCAAGAGTTTCCTCCAACACCACAGTTCAACAGCATCAATTCTTCGGTGCTCAGCTTTCTTTATAGTCCAACTCTCACATCCATACATGACCACTGGAAAAACCATAGCCTTGACTAGATGGACCTTTGTTGGTAAAATACTATCTCTGCTTTTTAATATTTTGGAGCTCAAAAAAATTAAGTCAGCCACTGTTTCCACTGCTTCCCCATCTATTTGCCATGAACTGATGGGACCGGATGCCATGATCTTAGTTTTCTGAATGTTGAGCTTTAAGTCAACTTTTTGACTCTCCTCTTTCACTTTCATCAACAGGCTCTTTAGTTCTTCTTCCCTTTCTGCCATAAGGGTGGTGTCATCTGCATATCTGAAGTTATTGATATTTCTCCCGGCAATCTTGATTCCAGCTTGTGCTTCCTCCAGCCCAGCAGACGTCATGATGTACTCTGCATATAAGTTAAACAAGCAGGGTGACAATATGCAGCCTTGACTTACTCCTTTTCCTATTTGGAACCAGTCTGTTGTTCCATGTCCAGTTCTAACTGTTGCTTCCTGACCTGCATACAGGTTTCTCAAGAGGCAGGTGAGGTGGTCTGGTATTCCCATCTCTTTCAGAATTTTCCACAGTTTATTGTCATCCACACAGTTAAAGGCTTTGGCACTGTCAATAAAGCAGAAACAGATGTTTTTCTGGAACTCGCTTGCTTTCTCGATGATCCAGCGGATGTTGGCAATTTGATCTCTGGTTCCTCTGCCTTTTCTAAAACCGGCTTGAACATCTGGAAGTTCACGGTTCACGTATTGCTGAAGCCTGGCTTGGAGAATTTTGAGCATTACTTTACTAGCGTGTGAGATGAGTGCAATTGTTCGGTAGTTTGAGCACTCTTTAGCATTGCCTTTCTTTGGGATTGGAATGAAAACTGACCTTTTCCGGTCCTGTGGCCACTGCTGAGTTTTCCAAATTTGCTGACATACTGAGTGCAGCACTTTCACAGCATCATCTTTTAGGATTTGAAACAGCTCAGCTGGAATTCCATCAGCTCACAAATCTCACTTATCTCAGTGATGCCTCCACTATACCTCTGTCCCTGTGAGGGGAGGGACTAGAGGAAGTGCTGCTTCTCGGACAGACTTGAGTAATTCAACATCTCCAAGAGTGACATACGGACAACATGCAGGCATCCCGAAAACCTCGGGCTAGGAGAGAAGCCCGTCACAAAGAACCACACATTACAAGATTCCATTTACTGAAATGCTCAACATAGGCAGATCCACAGAGACAGAAGTAGCTTGGTGGTTGCTGGGGGAAGGGACTGGGGGGAAATGGGAAAGGACAGCTAAGCGGTACAGAGTTTCCCTTTTGGTGACAAAGATGTTCCAAAATTCATTGCGCTAACAGTGGCAAAACAGAATACATTAAAGTGTACTGAACAGTACACTTTAACTGGATGAATTTAATGGTATGTAAATTATGTCTGAATAAAGCTATGATTTAAAAAATACCCGCAATACAGCAACTGCAATGCTTCCAAATGGGTTGGTTATGAATTGGTCGGACGTGGAGGCTGTTGAGGAAAATCACCTTACCATTCCGGCTCACATCAGAAATAATCCCAGTAGAAAGGACCTCAGGGAGGGTGACAAATCTCCAGCCTTCTAGAGAACGAAATGAAAACAGAATGAGATGGGATTTCTGACTAAAATGGCCTTCCCAGAGTCCAGTTGTTGCAGTGTACGTGCTGCTTGGCTTCAAGGCAATGCCCATGAACCTGAACTATGCTCAGGCTTTAAGGGAAGTCTAGGAATTGGACCCAAGAAAAATTAACTTCTCAAGGTGTAAGTTGAGTATTTTCATGTTTCCAAGTCTTCCGCCTCCTTTCAGTGACATCCAACGAACGGCTTTAACAAGCATTTGAAGATAAAAGGACACATTAGCTAGTTTTGGTTAACTACAAATCGTAACTATAAATCCAAAGAAGCAGGAGAGTGAGAAACCATTTTTCATCATTCCAACTACTGGTGCTTTTTGTTTGTTCCTCTGAACTTTTGTTTTGCCTTGATTTTGATTTTTACATTTGGAATGGGTTTAACACCTGTCTGGATATGAGTAACCATCACCACAATCAGATTGAGTTCCCATACCCCCCAAACTCCCTCCACTACCGCTTCCTGCTCACATCTCCCCCCAACACTTTCTCCCACCGATCTGTTCTCCATCGCCACCGTTTCCTCTCATAGAATGTTATACTAATGCAGTCTCTAGGCCTCAGATTACTGGGTTCTATGCTTAACTTCATAAGAAGCTGCCAATGGCACTGTCTCCCAGAGCAGCTGTTCCATTTCTGTTCCTACCAGGAATGCCGGAGAGCCGTACCCAACCCGCGCTTGGTGCTCTCAGGATTTTATTTCAGCCGTTCTAGTGAAGGTCTTGTCATACCGCCCTGTAATTTTAACTTGCGTTTCCTAACGACTGATGATGCTGTATATCTTTTCACATGCTTGTTTGCCATCTGTATATCCTCTTTGGTGAAATATCGATTCAATCTTTTGCCCACTTTTTAGAAACTGGGCTGTTTTATTACTGTTAAGCTTTGGGAGTTTCTCTGTACATTCTAAAGACAAGTCCTCTGGGGTATGCAGTTATTTGTCCCAAGTCTGTCTTTTCCTTTTACATTGCCCTCCCCACCCCAGTGTCTTTTCACAGAGTAACAGTTTTTAATTTTGATGAAACCAAAATTATTTTAATTTGACTAAGTCTAATTCATCTCTTTTTTTCTTTTATGGATGGCTGCTTTTGGTCAAATCCTTTGCCTAACCCTAGGTCATGAAGGTTGTCTCCAGTTTTCTCCCAGAATTTTTATAGTTTCGTATTTTACATTTGGATTTAGCATCCATTTTGAGGTAACTTTTGTACAATTTATAGGGCTTAGGTCAAAGTTCATTTTTTTGGCATAGTCACATCTAATTGTTCCAACTTGAACATCTGCTGAAAAGACAATGGTTTCTTCATTAAACTGCTTTGGCACCTTTGGCAAACACCAATTGTTCAATGTCTCCCTAAGTATCTTGAAAAACCACGAGGTAATAAGCTTACTCGTATCGTACACACATCTCATTATCGGAACCCAGAACCTGAGTCAAGAACACTGAATGGGTATTTGATTCAAGTTATTTCATGATACAGGCCGTGGAGTATGTAACCAGGCCCTGTCAGGGCTGGAGCACAGAAGGAATGTTGAGATCAGGTTTTGGTATCACAATATGAGAGGTACTGCCCTCTGGAAACATTCTGAGAGGGTGACTAAGACAGTAAGGCAAACAGAAATCAGAACACATAGGACTGGCTGAGAGACGAAAGGAAACGAGGGCACGACCTCTGGGCCTATGAAATGGAGCTCACTGGAGAGGCGGAAGGCCGCTTTTATGGGATCCCCAGGGAGGTGATCAGGGCCAGTGGCTGCAAGCACGGAATGTGCTCGATGCTGGAGTCCAGAGATGGACAAGCTATGCTTCCTGCTTTAGAGTGGGAGAACTGTTTGGGTTTGACACAGGCCATCCGGTCAGTTTTAAGTGTAACGGCCATCTGTTTTATAGGAGACTGGAGGGGATGATTTGTTTGAGTTTGATTCTGTGTGATTGCCAAAGCTGGCCCAATGGACTCTGTCTTTGGGTTTAATGGCCTCATGAAGAGGCTCAGGTCACGTGAAAGAGATCTGCCCATGGTCTCAAAACAGTGGTTGCAAAACTGAATTTGGAAACCAAGCCTCGTGATGCTTAGTCCATGATTCCTATTTACTGTTTGTCAAAATTTTTAATCAACACTGTGTTTGCTGAAGACTCACTGGAAAAGACCCTGATGCTGGGAAAGATTAGAGGGCAGGAGGAGAAGGGGATGACAGGATGAGCTGGCTGGATGGCATCACGGACTCAAAGGACATGATTCTGAGCAGATTCTGGGACAGGCTTGCTGCAGTCCATGAGGCAGCAAAGAGTCAGACATGACTGAGTGACTGAACAACAACAAGTAACTCAAATGCCTCCTGTTTGTCCACGTGTCTCCTGGGTTCTTCTGACTCTTTGGGTTTTCAGTCTTGCAGGCTCACTGTCTCAGAAGCCTTTAAAGAGAAAGGAATCCTGCATCTGAAATTTCAACACTTTTGTTTTCAGTGACAAGATGGAGGGAAAATATCACATCACATCAGACAGGTCTCTTCTCAAGATTTTAGTTCTGCTCTGAGCTGCTTCTGGGTGACCTACTGCTCTAATTAGGCTGGAAGTCAACTTGGCTTCCATGGGATTCAGGATAATGGCTGGAGGAAAAAGTTGTCAAACCTGCTTAACATCATCAGGGCTCACAGTGGCCTCAGAGCATTCCAGGAATTCATCGATTCATTCCATAATGCATTCTGCCGGTTAACCATAAACACAGGCACACAGGGAGAACAAACATCATGGAGTGATTTAGTCTTAATTAATATGCTCGGGACAGAACAAAGCAGACAAATGGCAACGCTTGAGTTTATTGCCAGTCCCTTCCCCAAGCTCCCCAAGCAGGGGCGAGGGACAGGAGGAAGTCACCGAGGACCCAGGCCGACTGTCCCACCTCCTCCTTTCTCCCGTGTGCTCAGCCACGAGAGGGGAGAGAAGGAACCCCAGCCCGTTCTGGCTGACAGAGTTCTGGTGAGGATCAGAGCAGGTGATGGGTGCGGAACAGTGAAAAAGCCCTGTCCTCAAGGGAGAGACGTGTTCACTTAACAAGCATGTGTGGGGCACCTGTGACATGACATGCACTGTGTGAAACATCAGGGATGTGAACTGAAATGAAAGATACCCCGGCACTCGAGATGGTCAGATGCAACACGCTGCTTGCTCCTAGGACACTGCTGGGTGTCCTAGCACGGGGTGACCTGAGAGCACAGGAGAGGTCTGTTCCCAGGCGGGGCAGTTAGGAACGACGACTGTGCACGTTCGGCCTCAACAGAGTATTAAGGCAGCAGAGGACTGTTCTCGATTTCAGAAAATACCTCACTATTTCACATGACGCTCAAGATAATCTGCAAAGTGGGTCCTGGTTTTATGATTACCCTCACTCTATTCAAAATCAGTGAGGCTTCCCTGGTGGCTCAGCGGTAAAGAATCCGCCTGCCAATGCAGGAGACATGGGTTCAATCCCTGGGTCAGGAAGATCCCCTAGAGAAGGAAATGGTAACGCACTCCAGTATTCCTGCCTGGAAAATGCTATGGACAGAGGAGCCTGGTTGTCAGAGAGTTGGACAGGACTTAGCGGCTGAACACCAACATTACAAAGCAGAGGCTCCCAACCAGGGAGGTTACTGGTATGGAGCAGGTAAGACCAACAACGCTGTGAACACCCTGCAATACACAGGGCAGCCCCCACAACAAAGGATCACCTGGGCCCAACCGTCATCTGTGCCAATGTGGAGCGGGCCTGCCTTAAAGGAGACAGGCCCATGGAGAAGCAGCAGCTCGTTTAAAAAGCCACAGCGAGTGAGTGGAAAGGCTGGAACCCGAACGCGGTCTCCTGGGACCTGGCACGCAGACAGGTGGCCCAGGTCACACAGCCCACACCGCTCTACACCCGGGCAGCAGAGGAGACTAGCCTGAAGGACGAGGGCCGGGGCAGGAGCGCGACTGATGCTGGGGTCCTGGAGTCGGAGCAGCACCGACAGGGAGAGAGATGAGGAGCAAGAGAAAAGCAGAGGAGGAGGCAGGCAGGGGAGGTCTATTTCTGACTCCAAGCTAGAACAGCCTTCAGCATTTCCACAGTGATCTGCATGTAAAGAGGCTGGCTTCACACTCTCAGTCATCACAACAGCCTCATCAGTGCGGTCGGTCGGTGGAAGAGGCCAAGATAAAAACATTTTCTGAAGCTCAGAAGGATGAAACACTTTACCCAGCGTTCCTGAGCCTGCAGAGCGGGGCAGGCCTCGGTCAGCACCCTCTCGGGCAGCTGACAGGCGCCTCGCACCAGCTACTGCTCCTCGGCCTGCTGCAGCCTACGAAGGGGGCGTGGGGGCGTGGGGGCAGGGGGCAGGTCCCTCTGAAAGGGCTGAGCTGTGAAGGCAAGCACGCAGGCCCCCGGTGGTAGAGGCGGAGGCCCTGTTTGGAGGCCAGCGTCTAACTGCAGGGAGCCCCCGCCTCTCTGTGCATAGCTGCCTGTCCTCGCAGCGAGAGACCCACCAGTTCACCTTGAGGAGGCGTCCCTGCTCTGCAAACCAAGTCCAGTCTATTTTTAAATTCTCTATTCCACAGAAGCCAATGATGCTGCTTCTGAGTGTGGCCAATGAAAACTGTTACTAGGGAGGCAGCTGCTATAGCTGAGCTCCTTAGCCTCTGCTGACAGGAGATAGAATTACTTCGTTAATGAGCTAATTTTTCAAAAAAAAAAAAAAAGTCTTCTTAAAAAATATCTTTGTCCAAAAAGCCTGGCTGCTGTTTCAGGCGGTTCTGCTGCTGACGGCTTAGCTCCTGCTAACATTTCTCCTGTGACTGATGGCCTGACTGGGCGTCAAGGATGCACAGGGCAGGTATGGTGGGACGGGGGACGCGCAAGCTACTCCTGCCAGGCTCCAGGTCTCAGGGAAACGAGTTACCTTCCAGGACTGTCATCTCATCTCTAAAATGAGGGGGCGGGATGAGCAGGCCCCCTGAGCACAGTCAGCACTGACCCTCAAACCATTTTGAGTCTGGTCAGAGTCAGCTTCTTCGTTTCCACTCTGCTTGTGAAGATTAACTAAAACAATGAATGGGAAAGCTCCTGAAAAGCAGGACAGGTCACTGTTGGGGAAGCTTGTCAGAGGGGCATGAAGCCTGGCAATCTGCTCTTGCAGTGCACGGAAGGCCATTTATCCAGGTGCCAGTTTATTTGTTCACAGGGGCCTCCAGCAGTAGCTCTCAACTAAGGAATGCAGCTCATTCAGTGTGATGGGAAAAATTCGAGAGAAAATTCCACTGCAAGTAGTTATCATGAAGTACCGATATTTGCAAAAACTACCTTTTCCCCCATCACCAAGCCAAATCAAAGTCATGCCACAACATCACTTTTGCTACTGTACAGTGTGATCTTTTTGGCAGAGCGGTGGAATCACATTCCATACAACCCTGGGTCGGCACTTCCTAGTTTGGGGGACTCTTCAACTTCCACTGAATTGCACTTCAATCTCATCAGTCTCGATCTAGCTAATAATAGAGTTCATGATTTAAAAATTAAAAAACAAAACCAAAAAAACCCCTATCATCCTGGCCTGCAGTCTGTGAACTCATGTACCTGTTTCTGACACACAAGGCCGCTGAAACTTCTGCATGCTAACAACAGGCCCGTTCGGCCTCGCAGCTCTGCCTCCTCTGGGTGCACACCCACTCAACACCAGCAGAGCGCCTTCGAAGTCGCTGCCTCGAAGTCATCTACGCCACAGTGACTAGATCCAGCTGCTCCAGCTGTCAGGCCCTCAGGAGATCTTCAACTCCCGATCTTCACAAAGCCTTTGAGCTCTAAAATTTTAATAATCTCAATTTCCCACCATACCAGCCTCTTTTTCAACGCTGAGTTCATAGCCAGGAAATGATTAATCAAGGTGCTGCCCAGACTGACGGTGGACACACAGGCCTGCCTGTGAGCCCGCGCGGGACTGACGGTGGACACACAGGCCTGCCTGTGAGCCCGCGCGGGACTGACGGTGGACACACAGGCCTGCCTGTGAGCCCGCGGGAGCTTGCAGGGCAGACGACGCCTCGCTCCATCCGTCGGCGTCTACCGCAGCGCCATGTGCTCCGGAAACCACCACCTGACTCAGCCCCTGGGCGGGACACTGCTCTGGTCACCTCTGCAGCCCCAGGCCCTGACGCGGGACTGGACGTGGGCAGCTGTTTAAATGAAGGACTACTGGATGGAGGAAGTACAGTCCGTGACAGTGACATGGCCTGACCCTGGGACCACAAGACGCAGACCAGCGCGAGCTCTGCCCTTGAGCGGCAGCGGGACCCCAGGCAGATCTCCTCACCTCTCTACCCCTGGCCCATTTGGTCACCTGTAAGATGATTTAATAAGGTGACTGATCCTTATGCTGCCTGGGACTGATGAGGCGACAGCAGACCGAGAAGCCACGGGTATACTGTAAAGCAATGGGCTGTTTTTACACACATATATAAAGAAACCTCTTCCAACCTGGCCTTTGGGACAGGAACTGTCACGCAGAACTTTTCCTAGATGCTCCTTCCCCTGTAAACACGAAGGATGCCAGGCTAATCCCACATGCTAGCAGCCTCTGTAAAATCCTAAGCTCGAGAGACCCCCGCTTGGGGCACAGAGGAAAGAGCCCAGGAGGCAGGCGACTCGGGCAGCTGGTCCTGAGTCTCCCATCCGTCCCCCACTGGCCTCGGACAAGCGAGTCCCCTCTCTGCCTCAGTGTCCCGACGAGAAGAGATCCCCTCAAAGCTTCCTCGTCTGGCTCCTGCCCCTCAGCGGTCCCCCACTTGCCATAGCCCTTTCCCACCCAGAGTTCACAGGCGGCTCTAACTCCATCAACCCCATGCAGGAACCTCACATGGGGTAGTGTCAACACACCAGCTGGAACGAGCTCCTCTATCATCGTCTCTGTGCTGAGCTTTTCTTTGAACAGTTTCTGCTTTTTTTTTCCCCTTAGGGGAAAGCGTGAGTGCAATTCCCGACAATCACAAATTATGCAGTTGCGTTTCCCATATTTGGGGAAATCGCAGGGGTCAGCACATCCGTAGTGCAATGGAAAGCCTCGCCCTGGGAAAACCACCTTCGTGATCATGGCATCTCCCCTGCCAGGCAAGTAATAGTTTCTACTTTAATAAAAGCTCCTGTAACTTATTTGGCAGGCAACCTGGAAATCCTTTCCTATTCCTCATCGAATTATTTGCCAAGAACTGATAGCCCAGATCAAACCCCGGGAGTTCTCACCTGGACTAACTCAGCTTCCTAACGGGCTTCCCTGTCTCCAGATATAGCGCCTTCAAACCCACCTCTCACAGTCCGTTCCAAGGGTAACTGGATAAAATGAAAATCTGACAACCTCAGGTCCTCACATAAACCCCTCTGAAGAGGACCGATCTCCTGCTGGAAGAGGTGTAAAGCCTGCCTGAGCTTCAGCACCGGGGAGCTTATCCCCGGCACATGCCCCGGACAGTCTCACCCCATGTCTGTCCGTCCCTGTCCCACCACCCCCACTACGTGGGAGGACTGCTTTCAGGCTCTGTCTCTGCCGGAACCTTTTTAGCACACACCCAGAAGCACCTGCGTGTCAGGTCCCCCGACCCCAGGCCTGCAGCTCAGATTCCACTACACGGTCTGTTTCTGGGTCTGTCACTGTGGGCTCTGGGAGGGGAGTCACCAGGTTTGACTTCATCTTCCCCAGCGCCTGGCAGCCTGGGAGTGCTCAACCCATGTTTATTTTCCTATGGCTTTGTATGAAGCTTTCTGGACAGTTTTTTCTTTCTTTTTTTTAATAGAAAGTGCATCCTCTTTTTTTTTTTTAATATTTATTTGAGGCACACAGGATCTTCAATCTTCCTCCTGGACATGTGTGACCTAGTTCCCAAACTAGGGATTGAACCCAGACCCCCTGCAGTGGCAGCACAGAGTCTTACCACTAGACCCCTGGGGAAGTGTCTGGACAGTTCTAACATGGGATTCTGGATAGAGGGGTTGTTGCTGCATGTGTGTATTTAAGCAAAATTTCTGTGTTTAGGAAATATTGCATGTCATGAAGAATTCAGTTCAGTTCAGTTGCTCAGTCGTGTCCGACTCTTTGCGACCCCATGAACTGCAGCACGCCAGGCCTCCCTGTCCATCACCAACTCCCAGAGTCCACCCAAACCCATGTCCATCGAGTTAGTGATGCCATCCAACCATCTCATCCTCTGTCATCCACTTCACCTCCTGCCCTCAATCTTTCCCAGCAACAGGGTCTTTTCAAATGAGTCAGCTCTCCACATCAGGTGGCCAAAGTAATGGAGTTTCAGCTTCATCAGTCCTTCCAATGAATATTCAGGACTGATTTCCTTTAGGATGGACTGGTTGGATCTCCTTGCAGTCCAAGGGACTCTCAAGAGTCTTCTCCAACATCACAGTTCAAAAGCATCAATTCTTCCGTGCTCAGCTTTCTTTATAGTCCAACTCTCACATCCATACATGACCACTGGAAAAACCATAGCCTTGACTAGATGGACCTTTGTTGGCAAAGTAATGTCTCTGCTTTTTAATATTTTGGAGCTCAAAAAAATTAAGTCAGCCACTGTTTCCACTGCTTCCCCATCTATTTGCCATGAACTGATGGGACCGGATGCCATGATCTTAGTTTTCTGAATGTTGAGCTTTAAGTCAACTTTTTGACTCTCCTCTTTCACTTTCATCAACAGGCTCTTTAGTTCTTCTTCCCTTTCTGCCATAAGGGTGGTGTCATCTGCATATCTGAAGTTATTGATATTTCTCCCGGCAATCTTGATTCCAGCTTGTGCTTCCTCCAGCCCAACAGACATCATGATGTACTCTGCATATAAGTTAAACAAGCAGGGTGACAATATGCAGCCTTGACTTACTCCTTTTCCTATTTGGAACCAGTCTGTTGTTCCATGTCCAGTTCTAACTGTTGCTTCCTGACCTGCATACAGGTTTCTCAAGAGGCAGGTGAGGTGGTCTGGTATTCCCATCTCTTTCAGAATTTTCCACAGTTTATTGTCATCCACACAGTTAAAGGCTTTGGCACTGTCAATAAAGCAGAAACAGATGTTTTTCTGGAACTCGCTTGCTTTCTCGATGATCCAGCGGATGTTGGCAATTTGATCTCTGGTTCCTCTGCCTTTTCTAAAACCGGCTTGAACATCTGGAAGTTCACGGTTCACGTATTGCTGAAGCCTGGCTTGGAGAATTTTGAGCATTACTTTACTAGCGTGTGAGATGAGTGCAATTGTTCGGTAGTTTGAGCATTCTTTGGCGCTGCCTTTTTTTGGGGAATTAAAAGACTTTAAATTAGAAAGTTCTGTCCAGGGGCAACTGCAGGTGCCATCTCTGCATCTGTTCCCTGCTGCCTGCCCTGCGTGTGTGTGTTGTGAGCCCCTCAACACTCCCCCACCTTGCAAATGGGTCCCAGCCGCACGCCTCGCTCGACGCTGGAGGTGTGCCGCCTGGCTCCTGGATCCACATTCCCCTGAAACTGCACACAATGTGTGGCTCAAGCACATTGGACTTTCTCAGCGACTGTGTTAATAATTTCCATTAATTTTTCAAAAGGGCTCCAAGTTGCCAAAAAGAGCCTTCCCTGCTCCCCCAACAGAAGTACAGGGGCTGCCTTGAGCTCGGGGGCTGCAGCTGAAGCCCTGTCACGGTATGTTCCTGCTTGGGGACCGCTGCCCACAGACTAGGGGCTTAAAGGGGGCAGAGTCTCCATGGTGTTCTCGTCAGGAACAGAGAAATCAGGAGCAATTCACGGAGCGTTTGGAAACCTCCAAAAGCAGTGAAACCCAATACAGAGCAATGAGTACCGCACAAGTCTGGAAATTCTACTTGGCCCAGCAATTTCAAGTCCGTTTGCTAAATGCAATAATGTAACAGAGATCTGAGTTACTCTTCCTTCTCAGTTCAGGGGGACTCAGGAGCTCCACGGTCCAAGGCCATGCCTCGAGGCACGTGTGACCAGGAGCAGCAGAAACAGGGCCAGTCTGAGGAGGGACACTAGTGTAAAAGACACACCGGACTTCAATTACTTAGAACAGAAGCCATCTAATAATAGCTGATCAATAATTTCTCTGTTGATTACGTGTTGGAATTATAGTATTTTAGATACAGTACTTTATTTTCTAATTAATTTATTTTACTTTACAATATTGTATTGGTTTTGCCATACATTGACTTGAACCCGCTGTGAGTGTACATGTGTTCCCCATCCTGAAAAGATACAGTACTTTAGATAAAGAGACCGCTGAAATTAATTTTATCTGCTCTTTTTACTTAACAGGGCGGCTAAATATTTAAAATGCTGCACATGGCTCCCATTTGCAGCTTGGGTTCTATTTCTGTCGGTCAGGGCTGCTCCAGGGGACACGCCACCACTGTTCACGAGTCTCTGATTGGATGGACTGTCAGTGCTTAAGGAATTGATTCCCACCTTAGAAATGTTCCACTCTCTGCAAACCAAAAGCAAAGCTTTCAGAGAGAGTCTTCTAAGACAGACATTAGCATTTTCACAAAAATAAAAAACTGTTCGCCAAAGAGTATCTGGAAAAATACACTAAGACAAATTTATCCACCGGGTCCAAATCCATGGTGCAAGCCATTTGGCGATATATGATCGAAAATGTCATATCTGGGGTATACATCTAATAATAATTTCTCTCTAAAGACATTTACTGAGCACCTACTGCATACTGGACTCTTCAGATCTATTATCAGTATTTACATTTTAAATACAAGAGAACTGAAGCTGGGAGTGACTCAAGACCACTGGTAGGTGCTACGTCACCCTGAAGCCAGGTCATGGTACATGGCACGCTGTTCCCCCCTTCTCTCCCCACACCTTAATGAAGGCACAAACATCACGCCGCTAATTAAGGAAGCTATTCTGTGAGGCAGACATGGGAAGTTATCAATCACCACATTGAAGGAGGGCACTCAAAGCCTGTGTGAAGGACTTGCCCACACCTCACAGATTGGCGGAGCAGTCTCACACCCAGGAGTTCTCCTGTCTTTTCAAACGCATCCTCTCTATGCTACTAAACACCACTCCCTCCTTTAATTAATACTGTGTCCTTGGTCTTGGAATTAAAGGGGACAACAGAAGATGGACTATTATTGCTAATAATAGTCATATTCATATTCAGTGACAAAACATATACAACTATATATTATATATTCCTACATTATGAATGTAGAAGCTGAGACATAAGACAGCTGAGTGACTTTGATGAACGGAGCTACTTATGGACCAAATGAGAATTAAACGTGAGGACAACAAAGAGTTAAATGGGGAAGCCTTTCCTCTTGGTCTCTAACTCCAGGGAGGGTCTGATTGATTGATGTATAAACTTCGGTGTAGGTAGGAAAATGTCAAAGCAAAAAGCACAAGAAGACCCATTGAAAGGGTTAACTTCTTGCGAGGGAAGTGCATTCTCCGTGTAGGAATCAGGTCTGGTTTTGTTCTTGTGTGGGCCTCAGGTCCTCAGCCTCCCTGGGTCTGCACTTCCCCTCCTTACAGGGCAGGGGGCGAAAGGCAACACAACAGGAGCCGTCAGACTTGAGTCCTAGACCCACCCGGCTCTGCTGAGAGCTACCCTGGCAATCACGCCCAAGTTGGGACCCTTTCCCGCTCCGTTTCCGCATCTGTAAGAGGGAGCTAATTCCTAACTTGCTGAGTGTGGTGTTAATTAAATAATGTATCATAAATAGAGCTCTTGGCACTTAGTAGCGGAATTTACAGAAGCTGTCCCAGCTGTATCCTATGGTCTAGCTCTGAATGATAAACGAGGATATAATAACTATAAATTGCCCAAGACACAGAGGGTGTTCAGTAAATATTACTTCCCTTTCCCGCTGGAAATGCCTCAAGGGACCCTGTTGAAAATGAAAAGTATTTAAATACTGGGTCCAAAAAAGTGGCTCCTAGCGCGATGAACCAGAGGAGAGCTCAAGAGCTTTTTCAGTTCTAAAGGTGCTTTTTCGTCTCCTGAAAGCACCCCCCGAGCCCTTCACAGACTGTCTTCAGACGAGATCCTGAGTTCCCTGAGCATCCTATTCTGTTTTAAATGTGTCTGCATCAGTCAGCTTGGGCGGCTGTAATGAAATACCGTGGACTGGGTATCCCAGCAGTGACAATTCCCTTCCTTGTAGGAGGAGGAGGCCGAAGTCCAGATCGAGGGTGGGCAGGCGGCTTCCTCGCGAGGCCTCTCCCCTGGGCAGTGGATGCCGCCCCCCACCACCGCCCCCGGGCCTCACACAGCTTTCCTCTGTGCAAGAGCTCTCCTGGAGACTCTGCTATTCTTAAAGGAACAAGTCCCAGTGGACGAAGCCTCCAGCCTTATGACCAATTTGACCTTCAGTACCTCCTTAAAGGCCGCATCTCCAAATACAGTCACACTGGGACTGAGAGCTTTGACCCACAAATTTCGGGGGACACAATTCAGTCCACAAGTGTCCCAGACCACAATCCTCTGTTGGATGCCTGATGGATACAATCTGGTGAACGTGGTCTGACAGTGTTGAAGATTACCAGGGTACTCAACTCCTCTGGAGGTAAAAACAGTACAGGTTTTACTCTGTTTTTATTTATCTTGCATGGTTTTCAATTATTTGGGATTCTTTAGGCTGTAAGTGACAGACACTAATGGGAAAAAATGGAATCAGTTCATACAGAGCAAAAAAGATAA
The DNA here is from genome assembly GCF_910594005.1 of Cervus elaphus. Taxonomy (NCBI): domain Eukaryota; kingdom Metazoa; phylum Chordata; class Mammalia; order Artiodactyla; family Cervidae; genus Cervus; species Cervus elaphus. Next base: position 66,676,660 of record NC_057827.1, on the reverse strand, counting down.
GTCTCTTGGCTAAGTCTGGATTAAGCAGGATGGCACGTGGGACACACAAGCTCAACAATGCCAGAAGAATTCAGTTTCTTTGGCCTTTGCTGAACCCTACCACCCTCTCTGCCTTCATTTTCAGACGGTCTTTCCCCACATGGTAGGAGAGAAGGCTCAGTGACTTGAGGCTTTCTTGATCCCACCAGAGAAAAGATGGCACCTTTCCTAAGGGCTCTAGCCCAGCAGGGGTCCCACGGAGGACTCAGACGTCACCCTGCACCTGAACCAATCACCACGGCAGGGGCTGGGTCATGGCCAGCCCGCACAAACTGCATGACCGGGTCAGGTGACCACGGAACAGAGTGCTAGTTCCCCTCTACCCAACCCCCCTCTGCAAAAACGGCAGCTGCGCACAACACAGCCTCTCTCGAGGAGTAACAGTGCCATTCCAGGAAACAAACAGGTGTGCTAAGACATAACTTGGTGGTCTCTCGCTTTAAAATCTCTTGGAACTTCCCTGGTGGTGCAGCTGATGGGAATCCACTTGCTAATGCAGGGGCCATGGGTTTGATCCTTGGTCTGGAAAAATTCCACAAGCTACGGAGCAACAAAGCCCTTGAGCCACAACTACCGAGCCCGTGCTCCACAGCCCGTGCTCCGCAACATGAGAAGCCACTGCAACGAGCAGGCCGTGCGCTGCAAAGAAGAGCGGCCCTGCCTGCCGCAACCAGAGTGCCCGTGCCCAGCAGCAAAGACCCGGCACAGCCAAGAATAAACAAACCAAAGACCCAACTCTCCATCTTTGTGCCACATCTGACCTACTGAAATGACCTGAAGCTCATCTCTGTCTCTCTGGCCGGGTGCTGAAACGCAACTCCCCTTCATGGACCGCAGGCCCGTGGTGGCAAAGGGGCTTGCGTAACTCAGAGAAGTGATGGGCCACACTGCACAGGGCCACTCAGGACGGATGGGTCCTGGCGGACGGCTCTGACAGAACATGGTCCACTGGAGGAGGGAATGGCAGACCACTCCAGTATTCTTGCCTTGAGAACCCCGTCAACAGTATGAAAAGGCAAAAACATATGATACCAGAAGATGAGGCCCTCAGGTCAGAAAGTATCCAATATGATACTGAGGAAGAGCAGAGAAATAGCTCCAGAAAGAATGAAAAGGCTGGGCCAAAAGTGGAAATGACACTCAGTTGTGGAAGTGTCTGGGGGGTGAAGGTAAAATCCGATGCTGTGAAAAACAGCATTGCCTAGGAACCCGGAATGTTAGGTCCCTGAATCAAGGTAAATTGGAAGTGGTCAAGCAGGAGATGGCAAGAGTTAACATTGACATCTTAGGAATCAGTGAACTAAATGGACAGGAATGGGCAAGTTTAATTCAGATGAACATTATACCTACTACTGTGGGCAAGAATCCCTTAGAGGAAATGGAGTAGCTCTCATAGTTAACAAAATACAGTACTTGGGTACAATCTCAAAAATGACTGAATGACCTTGGTTCATTTCCAAGGCACACCATTCAACATCACAGTAATCCAAGTCTATGCCCCAACTACTAATGTCAAAGAAGCTGAAACTGAATGGTTCTGTGAAGACCTACAAGACCTTCTAGAACTAACATCAGAAAAAGATGTCCTTTTCGGACTTCCCTAGTGGTCCAGTGGCTAAGATTCTGTGCTCCCAATGCAGGGGGCCCAGGTTCAACCCGTGGTCACGGAACTAGATCCCACATGCTGCAATTAAGATCCAGCGCAGCCAAATTTTAAAAAAAGTAAATATTAAAAAAAAAAAAGTCCTTCTCATTACAGGGGATTGGAATGCAAAATCACAAAGTCAAGAGAGCCTGGAGTGCTGTAGCCCATGGGTTGCAAAGAGTTGGACACTTTAGTGATTGAATAACAACAACAGGAAACACAAGTGACTTATTTGAAGTTCGTAAAGAATGCTCTGACACGTTAGCACTCCCCCACCTGCACTGGTATGCAAAATTACAGCAAGTTTCTTCTCCTGACAGTCCTTTAAAACAGCTAGACTTTATCACGGAAACATGAAGACTAATTACATCAAGAGGCTGATATATTAGAAATCCCTTAAAAAAAGAAACCACAGATGGGCACATCTGAGAGAATCAGCAGTGCTATTAAAAAAAAAAAAGTCACCACATGCACACTGGTGAATGAAATTTACCATTTTGGAACTGTCCAAAAATTTCTAGCTGCCAGGGACATATCAGAAAAACACAAAATAAACTGCCTTAGCAGTCCAAATTGGAATACAACAAAGTGAGTGAGTCTTGATTTTCCAATTGGGTGACTTCATTAAATTCCAAAAACAGAAAACCTAGCAAAAATACAATTTAGGGGGACATCCCTGGTGGTCCAGTGGGTTCGATCCCTGGTCAGGAAACTAAGATCCCACATGTGGCAACAATTAAGCCCACACGCCACAATGACTGAGCCTGCACGCCACGGCTAGAGTCCATGAGCCACAGTTAAAGATCCCATATGCTTTGATACCCAATGCAGCCAGATAAATAAATATTTTTAAAACACACAAAACACAATTTAGAAAGAAAATTCAAGAAACAAAGTCTCACAGTAAAACATTTTTCACGTGTAACACACCAGCTACAGAACCCAGAGACCTAAAAGACAAAATCCACTCATTCATTCAACAACTGTTAACTGTTCTTCAAATAGCTGGCAGACGCTGTGTTGGGTACTAGAGTGGAAATGAACTTGGTAAACACCAATTGAAAAAAGAAAAAAAACGAGTTTTACTGTTAACAAAGCATTTTTGCATATACAATCACACTTTTCCTCACAATAATATTTTACAGATAAGGCAAGTGAGACCCAAAAAGAATAAAAAATGATTTGCCCCAAATTACAATACATAGCCAGTAAGAGCAGAAGCCTGAACTCATACCTAAATGAGACTTCAAGTCTCAGGCCTTATTATCTTCTTCCATTTATGTCTTTTCCCCTGAATACTTTCTTCTCCTGGCATACTGCAATCCACGGGTTTGCAAAGAGCAGGTCACTAAGGAGTCACTCAGTGGCTGAACAACAACAATTCTCTTTCCTCCCTCTTCTGATTCCCAGGCTCAGATTCTCCTTCCCGGACAGCAGCATTTTCCAGAGTTTAAACTAAAAATTAAGTGTTAGGCGCTATCGGTGGGGAACCTGCCTGACAGTGCGGGACATGCAGAAATACTCGGGTTCTATCCCTGGGTGGGGAAGATTCCCCTGGAGGAGGAAATGGCAACCCACTCCAGTATCCTTGCCTGGAGAATGCAATGGACGGAGGAGCCTGGTGGGCTACAGTCCACGGGGTCGCACAGAGTCAGACATGACTGAAGCGATTTAGCATGCATGCAAATGTTAGGCAGCAAAAATCCCTTCATCAAACATACTTGAGAAACTCAGGGGCAAAATTCACACATGTAATAGCTGCCCCTGCAGAACTTATCAGAGCTTTCATGCTACTCTCCAGGGGAGATGGGCTGTGCAATTCTTATCAACCAACTGATCACAGAACTCTCTTCAGCCACAAAGCCCCTCGTGTGACTAAGACAGTAAAGGCACAGGTCCCAGAGTCAGATGGCGCGGGGTCAAGTGCCAGCTCGTGTGAAGCTGGACAAGCTGCGGGATAGACACGACAATGCCAGCAGCCGTCTCGTAGGACCCTGACGAGGAACGTCCTGCACGTGTTCACGCGAGTGAAGTTCACTGATCACAGTCAGGGCTCAACAATGCGATACAGTCACTTACCAATGAAACATCACATAAAGCACACAGAGCCAGATACCTCACAGACTTTGTTTTACAAAATTAGGGTCAGAATGATAAAAACAAGCATTGAATTTTTAGTTAGAAGACATAGATCAGATTTCCAGCTTTATCGATTAAGCAGATGTGTGAGAAAGGGATCTAACCTCTCTGAAATTTAGGTGCCCCTTAGATAAAATAGTAGAAATAATGCCAAGCTTCGAGGATTGCTGGGAGAATTAGAGATGATAACAAAAGTGCCTGGAATACAGCGGGTACAACTGCACACGTGTTATCTTGTTTGCATTTGAATCCAGAAGAATCAGAAGCGTTTCATTAAAATATATAAGGACTCTTTAAACTTTACATGCATTTTTACTAGCTCAAACCCTTTTAACTATCTACAGCTTGGAAAACCTACCACCTGGACCTTCCAGGCCTTTCTCCTGATCTCCTGCCCATGCACAGCAGGGCCTGCTCCCCAGACTGAGGGCCTCTCTCGAAATCCCAATCTCGCCTTCATGCTCAGAAGTGAACAGACGTCAAAAAGGCAGCAAATTGGCCTTTTTCCTGCCATTTCCCCTTCTCGGCCTATAACAATGACTGGCATATGGCAGGAGATTTGAAATAAGTAATAAAAATGAGTAAATAAAAAGTGCGGAGAAGCCAGGCTGCATCCACTCTGCTCAAGTGTGACAGATGGAACGAAGAGGATATTGCTCTGCCTTCAAGTATCCTCAACCAAGTCAGGAAGATAAGAATGAGAAGCATGAGCTATTAGATTGGGTGCTCAACAGCCTGAGTGTTGCATGGGAGTTTAGTAAAAAAGGGAAAGTTTATTTGGGCCACAGTGGTCAGAAAAGGCCCTAAAGGAAGTGTGTGTAATGCTGGGTTTTGAAGGGTTTCATAGGAAGAAAACAGTGGTTTTGACAGGGACACAGTAAAGGGACAGAGTGGGTGATTAAACAGTTAATCCCACTAGGGAATCGTAAGTAGAGAAAAAGGTATGGGAGACCCTGTGAGTTAATGATCACTCAAGAAAGCAAGTCTGCTTACCCATCAAAGCAAGCAGGCTTGCTCAGCAACAAAACCGTGCAACAGAATATTGAGACATGCCCTAAACAGTAAATTACTGATGGAATGAGACCCACCTCCTTCCCCGGGAGGGGTCAGGAACTTAATGATTCCTGGGATATGCTCCTTGGCAAGCAGGAAGAAGGAAAAATATAAGGAAAGGGTGAGATGACACCGAAACCAGAGGTGGTTACCACCCTTCAGTGTATGTGACTGTCATTTTGTTCACGTCCATAATGCCATCAAAGTCCAGTCTGGCCATCGGGGGACAAGAAAATCCCCTGGCTGACGAGGAGGAGGAGCTGACGGTGGAAGTGTGGGGTCTACTCCAGAGTGAGGAAGAAGGTGGTCCTCTCCCCTCCCCACTTTTCCTGTGATGATAAACCCCTGGCCCGCCCGCTTCTCTCTCACACAAGTGTCCTCCACTCACTGATAAACCCTTCCTTTCGCCGAATTCTCTCTGTGCAGAGCCAGAAGAACCTACAACACTCTCCTAAGTCCCAAAACACGCTCTGCAGTTTCAGTTGAGGGACAGGGAAGCTGAGCAGAACGTGCAGATCTGTGACTATACCCGTCTAAGGAGCAGAGGGAAGACTCCCGGGCGTCGAGGGTTAAGGAGGCGCGCGCAGTCAGGCCACAGAGGGCAGCAGCTGCAGAAGGAGCTGGACTGGCTGCAGACGGAGCTCAGTAAAGGACCGGCCCCCGAACGCCAGGCCGCGTTCCTTGGCTCTCCCACCTTTCTGTGAGGCAAGGCTGTGTTCACAGTTTTCAGCCAGGGTGGGGTGAGCTTCATTCACAACAGGGGCCTGATGATCGTAACGCCCCAACAAAGACCAGGAAAACAAATAGTTTTATCAAGAGCAGCACAGCAGATCTGCCTCCCTCCACTTTAGGACTCTCTACTGCCCTCACGCCTCGGTAAGTTGGTGGATAAGGAAAACACCCAATCTTCACTCTGTCTCCAAGGTTCATTTGACTGTGAAAGCATCCTCTCTCTAGGAAGAAGAATTTCACCCCTGAGCCCAAACATGCCTTTAAAGCGTACAGTCTGCCTGGTGTCCTGTATATCCAGCCACACAGTTTTACCCATCTCTCCCTTCTGCAGGGGATCTTCCCCACCCACAGATCGAACCTGCAGGGTCTCCTGCTTGCAGGCAGGTTTTTTACTGTCCGAGCTGCTGGCTCCACCGCACACAGGGAAAGAGGAAGGACACAGCTTCTGAACAGCAGGAAGCGGGCCCTGGAGGGACACCCACCTTCCCGCTCCAGGTTCTCTTTCTTTCAAGCCTGTGCTCCAGGAGGCCCAGGGGTGCTCTCAGAGCTGGAAGAGCTCCCAGTTTCCTCCTGGGCCTCCACAAGTAAACACGGGCTGTCTCTGCTCTCTTCCAGCCCTTGTGCTGATGAAGATGGAGGCCGGGCTAGTCTCTAAGACACACAGCGGGATCAATCCTGGCGTCTGGCTGGCCCTGAACTGGTGGCCTGGAGTGAAAACACTTCCTCTCACCTCTAACTGGGTCTGGGATGACTTCCTGACAGCCACATGACCAGTAACCAAACCCCACACAGCCCACAAACCAGCAGGAGGTCAGTTCCAGACTCAGGGTCGTGTCTGGACAAGCCACGCACACTCAAGACATGTGGTTCAATCTGCGGCCGGAGGCGCCAGGAGAACATGAAAGCACACGTTAAGAGCACCTGTAATTATCCAGGGCTCCCGATTTCCCCAAGCTCCTGCATGGCCGTAATCTTGTTCTCTCTGAACCACTTCTATTTTCCAGGTGGACAAGCTACATCCCAGTGAAGTTACATGGCCGATCTAAGGTAACACAGTATCATCAAAACCTAGCGTCTGCAGGCGCGCGAGTTCGGGTTCTCCCGGAACTCAGCTAGGGCCGGGAAGCACTGGTGGGCTGGGGAAGCAAAACAAAACACGCGGTCGCGAGCTCCTCTGCTGGGCGCCGGGCCTGGGCGGGTGTGCGGAGCGACCTGGGCTCCGTGCTTCAGTTTCAGCGGCCCGCCCAGGAAGGGGCTGTTACGGAGGACCCCCAGGTTGAGGTCTCAAGTGGCTTCTGATGCCGGACAGAACCACCCTGGGAGGGACCCCACCACAGCCACGACTGCCCCTTCTGCTAGAACGGTGCGGTGCCCTCCACCGAGCTCCTACCCGTAATTCCCTCTGCCGCCCCCCAGAAGGGAGCTCACACCCTCAGCCTGTCATGTCAGCTCAGCAGACAGCCACTGCTTCTGTTGGTCTCCGGGATGCAGCGACGGGACCCGGGCTGGGGACGAGGGAGGCGGGTGCCGGGACAGCTCCGACACTTGGTGATGGGCTCTGGCTGCGCTGTTATCATTAGCCAGAGAGCACGCAGGCCCAGTGTGTCAACTGCAGGGAACTTAATTAATCTCTCAGCCCAATGAATCTGTGCGTCAACCAAGCCAAGATCCAGGCTCTCGGCTGATTAGTCACATCACGGTCGGTTCACTGTGTCATAAACATTTCGGCAGCAAACAGGATTATCGTCCAAGGACTGACTGCTGGCACTCTGAGTCTGAATGCCAAGGAGACGGGGGCATGAGAGGTGCTCCGTGTCCTCAGAGGGGTCAGGGCTCTTTCCTGGCTCCTACGTGATTTCTAATCCAGGATGAGGGTCTGAATTAAATGCCCTCCTGCTTAAAGTAAATTAAAGGAATGAATTTATTGAATATCTACTAAGTGCCAGCGTGCATGTGTGCTAAGTCGCTTCAGTCCTGTCCGCCTCTTTGTGACCCCAAGGGCTGTAGCCCGCCAGGCTCCTCTGTCCATGGGATTCTCCAGGCAAGAGTACTGGAGTGGGTTGCCGTGCCCTCCTCCAGGGGATCTTCCCGACCCAGAGACTGAACCCGAGTCTCTTACATCTTCTGCGCTGGCAGGTGGGTTCCTTACCACTAGGGCCACCTGGGAAGCCCAGTAAGTGCCAGGAGCCCTGCCAAATGCTTCATATAAATGATCTCATTTAATCAACACAGGCACTCTAGGAGGTAGGTAATACCCCCATCTTATAGACAGGCAAACTAAAGCAGGAAGAACTGAAGTAACCTGTGCAAAGTAACAAGCCAGCACTGCAAAACGTGTGGCTTCCCACAAATTAAGACGCACACTCCCTAAAGGTGAAAAAGCAGTGACCTTCAGGGCAGAGAGCAGTGACCATCGTGAGAAGGACAACCAGACTGGGTCACTGCCATGAAAAGAATGAGGAGAAGCTTCCCCCCAGGTCCCATCAGCCACCACCGGGCTGGGAGCACAGCGCCGCGGCTCCCGGGCCTCAGCTCCTGCACGGCTGCCAGCGGTCCCTCCTTTCTTCCCGCCGCCTCCCCTCCAAACCCGACGCTGCTCTCAGATGTGCTCCAGAGATGCCTCCTCCTGCAAGTCTCCCTGGTGTTCACGGCGGCAAAACCTCGCCTTGTCCTCCTCCCAGCCCACAGCACCCTATCTGAAGCCATCTGGAACCTCTCCTGGTTTTCCCTGGGTTCGTTTGGTCTTTGGCTACCCTCACCCCATGCTTTTGGTGTTGGTTCAGCACCTTCCCAGGACTCAGGATGACACAGACTTGCATCTTCTACTTAATAACCTCAGATACGCAGATGACACCACCCTTATGGGAGAAAGTGAAGAGGAACTGAAGAGCCTCTTGATGAAGGTGAAAGAGGAGAGTGAAAAAACTGCCTTAAAACTCAACATTCAAAAAATTAAGATCATAGCATCCGGTCCCATCACTTCATGGCAAATAGAAGGGAAAACAATGGCAACAGTGAGAAACTTTATTTTCCTGGGCTCCAAAATCATTGCAGATGGTGACTGCAGCCGTGAAATTAGAAGATGCTTGCTCCTTGGAAGAAAAGCTATGACCAATCTAGGCAGTATATTAAAAAGGAGAGACATTACCTTACCAACAAAGGTCTGTCTAGTCAGAGCTATGGTTTTTCCAGTAGTCATGTATGGATATGACAGCTGACCATAAAGAAGACTGAGTGTCGAAGAATTGATGCTTTTGAACTGTGGTTTTAGAGAATACTCTTGGGAGTCCCTTGGACTGCAAGGAAATCAAACCAATCAATCCTAAAGGAAATCAGTCCTGATACTCATTGGAAGGACTGAGGCGGAAGTGCCAATATTTGACCACCTGATGTGAAGAGCTGATTCATTAGAAAAGACCCTGATGCTGGGAAAGATTGAAGGCAGGAGGAGAAGGGGACAACAGAGGATGAGGGCGTTGGATGGCATCACTGACTCAATGAGACATGAGTTTGAGCAAGCTGTGGGAGATGATGAAGGACAGGGAAGGCTGGCATGCTGTTGTCCATGGGGTCAGGACATGACTGAGTGACTCAACAACAAGTGATGTTCAGCAAGTGGTTTGTTAGGTGAACAGTTATCCTAACAGCAAAAAGGCCCTCCCGCCTCCAACAAGGCACCACACAGGTCTCTGAACCTACACAGCTGGAGACTCTTTTGCAATCATCCTAAGTAACTAGCAAGTCACACAGACCCAAGCTGGTCTCTTGTTCTACAGCTCCTTCCTCTGGGTCATGAGTGCAGTTAAATCTTTCCTCTAATTCAGTTTTATTTTGTTGTTTTCCATATAAGAGACCACAATGCTAAGCAAAGAGAAATGGGGGATGGAAACTGTTTTATAAAGCAGAACCTTAACCGAGTAACGTTCAAAAGTACAAGCATTTATCGCAGTGTTTTATAATTTACACACTGCTTTCCAGTATGTTATCCTCAGAACAGCCCTCTTCCTCTCTGTGAGGTAGCTAAGAGATGAGATGGAGTGACTTTCGCAAGGTCTCGCCTTTTACATCCCCACTGTATGGACTGGACTGGAGTCTGGTTCCACAACACCGCTTTCTTTGAGTGAAACTCAGCAACTGTGACATTTATTTAACATTATTTAACAATGGAGGGTAGGCCGGCATTTTTCACATGTATCTGTGTTGCCATCCTACAGCTAAATTATTTGTTTCCCAAAATAACTTTTGCTTGTGGCTAGTCAGACCAGCAGCAGGTGAAACTGTCAAGTCAGTGAGACTTGTCTGTCCTTTCATCTCTGCTGCTCTTCTCTTCCCTCCCTCCGCCTCACTGTCTCCCCACATCCTCCAACCAGGTGCCCCCACCGCCCTCTACTAGGGGCCTGTGTGCTAGGAGGCCCTGGGGGGTCGGACAGCACCCCCCCTCCCCCCGTTAGAGACTGTGACTTCATTCAGTTAAAGTTACTCTAATGGAAGTACTGAGGCTTCCTGGGTGGCTCAGTGGTAAAGAATCCGCCTGTCAACGCAGGAGACGCAGGTTCGACCCCTGGTTCGGGAAGATCCCCTAGAGGAGGAAATGGCAACCCGCTCGGGTATTCTCACCTGGAGAATCCCCATGGACAGAGGGGCCTGGCAGGCTACAGTCCATGGGGTTGCCAAGAATCGGACATGAGTAGCACCTGAGCACACACAAGCCCTCCGAGAGCTGATTCTGGGTTAACAGCTGGTGGTGCGGTAAGATGATTAAGATACGCCTCCTGGCCTCAGAGGGCTCGTGCTTCAGTAGGGGAGAGAGATGGGAAAGAAACTGTTACACAGTTACACTGTAGTAAGTACCACACAGATATGTGAGGAGGAGCCAGGAGCTGGGGAGCTGGGAGGTTGGCTCGAGGGTCAGTCGGTTCTGCCCTGCGAGCGACCCTCTGCTCCTCTTCTGCCCCCCACCCTCCCACACCTGGGGAGGTGAGCCGAGCGCCTGAGCTACCACGGGCTCTGGACTCAGAGGAGGGACTCGGCAAGGCCGTGCTGGCTGGGAGACACAAGGTCACTTCACCGGATGGCGTTCTCGGTGCAGGGTAGCTGAGAAAGGACTGAAGTGAAACTGGCCAGACCCCCACAGCCGGGTGGCTTCAGGCAACCTCTCTGAGCTCTGCTCTCATCCCTCATTCACTTAGCAAACGGTGTTTCTGCGCTGGAGGTATGTGTTTTGGGACTGTACGTGTCCCCACAGAACGACACTTGGGTTCAAGTTACAAGGGGCAGAGCAGGTATGAGATGATCTAGCTTCCCCACTGCCCCCTCCCCTGCCCAGCACCGACTCAGTGGAGGTGAGCCTGAAACTCCGGCAGACAGTGAAGGACAGGGAAGCCTGACCGGCTGCAGCCCGTGGGCTTGCAGAGCCGAGCATGACGTAGTGACTGAGCAACAACAGTCTGAAAGTCGCTGAGCCTGAATCCCTGTTTCTTCAAGAGACTGCAGGACCCTGGGCAACGAGGCCCTGGGCTGGCACGGGCTCTGGACACCGGGCCGTCTCTTGGTTCGTGAACTTCAGGGCTTCCTGATACCACTCATTTTAATTCATTTCAACATTGCAGTGAAAGGGCAAGAAAAGCTGTAACACTTCCTAAGACTAGATGTAAATCTGAATTGTCAAAGAACGAGTCTGACTTTGAATCCCATCCTTCCATAATAATGTTTTATTTAAAAATAAAACACAACAGACTCAAAATAGTAACTTTCCATTTTTACGTGATCGACACATTCCAACTGTGGATTATAAACCCTGGAGTTGGTACTGGAAATAAACCACAAGGAGCAGGGATTCTGAGAAACAGGGGCTTCTGATTTGGGTTCCATTCTCATTTGGGGGACCATGAAACTGAAAGTCACATTTCAGACTCTTTCTTCTGGGGTTGGTAAGGGCAGGCAGTCCCTGCTCAGGATCTAGGGATGGAAGAAAACCAGACAGTGTTGTACAAAGCCGTCTCCAGAGGGGCTCAGAGGACAGTCTCTGCGGGATGTAGGGAGAGGTAAAGGCTGACTTAAACTATTACTTCAGTACATCTCTCACCTATGAAGTTTTTTTTTTTTTTTTTCAGAAGCAAAAACTCAAATGCAGTGTGTCTCCCAGCACAGACAGCTAGAGCAGCTTGCCTGGTCTGAGGACAACATGGTCTTGCAGCCAGGAGAAGGCAGGGAAAGCCCCTAAGTCGCAGGAAAATGCTGGCCCAGCCTCAAGTCTCCATGTCCCTGCAGCCCTCCAGGCTTGCACCCTGGCCCTGGGGAGTCCTGACCATTGTCACCACAGTCTAGAGTGAGGTCATGGCAAGATTCCTTATGAAATGAGGTCGGAGTTCTCTGGTGCTCCATCAACGGGGGTGTGCTGAGGACACTTCTCATTTTTCTCAGGAGGTCAGATGTCCGCTTTTCGACACGCTCTTCTGAACCAGCACCAGCAGGCACTCAGCAGGCATCCCAGGCTGGCACCAAGCTAGCCAGAGAGCTTGCTTGCTTTTTCATCTGTCTTAAGTCCTCCTGAAAATGACTGTGTCCACCACTTACTAAGGCCTTACTGTTTCTCCAGCAGTCGTAGGCCCTAAGGAATCAAAGTTAGAAGCAGCTGGGATTGACAGACCGGATTAGAACTCATGGTCCAGTAGGGAAACAGAGCACGTAAACGTGTCTGCCAACCAGACTTCCTGTTCAAATGAACGTGGCCTTGGCATTCTCAGAGCTAGGTGTGTGTATGGAGGGCTGTGTCCACAGGTAACCTGATGGCGTCCCCCACGGCGCTCTCCTCCTTTTGCACTCACGGAACAGTTCACGGCAGCACCAGAGCACAGACCAAGCTTCCCGGGTGCTCAGCCCAGCACTCCTTCCCACTGTTCTCAGGGCTCCCCGGGAGAAGGGCAGCTGAGATCGCGCGGCCCGAGTGTGACCTCCCCATGAGTGCCCCCGTCCCCACCCCACCCCACCCACCTGCCTGTACCTGAACTGCTGTTTCTGATTCCAGCTGTACCTCCGACTTCCTATCTCAACGACAGTCTGTCCCGTTCCCTAAGCCAACGGTTCTCAAAATATGGTCCCCAGAAAACCTGAGAACTTACTGGACGCACACAAGTCCTCAGGCCCCACCCCAGACCTACTAGATCTGAAACTCTGGGGTGGGATTTTGTGAGTCCCCTGGGTGAATCTGTTGCATGCTACAGCTTGAGAACCAAGCTGACTTAAACTAAAAAGCTAAGTGAGCTCCTCTCGAGCACTGAGCCCCACCACGATGCCCTGGACCCCACACAAGTCCCCTGACTACAAAAGAAAGCCATCTATCTGGCCCCATGCAGCTGTCACAAAATGCAACCATGCTCAGCAAAACTCTTCAGGGCCGGCTGAAGCCGAAGCTTGAAGCAGGGCTACAAACCTCCCCCTTCTGCTCTATCTTCCCACTCCTCAGCTCGGCAGAGCAGTGGCCTCTAACTGGAGCCCTCCCAACTCATCAGACCCGCTCGAAGACCAGGCACCACCGCAGTGGGGGTGGGTCTCCCTATCCCTCTGTTCTCCCTCCGAAAGGCAAGGAAAGGCGCCACGTCTGCTCAAGGCTGAAGCTAGGGCTTACTCCATCTAGAACAAGTGCTAGCCATAAAACATGAACCTCACCCTTGTACTACTTTCTACAATTTATGATGCTCTTCCTAATTCTCACCAGGATCAGGAAGCCTGGACTAGAACCTGTGACTCTCGACTCATTCCCAATGACCTGTCAACTCTTAACCTGCCAGGCATTAAATAAATTCCTGTTGGTTACCTAACAGAGCTACCAAGAGCAGTAAGTCCTGGTCACGGTGTCACCTCATGTCATCAGAGCCTGTTGCCACACGGAAAGAATGCTCTCTGCTCAAACCCTGTCCATCAGAAATAACGCAGAGGCACGCTCTTACACAAAGGACAACTTCCTGGATGCAGAGCCCCAAGTTTACAGAAAGGGCGGGAACAACCTCTGTAGCCCCGCTTTTCCTTACAGAAAGCTGAAGAGTCTCTCGTCCTCTCCCTGGATTTTGATGAAAAGGTCTCCAGTTTCCTCTTACAAGCCATGAGAGGTGGTAATTCTATTCTTATTTTAATGTCTACTGCGGCTACATTTGGAAGGAATAAAAAAGGCCTGTGGAGGTTGCCACACATTCACTTCTCTGCCCGTCAAGATGGTATTTATGTTCAGTTCTAAATACACAGAAATTCCATCTGAGAAATGAGAAGCTGTCAGAGGTGAGACACAGACCCGCTGTCCTCCATATGCTCTGAAGAGGTGGAGGCCCGCACCAGAACAAGCCGGGAACCCCCCTCATCCCACCTCCTTTAGCCTCATTTCTGAGAAACTCTCTTTTCTGGAGCCCTCTCCCCACATTCATACCAGGGACAGATTCCCAGAGGAGAGATGAAAGAAAGAGAGGGAATAAGATTCACAAAAGACTCTAATTTGGAGCATTCATAATTACAGCAGCTGAAAAGCTTACGAAAGCAAAGAAGGAGCCTGTTCACGAAACACCATGAGGGCGCTTGCCAGAAAACTGCCCAGCCGCAACGAGACCACCGTCCACAATGAGCAAATCAGAGCCGAGATCAAATCGCGACCCAGCAGACACACTTGCAGGGTTTCCACCTTCATCGCTGCAATTAGCGATTTTTTTAAAGAGCTGTAAGGCTCCAGGAGTTTGACAAAGGAAGAAAAACAAAAGGCAGCAAGAGGCTCCATCTGGATGAGCAGTTCCTGGTCGGCATTCAGAACTCCACACCGGCACCAGCACAGCTCGGATGAAGCGCAAGGTGGGGTCCTCGCCACCTTCACACACCGTCAAACCGATTACCACGCTGCCTGGGTGCCTGCAGGCGACACCCCGGACCAGCACCGCCTCCACACGCCCACCCCCGCGACCGGGAGAAACCCCACCGTGGAAAAGAACCCTTCTTTTGTGAGGACCAGCCGGAGCCTGAGCTGTCATTACACAGCAAAAACCCAGCGAGAACAAAAACCCAGCGGCAGGCTGATGGAGAAAACCCAGGACATACCTGAATTCTTCAAATGCAAACATGACCTAGTCGGAGACAATTTCCTCAGACTGTCTGGGGGTCTTTCTGGTTCGGAGGACCACCATTTAGTCAGTCAGATGGTGCAAAGGTGCAGGAAAAAGAGGCGGGGTTTGCACACCCCCCAATATTCTGAAGTGAAAGGCTTTCTGCAGACAGGGGCCTGCAGCCTCCAGCTCCGCCAGCTGCTGACGAGCGGCAGCTAACAGGGGAGGCAGCTAAGGACCATGTGATCAATCCAGCAAGTCTGATTAATGCAGTGAGCACCGAGGCTCCAGGCTGGGAGCTGGATTAGCCGCGAGAAACAAGTGGAACCCCGGGCACGCCTGGGATCCTGCGGGAATCACAGAACACGCACGCCCCCACCAAACTGTATGGGGCCGGGGTGGGGGCCAGGGAGCCAGAGCTTAACGGAATGAGAGTAAGCCCTGCTCCCCTGAGCCCAGCCCGCTCACCTCACCCGCCCGTGGCCACTGCTGTGCTCAGGTTCAGATGTGAGGACCACCGTGGGCAGTGAACGTAGTGCAGACGGATCCCGGGCTACGTTTTACTGAAAACTCTTCAGGACTCTGTATTTCACCCTTCCACCATGAAAACGTTCTTTTAGCACAAACACAGAGGCCGCTCTGGAATCCCAGGAGTCATGGTTTCCGGCCAGCGCTCTGCCATGAGCATCACCCTGTAGGTCAGCCGCGAAGCGTGACCTCATTTTTCTCAGTCCTCGTTTACTGAGTATTTATCTCAGTATTTGTTTCCATACATAACATGGACCAGGCTTCAATTCCTTGAAGTACAAAAGCTGCTGTAACAGTTTCAGAACAGAAGTTAAGAAAAAGGAAACGACATGTCAGCCAAAGAAAGAGGAATGTTTACTGGAGGGCAGGGCCCGAGCTGCTGAGATCTGGCACGTGAGCAGAGGCTGTGTTCTGAAACTTGCCATCATTTGCAGATCTTTATAAAACAAGGAAGACAGATCTCAAAGGAAAACTTGAGTCACTCCTGATGGTCTCTCTCCCTCACAGCACAGACAGAATCAGGCGCCAGCTCTGACCCTGCCCAGGAAGGTTCCCCGGGGTCGGCCTCCCCGCTCGCGGCCCCGATGCTTCAGCCCTCCCCCTCAGCTCCCCACTTCCCCTTCACGTTAGTGACTGGTCTTCCTCGGTCCGTCTCTTCTCTAACCATCTGCCAGAGCCACTTTTCTTAGTCTGACTTTGCTGCTGTTCTTGTTCGGTCACTCAGTTGTGTCTGACTCTTTGTAACCCCTCAGACTGCAGCACGCCAGGCTTCCCTGTCCACCACCATCTCCTGGAGTTTGCCCAAATTCACGTCCACTGAGTCGGTGATGCTGTCTGACCATCTCATCCTCTGCTGCCCCCTTCTCCTTTTGTCTTCAGTCTTTCCCAGCATCAGGGTCTTTTCTAACAAGTCGGCTCTTCACATAAAGCCAAAGTATTGGAGCTTCAGCTTCAGCATCAGTCCTTTCAATGAATATTCAGGATTGATTTCCTTTAGGATTGACTGGTTTGATCTCCTTGCAATTCACAGGATTCTCAAGAGTTTTCTCCAGCACCACAGTTCAAAAGCATCAATTCTTTGGTGCTCAGCCTTCTTCATGGTTCAACTCTCACACCTGTGCATGACTACTAGGAAAACAATAGCTTTGACTATATGGACCTTTGTTGGAAAAGTGATGTCCCTGCTTTTTAATATGCTGTATAGGTTTGTCATAGCTTTCCTTCCAAGGAGCAAGTGTCTTTTAATTTCATGGCTGCAGTCACCATCTGCAGTGATTTAAGTCCAAGAGAATAAAACCTATCACTACTTCCATTTCCCCATGTATTTCCCATGAAGTGATGGGACCAGATTCCATGATCTCAAGTTTTCTGAATGTTGAGTTTTAGGGCAGCTTTTTCACTCTCCTCTTTCACCTTCATCAAGAGGCTCTTTAGTTCCTCTTCACTTTGTGCCATTAGAGTGGTATCGCTTGCATATCTGAGGTTGTTGATATTTCTCCTGGCAATCTGGATTCCAGCTTGTTTCATCCAGCCCAGCATCTCACAAGATGTACTCTGCATATAAGTTAAATAAGCACAGTGACAATATACAGCCTTGTCATACTCCTTTCCCAATTTGGAACCACTCAGTTGTTCCAGGTCCAGTTCTAACTGTTGTTATTTCTTGACCTGCATACAGGTTTCTCAGGAGATAGGTAAGACTGTCTGGTAGTCCGGTCTCATTAAAAAGTTTTCAGAGTTTGTTGTGATTCACACAGTCAAAGGCTTTAGTGTGGTCAATGATGTTTTTCTGGAATCCCCTTGCTTTCTCTATGATCCAGTGAATGTTGGCAACTTGATCTCTGGTTCCTCTGCCTTTTCTAAATCCAGCTTGAGCATCTGGAAGTTCCCTGTTCACATACTGCTGAAGCCTGGCTTGAAGGATTTTGAGCATTACTTTAGTTGTATGTGACATGAGCGCAACTGTCCAATAGTCTGAACATTCTTTGGCATCGCCCTTCTTTGGGACTGGAATGAAAATTGACCTAGACAGTATGCTGTCTAGGTTGGTCACAGCTTTGCTTTCAAGGAGCAAGTGTCTTAATTTCATGGCTGCAGTCACCATCTGCAGTGATTTTGGAGCCCCCCAAAATAAAGTCTCTCACTGTTTCCACTGTTGCCCCATTTATTTGCCATGAAGTGATGGGACCGGATGCCATGATCTTAGTTTTCTGAATGTTGAGTTTTAAGCCAGTTTTCTCACTCTCTTCTTCACTTTCATCATGGTGAAAAATCGCCAAAACCTAGCACCAAGTGTATGTGAGTCCTCAATTTACTGACAAGATGGTTAAGTAACTTGCCCATGATCATATGGCTACGAAGTGCAGAGCAATGACCTTGGCCAAGGTAGGTTTAATGCCAACGTCTTTAACCCTTGTGCCCGCTTCGGGTCCCAACACCAAAGAGCCAAGTGCCTCAGGCCACCTCCAGAAGAGGACGTCTCCCGCTAACTGGCAGGCAGCCTGTGGTCCTGAGACCAGGCTGGGATGTGGCACCCTTCCGGCCAGCCCTGGCAAATCCCCAGATTATACAGCCAGACGGGAGACCACTGAGGGCTGACAGAGGGGTCTGGCTGCTCAGGAGGAAGGCTGAGAACCCGAGGTGACAGGCCTTGGGACCAAACCGGGAAGGAGTCTGACTCAAAGACTGGGCACCTCCCCCGACCACTTGACAACTGGCGACCCCAAGGGTCAGGAACAGGGACCGCCGACCGCTCCACTGCTCTCCAGAGGGCGCTTCTGAGAGCACACGGTGCGTAAGAACGAGGTATCCTAGGCCACTCGAGGCTCGGACGAAGCATGCTCCTGCTCTGGGACTTCCACTCCCTCTGCAGCCTTCGTTTTTCTGTATCATGTAACTGGGACACGGAACTGATATGAACACAGAACGGATAAAAACAGAAGAGCCCCAGACTCCCTGCTACCTGGTTTGGCCCTCCCTCCACTAGGACCAGCCCCGACTCCTCCTGGAAACACCGGGCCTAAGAGACCTGGCAGTCCCATCCGTGCTGGACTTTGGGGGGCGGGGGGCTCCCCAAACTACAAACTGTCAAGCTCATCCTCGACACTCTGAACTCCCTTCCTCTTTCCAGGCTCTCCCTAAGGACAAAGCCTCCTGACCGGGCCCGGCTGTCCCAGCAGAGCGCCGACCTGCTGCACTTACTGGCTGTGCCAGCCGCCTGAGGCTTCCCCAGAGAAACTGATGCGGAGATGATGGGCTGAAAACACAGTCATTGAGAGGAGGTGTCCCCAGGTCCCCGACAGTCTTGGAAAGCTACACAAGCAGCATGTCTGAAACCCCTGTCCGCGGCGTGCCACACATATGCTCAGAGTGCCTGCAGCCGGTCTCTCCATGTGAAACGGCCCATTTCCCGAGAAAGAGAACTCACGATCTCCTCGCTGGCACTGAGTCCGCATCCCAGCTCCTGTACAGACAAGCTGGGTTTCAGGCCCGGAGGCCCCGTGAGCCTGGGACCTCACACCAATGTTTCCTCTCCTGCTTGTCTTAGCATGTGAGGTTTTCAGGTTTACGGAACTGTGACGAACGTGCAGCAACATAAACAGGGCATCCGAACAGAGGCTAGCGCCCCTGCCGTGTGAGCAGGAACGCTCTGACACCCTCGGGCCTGCTCACCTGCTGCTGAGCTCCGCACATAACAAGCAGGAGGGGACGTACAGGAAGTCAGCCACAGGCAAGACTGAAAACCCAACTCCGGTCTCCCGGCCTGGCCGCGCGTGCTCCTCTGAGCAGGCGGCTGAGCCTAACAAGGTCCGTGGCCTTTGCTGTCTCCACCCCCCCCGCTCACCTCCCTGCCCTCTGACCCCTTCCTGCAGTCACCCCAGCACCTCCCAGTTGAACCCCATAACCCTTCCTCACTGTCTGCAGGGTGGAGTCAGCACCCAGCCCCACCTTCCTCGCCGACCCACCTCCCACCCTGCCAACCCGGGACCCTGATGCAGGGGGTCTCCCCGCCTCCGCCCCACAGAGGTTATGGACAGTGGGGTTCCGAGCCCAGTTCTATGACTACCTGCCTGGGGAGCCTTGGGAAGACAAGGCTCTCCCCCATCTGCGCCTCAGTCCTCTGACCTGAGAACGGGGATGACAGCGGGTGTAGGGACGCTGCAGAAAGGAGGTGATGGCACACCTCAACCCCCTCCATGCCGGTGACATGACTGCGCATTCCCCTCCTGACCACAGCCAGCCTACAGGAAGCTCAAAACTGCAATTCCTATGACAAGCAAGAGCTATTTTCTAAAAATCTCACATAGCAGCTGGTGCTGAGGAGTAACCTCTGTCCTTCCTGTGTCCTAGGTCTCTGACCAGGTGAGAGTCCCTGGGGATGGGGGGAAGGCGGCTGGCAAGAGCAGAGACAGGAGTCTGGCGCCTCACCACCTCCATCAGGAACGTGTGGACGATGCAGGTGAAACGACATGTTTGCTGTGCGAACACAACTTCGAGAGAAACTCGTCACAGTCTGGAGCCACCAGCTCTGACGTCTACTCTGAGCTGGTGGGGAGCCCACGGGCAGTGACCCTGTTTTCAGTCCTTTCTAAGCCTTCACAAGGCAGAGCACATTCCCAGCCACAGAGCAGGTCTTTGGTCAGAAATGTTCTGAATGCACTTTTGCTCCAGTTGAATTAACCTTTCAAAAAAATTAAAAACAAACAGAACCCCCACTTTCTTGAACCAATAGGAAACGTGTGAATCTCACACTCTGAACAAATTCCTCCTCCCCAAATCATGTCAGTCACCTGAATTCCTATAGTGACACCTAACTTAAAAACAGAAGTTTTAAATAAATAAAACCATCCCTAACCTCCATTTCAAGAATTCTATTTTTAAAAAAGTACTCTACCATTAAGCAAACACAATCACAATCCATTTTCATCTACCACTGCTCACGAGCAGTTCACCCGTAATCACTTCTGCATTCCCGTCTTCATCAACCTCTCACCCAATCAGCACTCTCTAAGCACCAGTACCAGGTTACTGAAAACTATCCTTGCATTCCCTCAACAACTTTCTCAGGGAAAAGCTAAAGCCCCTAGTTACACATTCTAATGAAGAAAGTCAGACAATAAATGAATAAGATAAAGATGGTAAAACAGGGTTAAGTACCAGCGTGACAGAGGGGCTACTGAACTTAGAAGAGGTGACAGGAAAGGCCCGTCTCAGGGAGGGGGCGCTGAGCTGAGATCCAATGACTAGTGGGGACAGCTGTAAAAATACCAGGGACGATCAGCATCAGCAGACAACACAGCCGGTACAGAGGCCCAAGGCGGGAGGAGACTGGCTTGGTTTCCGCCCCTTTCCCCAGTGTGGCTGGACCAGGAAGGAAGGGAGTAGAGGGAGATGGAGACAGAGGGGAAGCACGGCTTTATGACAGGGAAGCTGCTCAACAGCCTTAGACAATGGCCTAACAGGAGCTGATTGTCGTTTTTAGGGGGAAATGGGAGAGGCTTCCCAGGCAGCTCAATGGTAAAGAATCAGCCTGCTCATGCAGGAGATGCAGATTCGAGCCCTGGGTCGGGGAGATCCCCTGGAGAAGGAAATGGCAACCCACTCGAGTATTCTTGCCTGGAGAACGCCGTGGACAGAGGAGCCTGGCGGGCTGCAGTCGACACTCGCACAGAGTCGACAGGACTGAGCACAGAAGCGTGAGCACGTGGGAGCGGCGGCAGGCCCTGTGGAGGGAAGAGACGATGCAGTGTGGACCTGGGGCAGGGGTGGGGACGGGCAGGGGGCTAGAGAGTGGTGGATGGGTTTGGAGCATGTTTTAGAGTCTTTTTAGAGTTTGAGTAGGCTCCAGGAATTGGTGATAGACAGGGAAGCCTGGCGTGCTGCAGTTTATGGGGTCGCAAAGAGTCGGACACGACTGAACTGAACTTAGAGTCTTTAAAAAATTTTTTAAATTTATTTAACTTTTGGCTGCGCTTGGTCTTTGCTGCTTTGCTCGGGCTTTCTCCGAGCAAAGTGGCGATGGGACTACTCTTCCTGCGGTGCACAGGCCTCTCACTGCAGAGGCTTCTCTTACCGCAGCACAGCCTCTGGGTGCGTGGGCTTCAGCAGGGGCAGCATGCGGGCTCAGCAGCGGCTGCTCCCGGGCTCCAGAGCGCGGGCTCAGCAGTGGTGGCGCAAGGACTTGGCTGCATGTGGGATCTTCCTGGACCAGGGATCGAACTCACGGCCCCTGCGTTGGCAGGAGGATTCTTACCTGCTGTGCCACCAGGGAAGTCCGTAGTGTCTTTTTCACAACTCAGTTGTTTCATGAATTACTAATGAAGTAAAGACTGAAAATATTTCAACAGAAATACTAAGACACCACCAGGACCATGAACAGAAGGAAGAGAGGAGGCCTGGCCTAGTCTTTACTGGAGGGCCTGGCACAGAAAGTCAGTCAATAAGTATCTGTTGAATTAACAAATCAGCAGCTGGCAGATTTAGAGAAGACTTCATAAAAAAAGACGGAATTGGGTCAAGTCAGCAGTCCTCTTTCCGGTGCAAGCGTCAACTCAAAGGGCAGATTATTCTTTTGAATGAACAAGTGCAGCTGCGCCAATGTCACCCAGATAGGCAGAAATTTGCCAAGAAGAATCTTACCAGGAATAGAGGGAGATCAAGATATAAATGCGTGTAAAACCAATGTCCCCATTCAATCAAGAAGTGTCTCCTGGGTACCTATTGTGTGTCCAGCACTGATCCACCCGAGTGGGGGGGCTGGGGGGCAGGGCAGTGAGGGAAGATTCAGGCACATTTCAGGTCTCTCCAACAGTCAGGAACAGACCACAAAGACTCCAAAACTACAGCCTGAGAGTCGCACCAGTGACTTGGCGTGACCGCAGTCTGGAGCCAGGCTGCAGGTCTTTTCCCTACTTCAGTTCACTGTTCTTACCAGAATCCTCTCGAATCTGGGTTCCGTCACGTAGCTGCTGACGAGCATGGAGTGGGAAGGGCTGGGCTGTGGTCCCAGCTCCACTCCTCAGCAGTCAAGCACCCGTGACTTCACTGGAGTCTCAACGTGCTCACCTGTAAAGTGGGGACAGCCACTGCTGCCCCGCTCCCTCACAAGGAAACAGAGAGGATCAGATACAACAATCGGTGTGCCAGTGTTCTGTAACGTGCTATATAAGTCAGTAACGATGCTGGTCTTCACAACAAAAGAAATGACCCCTCTCTACTCTGGGCCATCTGAGATCTTGATAAAGCAGGAGTTTTAGAGTTAGAGGATCCATAAATGCAATGTACTACCTGGGTGACCAAGAGGATTCAGACTTCGGGAGTCCAGGGCTGAGAGGACCTAGACTCCCGCTCCTGGGTGAGCCACCTGAGACGCTCATCTCCTCCACATGCACTCTCTTCTGTCAAAGTATAATCTTCAAAAAGCTAAACAGTTAACTCTCAGGCCAATATATAGTATGCATGGATCAAGTCAGTCCTTCATGAGGCAAAAAGCAGGATGGCAAAGATGGTTCAAATACAACAAAAGAAACACATGTGAACTTGGTGGGAAAAAAAAGAATGCTGTAATAATCTTGCCAAGTTGATACAAAACTGGCTAATGTCCTACAGAGCAATTAAACTATAACCTTTGAGGTTATCTTTCCTACTGAACAGAAATCATTAAGCTCTAATGGACAATAAAAATCACTTTTCACTTATCGATTTTTTTACAAGTTAAAATCTAACTTTACAAAAGTCAGATACTCCTTAGATCGGCTTATTAGATAATGCTCTTGAGTGACCTTGGAAAGGCACACAATAATCATTTTGCCTTTTCTCCAAGTTTTAGGTAATTTTCCTAAAGCATCTCTACAATATCTAAACCTAGCTTATTATCCATTCCAACGGACTGGTTGTAATGGATAAGAACCTGTTCTTTCCTATCTGGTCCATTTTTGCTTCTGCTTCATTTACATCCTCTTAATTTGTAAAAAAAAAAAATAAAATAATAATAATCCTTCAAATAATTGAAGTCAGTTCTAAATTATTGCTTAGTCTTCCTTGGTCAAATTATCTTGAAATTTGGGGGGCCTTGTTTTCTAGAATTTCCAGTTTTCAGTGCTTCTCTGAATTCTCTCCACTACCGCACCGTGAGTCGTCTTTAAAGACAAAAAGGGAAATGTGATTCATCAGAGCTGATTCAGAGCCCCCTCCCCCAGGCTCTGGCTATTCTGAGGCAGTTACCATAATTAACTCTAATTTCCTAACTTCACATACCCACCCCTATCACTCCTTTCTTTCCAATATAACAGTGCTTGGAAGTCACAAACCAAGCCCACTCCAAAGAGGCACATATAAACCCAACCCACACAAACTGGCACAATAATATGAAGTCAAAGAAAAAAATCGAATGAATCAGGGAATGTCTTGTTCATATCTGTATTTTCCACAGAGGCTAGGGAATTAGCATGAATAAACAAACAGATTAATTAATTAACTGTTCTAAAGAACTGAAAGAATGAATGGATTCCAAAGGCTTTGGCCTGTTAAGTGTCTCTTAAGAGCCTAAGTGAGGAAGGGAATTTCCGGGGACTGGTCTAGTGGGAACCTTCAGAAACAGAGATGGTTTTAGCGCCTTCAGGCTGGCTTACAGACAGACGGGGTGGCATATAAACAGTGTCTGTCTCCCACTTCTAGAGGCTGGAAGTCCGAGAGCAGAGGGCCAGTGTGGTCAGGCGAGGTCCCTCTTCCAGATCATGCACATTCACTGTGCTTGGTCCTCACAGAGTGGACAGAAGCAGGGGGCTCTGTGTAGGTCCCTCACAAGGGCACGGACCCCACTTCTGAGGGCTCCACCCTTAGGCCCCACCTCCCTGACACCATCACATAACGTGAATCTTGGAAAGAAAGTGAAAGTGTTAGTCATTCAGTCGTGTCTGACTCTTTGTGACCCCATGGACGGCAGGCCACCCGGCTCCTCTGTCCACGGAATTCTCCAGGCAAGGATACTGGAGTGGGGTGCCATTTCCTTCTCCAGGGGATCTTCCCAACCCAGGGGTCGAACTCGGTTCTCCCACTCTGCAGGAAGACTCTGCCCACTGAGCCACCAGGGCAGCCCTGGTGAATCCTGAGGGGGAACACAAACATTCACGTCACAGCAGAGACCCAGTGAGTGAACACCGGGGCTTCCGACACCTTCTGGCAAGGCAGGGATGAAGATATTTTACCTGGAAGCAGGGAAGTAACAGACAGGGGTAAACGCGTATATGTGAAAACCACCACACAGGTCTGAGGGGACCCATGCCGGCAGTTGTCTCTATGTCGTGAACACCTCGGGTCTGCAGTCTGGGCTCCAACCCTGGCCACTCGAATCCTTCCTAATCTACAAGGACGAAAAAGGAAAACATTCATTTAACAAACGTTGATGGCAGCGATGATGACAATGAAATTGCATGAATATATGCCTAAGAGAGGTTCATTTCAGAAGTCCTGCTTTAGATAAATGCATTTTTACCCCCTCTAAAAGCTAGTCTTTCTTTCGCATGTATTATTTCTGATAAGCTTTCTCTATTTCTGATTTCCCACTAACATGTACAGGGTGGTATTTTTCCTCATCCAAAATAGCACTGCTTCTTAGTTTCCAAAAGAGTTTCATCGGCATGAATCTTGCAGTGGTGTTTATATTCCTTCTTACAAAGAGCTCCGACACTCAGCATAAAACCCTGGTGTTTAAATTAATAGGTATGAGAACAAACTGATTAAGGGCCTTCCCATGGATTACTAATGCTGAGCTGGGATTTGTTAGGTAGCTGACTAACTTTGGAACTGCAGTTCTTTTTTAAAAGATGTATTCTTGCTAACATAAAAAAATGAG
Organism: Cervus elaphus; assembly: GCF_910594005.1. Lineage (NCBI taxonomy): Eukaryota > Metazoa > Chordata > Mammalia > Artiodactyla > Cervidae > Cervus > Cervus elaphus. Next base: position 66,651,591 of record NC_057827.1, on the reverse strand, counting down.
CACTTGACCATTTTCTAAGCCTCACTCTCAAACCATTCATCTCTCTTAAGATACTACCTTCCGTGGACCCCACAGTAAATACTGAATAAAAGAAAGAACAGAGGGCAAAAAGAACCCAGGCATTAAATGAACCAAATCTCAAGAGCCACTGTCTGCCAGGAGTACGACACAGATTTTGAAGGATTTCATAGTTTTCACTGATGAGAAAAATGGTCTAAGAAAAATGTCAGCCTGATCTTCTCACTTTGACCAAAGAGAAAAACACAGCACCCCATCTAGGGTCAGGCTTCCCTGGTGGCTCAGATGGTAAAGAATCCGCCTGCCAAGGCAAGAGGCCCAGGATCGACCCCTGGGTCGGGAAGGTCCCCTGGAGAAGGGAATGGCTACCCGCTCCAGTGTTCTTGCCTGGAGAATCCCAGGGACAGAGGAGCCTGGCGGGCCACAGTCCACGGGGTCGCACAGAGCCGGATGCGGCTGAGAAACCAACCCTGCCCCTTTCCTGTCTGGGGTCACTGGCAACTTCAGAGCTGGGATTGGACCTGAAGTCTCCTGACCACCCTTCAGTGCTTTCCTTCATATCAGGGGCTCTCAAAAGCGGGGGTCCTGGGCCAGCAGCGTCAGCATCACCCGGCATCAAAGAGGAAACCCTCAGCCCTCTCCCCAGACTAAATGAGTCGGAGACTTTGGCAGGATGGAACCCAGCAAGCTGTATTTTTAACAAAGCTATCCAGGGGAGTGTGATTCGTGGTCAGGTTGCAGAACCACTGACCGCTCCAACACCAGTGATTCTCACTTGGAGGGTGGGGAGGGGGCATTCTGTCCTTCCCCTCTAAAGAACAAGTTAGGACCCAAAGGGCGTGAAGATGTTGATTCCTTTATTACTTAAAACAGCAAAAAACTAGAAATAAACTAAGCATACTCAACAAGGGACTGGTCAAATAAAAGTACAGTATACACAAAGAGAGAGATCTACATTAACCGCCAAGACATTACTACTGTTGAGTAAAAATATTAGAGGATTATCACAAATTGTGAATTATTGTATGATAAACACCTCCTCAAGTCACACAATAAAGCAAGTTATAGACAGGCATGCAGTGTACTGTCCCTCATGCGCCACCACGTACAGGCACACCACAGAGACTGGGTGTTCAGCTCCAGATCACCGCAGTAAAGAGAATATCCAAATAAAGCGAATCACCCAAATTCTTTGGTTTCTCAGTGCACATAAAAGTCACATTTACACTACAGCCTGCGAAGTGTACAAGAGCACCGTCTGAAAAAAATGTACATACTTTAGCTCAGAAACACTGTATGACTTAAAAACTCTAGCCATCATCTGAGACTTCAGTGAGTTGTAGCAGAACAAAGATCACTGACCACGTAACAAATACAGTAATGATAAGTAAAGTGTGAGATACTGCGAGAATCACCGAAATGTGGCAGAGACATGAAGGGAGCAAAGGCTGCTGGGAAAATGGCGCCAAGAGACCTGCTTGGCCCAGGGTTGCCACAAACCTTCCATTTGTAAAAAAAAAAACCGAAAGAAAAAAAAATGCAGTATCTGCAAACTGCGGTAAAACAAGGTCAGCTTGTCCATCACATACCACAACCCAGCACAGGACCTACAGCTCAGCCTTCAGATGCAGAGCTCCCCATCATGGGGCAGGTCACTGCACGACTGTCAACGTCAGCTTCTTTCTGAGTAGAGTGGGGTGACACCGTCATCTCACGGGCTTTAGGTGAGAATCAAACAACACGCTGCATGTGAAGCCACTAGGAAACAGCTCTTAGGCAGAGCTGCTACATTATTATTGCGCTTTTTTCTGCATATATGGGCCTAGAGAAATGTTTAGAAGTGTGTTGGCCAAAATGCTAAAACTGTTTATCACCAGGGGATTGACATGCCCTGGTAATCTGCACTTCATTTTTTCGTGTAACTTCCTATATTGCTGAATTTTTACAATGAATAGGTATGGTTTTTATAAAAACAACAACACTATTTTATATATATCCTCCTCGGTTCAGTCGCTTCATCGTGTCAGGCTCTTTGCGACCCCATGGACTGCAGCACACCAGGCCTGCCTGTCCATCACCAACCCCCAGAGCTTGCTCAAACTCATGTCCATTGAGTCGGTGATGCCATTCAGCCATCTCATCCTGTTGTCCCTTTCGCCTCCTGCCTTCAGTATTTCCCAGCATCAGGGTCTTTTCTAATGAATCAGTTCTTTGCATCCAGTGGCCAAAGTGTTGGAGCTTCAGCTTCAGCATTAGTCCTTCTAATGAATATTCAGGACTGATTTCCTTTAGGACTGACTGGTTGGATCTCCTTGCAGTCGAAGGGACTCTCAAGAGTCTTCTCCAACACCACAGTTCAAAAGCATCAACTCTTTGGTGCTCAGCTTTCTTTATGATCCAACTCTCACATCCATACATGACTACTGGAAAAATCATAGCCTCATACAGATAATGCTCTCAATTCTAACAGATTTCATGAGACAGGCAATATCTCAAATTAGAGCAAGTTGTGGAGCCTGAGACTCTAGGCCTGAAACACTACCAGGCACAGAATAAACACCTGTCGAATGAATGAAGGAACAGACGAATTGAGAGGCAAGAGAGTGCAGCAGTGCTGAGTTCTGGAGCCACACAACAGCTGAATTTAAATACCAGTTCTGGGGACTTCCCTGGTGGTTCAGTGGCTAAGACTCCACATTCCCAATACAGGGCGCCTGGGTTCGATCCCTAGTCAGGGAACTGGATCCCACATACTGCAACTAGGAGTTCACAAGCTGCAAAGACGACTCAGCACAGCTAAATAAAGGGCTTCCCTTGTGGCTCAGTGGGTGAAGAATCCACCTGCAATGCAGGAGAACTGGGTTCGATCCCTGAGTTGGGAAGATCCTCTGGAGAAAGGAAAGGCTACCCACTCCAGTATTCTGGCCTGGAGAATTCCATGGACTGTACAGACCATGGGTCACAAAGAGTTGGACACGACCGAGCAACGTTCACTTTCACAGCTAAATAAATACTTGAAAAAAAAAAAATCCAGATTTTCAAATATCAGTTCTGTCACTTCCTAGCTGTTAAGCTTGAACAACTTATTTTAACCCCTTTGATCCTCAGTTTCTTCATTTGTATAATGGGATTATACCAACTCAAGACTATTATGTGGATTAAATAGTGAAGGACAGGGAAGCCTGGCATGCAGCAGTTCACTGGAGTCACCAAGAGTCGGACACGACTTAGTGACTGAACAACAACAAATGAGGCAGTGAACGGGAAAGCAGTTTGCATTTAGCAGAAGTTCAGTAAAGGTGAGCTCTTCTGTCTGTGAGTGCCAGGCCTGCTGATGACAGACTGTGTGACACTGGACAGGTTGTTTCTGAGTCTGTTTTTATAGCTATAAAGTGAGTATAATGTTTACTTACTCTGTGGGATGCTGTGATAATTATGTAAAAGTTTTCTGTACAGTATAAGGCACTATAAATGGGAAGACTTATTACTATGATTATTATGGGAGCTTTTTGGGTCGATTTATTTTACAGCCTCTTGGCTCCAATAAACTTAAGTAGCCTTTAAAACCCGAGAACCATGCGGATTTTATTAATTAGTACTAATTTACTGACCTTCATGAGCTTTCCTAGAATACCCTAATCCCTGTCTACCTGAAAATAAAGTCTGCCTTGATCTGACTGGAATCAGAGTCTCTCAAGAAACCCTGGTCCAGGCCAGGCCGCACAGCACGGAACCGAGGGGCCGCCCCCAGTGCGGGGTGCTTGTGGTTTTGCTCTGCTGGCAACGGTTCTCCTTGCTTCTTCCTGCTGTTTAAGAGGAAGGACCAACTGATCCCGGGAGCCTCCGGCTGAAACCCTTACCTCACAGACACACCCAGTCTCCGGCTGGGAAGCACCTCAGTGACTGCCAGCATCCACAGAACGCTTCAGAGGCGTTTCTCCAGCACTGTCCTCCACGGCCAAAGAAGCCCCTGCCACAGTGAGCAAGGTGGGGCTATCATCCTGACTGTTCCGAGGGGGAAGCCACAGACCTGAGGGGTTAGGAGGTTTGCCGTGGCCAGAGTCGAGCCTTATCCTGCCAGCCCTGCTTGCTAACAGAAAGGGACCTCACACAGTACTTCCATTTGGGAAAGGTGTGGCCGGAGGGAGAAGAAAGCAGGCCTTCTGTCCTGCTTCATCGGGGTCAGGCCAGAGGCTGAGCCCAGGAGCAGAGTCTGCAGCTTCCTTCACTCCTCCCGTTGATCACCTCATGCTGACTTATTCTGCCCTGACTGTGGATGTCCGGCACCCTGAAGAGCTCTGTTCTGAGTCAGAAAGCTCCACAGAACCACAGAAGCCGCACCGTAATGGGCCTTGGACATCATTTAGTTCGATCCTCTCCTTTCACAGATAGATCAGCGTTTGACAATGAGGCTCTGAGGAGAGAAATGATTCACCAAGACCACCAGTGAGCACGAGCAGAACCCAGGTCTCCTGCGTCCATCCTTAGCCTGTCTCCATGACAACCCTACTTCATCCCTGCTCCCTAAACCCTCCCTGTCCTAACCCCTTCTTTCCTCTCCCAGCATCCAGGTCAGTGGACACTGAGAATATACCATAAGCCCAACTGCGGCAGTAAACCCCCCAATCTCCAGGTCATGACTGTTACACGTAAGGGATGAGCCTACGCGCTGATTAATATGTACAGGACACCATCACCCTGCCCTTCAGGCAAGAACAGCAACCGATACAAGAAACTGAACTGTCTTTTCCTTCTGCTTCTCAACTCCCTCAAAGGTTGAAATACTCAATGAGAAGCCAATCCGTTATACATTAGCCACACAAGAAATGCCAACAGAGCTACATTCAGGTAGACAATTATGTTTACAACCAATTTGAAAAAAATGAATGTGATAAAAAAACATGGGGACTATCGCGTACTAACCGAAGGCAAGGATCACAAGTTACACAGTGTCTGGGGCTCCAGCACTGCTGGGTCTGAGCTGTACCAGGCTGGGACTCTCAAACCTGGGGCCTGCCGGGGCCTACCACGCGGGCAGCTCACTGGTCTCTTTGTGCCCAGGCTCCCCAGCATGAAGAGAGAACGTGGCAGCACCTAAGCTACCTTCTTCGAGAACCATGAAGATAAAGAGACGATGCTTCAGTGTTGAACAGGGAGGGCATGTGAAAAGTACTTATTAATACAAGCTACTGCTACCCTTTATTATTACCATTTTAAACATTTTACTTATTTATTTGGCTGCAGTGGGTCTTAGCTGCGGCCCACAGGATCTTCATTACAGCACGGGGCTCTCTAGCTGTGGTGCATGGACTTAGCTGCCCCGTGGCATTCAGAATCTTAGTCCCTGACTAGGGATCGAACCCGAGCCCCTGCACTGGAGTGCGGATTCTTAACCACTGGACTGCTGGGGAAGTCCCTGCTATCCTTCTCATTAATAAGTACATTAATGGTGAAGCAAAGTTCAGATCTTTCTAAGCTGCACTTTTACATTTAATCGTATTTCCACAAACTATAAAACAGGATTAGATTACTGCCCCGAGAAAGCTGACTTCAAAAGAGAGAGTAGTAGAGGAAACTTTTGGTCTTCAGAAAGTTTTCTGAACTTTGCTGATATCCTAGTACATGCTAGACGACATTTTCTCCACAGTTAAAGCATCTACTCAATCGTGGTTCTTACGAAATTTTCACCAGTTAGGCACTCTTAACAGTTATCACTTATTTTCCCAAATAAATAACCAACCTTGGGGGATGGGAGCAGGTAAGAAGCAGGACCGCTCCCCTCCTCCCGATTCTCTACAACACCCTCCCACCTCTACTATCTGTCATCAGTAACTAGGGTGGCAGCCGCCATGGCAGGGGCACTGTTTCCAAAGTGCTTGGTGAGTGAAGTCAAAAGGGGCAGAGGCAAGGAAGAAAAAACAGATGGTCTCCCGAGACTCCACAACGATGAGAAATAACGGCCTGCTGTTTAAGCCACCAAAAAAAGAATAAAATAAAAACGAGAAGTTTATTTTATGTTGTAGCAAATAATGAGAGTAGACAAATGACTTGCCACAAAGGTGCTATGGCAACTCAACGGGGAGAGGACAGTCTTTCCAACAGACAGTGAAGAAACAATGGAGAATCTGTATAAAAAATGAACAGAGACCCTTACCTTGATACAACACTTAAGAATTACCTCACAGATCCCTAAGTGGGTCACAGACCTAGTGTAAGAGTTAAAACTATAAACTTCTAGAGGAAAACATTCGCGAAAATCTCCCAGATCTTGAGTTGGGCAGAGAAGGATCAGGGAAGAAAGTGTTGGTGGGCTGGACTTCATCCAAATAAAAGACGTACGTGCTTCAAGACACCACCAAGAAGATGAAAGGGCAAGCTACAGGGGAAATTACAGAGCTGATAAATGGCTTATATTCAGAATGAGTAACCAGAAATCTCAAAACTCAACAATGAGAGAACAACCATAATATATATGGAGAAGAACCTAAATATCCAACAGTGAGGACTGGTTAGATAATCTAGACCTCCCGTCAACAAAATACTAGCAAAGTGTTACAAGATAAACTCTTCTGAAAGAAATAATGTGGACCGACAGGAAGATAGGTGGGTAAATGGATGGAGAAGTGACAAAGCTTATATAGTGGAATGGTGGTAGGAATATATGCATTTACTGGATAATTCAATTTTTTGAAGTCTGAAAATTTTCATAATAAAATGTTGAAAAAAGCTAAGCTCTAGAATATTTCACAACACAAGTATGCCATTAAACAGGATGCACTGGTAAATAAAAAAGACTACAAAGCTGTACGCACAGAACAAATCCACAAGATATACATCTTTTTTTAACGTGTGGTCAGAAGAAAAGGACCCAGAGCAGAAAGTCGACAGTGACCCTCCTGGGTGACGTGATGAGACTGCTTTTCCTCTTATTTTTGCTGACCCATTGCCTTTAAATTTTCTACTATGATCAACTATTTTTGTGATTTAAAAACAGAGATGCCTTAATAGCAGTGGAGCAAGAAATACTTTCAGGCAAGAATTTACTTGTCACAAACTCAGTGACAGAAAATGCTCCCCTCCAAAAAAAGCTTGAAGAATCTTAAGCTTATTCAACGTACTTTCTGTGAATAATTCTCTCAGGCTGCTACTGCCTCCTCACTGGACTTGTGCCACATTCTGAAACTCACAGCAATCAGGGCTGCACAACCTGAAACACACCTATCAGAGAGGGAGCTGGTCAAGCCCTGAACTCTGCACTGGTCTCACCACAGCCACCTCATCGCTGGAGTCGACAACGTGTGAGAACCACTGACAAACCAGAGTCTGTCCTACACAGCCCAAGAGCGAGGTGTTTCACCCGGGGCAAAGTCGAGGAAACGACCGCCACAGCCTAGTAACTCGGGTGCTGTCATGGACGAGGCAGGACGTGGGTCAGTTAGTAGACGTTCTTCAGAGAAGCAAATACACACTGGATGTAAGAAGGGAGACACGCCGAGGGCTGGGCCAGTAACCTAATAACCCAGGGAACACCTAGCCACCAACATTGTCAGAGCAGACGCCAGGTGAATTCCTGTCACAGAAAATGGCTATGAGCACATTCATTTACTCAGGAAACATTTACTGAGTGAGGATTCATTCATTTAGTGAGTGCTTACGGTGCAATCATGGAAATTCCATAATCTGTGCTGTCCCACATGGTGCCACATGGGCCGGCAGACCACTTGAAACTAGCATTACAATCAGAAGGACTATCACATACGAAAAACATGAGAGGGCAGGTTCCTTATAAACATGGAGAACAGGGGAAACCAATCTTAAGAGGCAGAGAGAGCCTAGTTCATCCAAGACTTATACCCTGTGCTAAGAAGTTATAACTTTATCCAGAAAGACACAGAAACATTCTGAAGAAACTTAGGAAGAGAATATTAACTCAGAGTTGAGTATTGACAATTTAACAAAATACCAAGGAGACAATTAAAGAGGTAAAGAAGGAAAGTGGAATGTGACTATGGCACTTTAATAATGATGAAGACCTGTTTATGTCAGTATCACAGCTCTGGAGAAAAGCGAACAGACAAAAGAGGGTTTAAGGAAGAAGAAATGATAATGACGCATCCACCTGGATCTGGGGGGAGGGAATGAATGATTCCATCAAGCCTCCAGGTTTCAGTTTGGGCCACAGCTCACAGCTCACTGAGAATGGGGATTCTGGAAGAAAAGTCTGGGAAGGAGAGCAGTGCGTTCAGTTTTGTTTTTTTTTTTAGCAGATTTATTTAGAAAGAGATTTTTATTCCATAGAAGTAACCCATTTAAAGCACACAATTCAATGACTGTTTAGCATATTTACAAGGCAGTGTGACCATCCCTGCAATCTAATTTTACAATGTTTTTATCAGCCTCCCCCCCCCAACAAAAACCTCATACCCATCAGCAGCCACTCCCCATTCTCACCCCTTAACCTCAGCACCTACTAACCTACTTCCTGTTTCTGCAAACTTGCCTCTTCTGGACATTTCATATAAATGGAGTCATATAGTATGTGGTCTTTTGTAACTGGCTTCTTTCGCTCAGCATAATATTCTCAAGGTTCATCCATGTTTTATGAGTATGGGCACCTCGTTCCTTTTTTATTGCTGAATAATATCCCACTGTACCACATTTTATTGATCCATTCATAAGGACGGAGACATTTAGGTTGTTTTCACTGTTTGGCTACTACAAATAAATCTCCTATGAACATTCATGTAAAGTATTGTATGGAGGTACATTTCATTTCTCTTGGGTATATGCCTCAACATGGAAATGCTGAGACATACGGAAACTATGTTTTAACATTTTGAAGAACTACCAGACTGTTTCCCAAAGCAACTGTACATTCTCCCCAGGCAGTGTTTGAGGTTTCCAATATGATATTTATCTACACAGACACTTACCCCATGTGTGAAGATTAATTACCCACATCCTCATCAACATTTGTTATTAGTTGTCCTTTTATTAAAAAAAAAATTCATTTTTGGCTGTGCTGGATCTTCACTGTTGCGAGCAGGCCTTCTCTAGTTACAGAGAGCGGGGGCTACTCTTGACTGAGGGACCCGAGCTTCTCATTGCGGAGGCTTCTCTTGTTGCTGAGCACAGGCTCCAGAACAAGGGCTCAGCAGCTGCGGCTTACGGGCTTAGTTGCTCTGAGGCATGCAGAATCTTCCCAGACCAGGGACAGAACCTGCGTCCCTGCATTGGCAGGCAGATTCTTTACCCCTGGACCACCCGGGAAGCCCTCATCTGTCCTTCTGAGTCCAGTGACAGTACAGTGGTACCTCACTGTGGTCTGGTTTGTACTTCCTCGTATCTAATGATGCTGAGCACCTGTTCGTGTGTTTATTGGCCATGTGTATCTCTTCTCTGGAGAAGTGTCCATTTAAATCATTTGCCCCCTTTTAAGGTGGGTTGTCTTTTTATTACTGAGTTGGAAGACTTCGTTGTGTATTTTAGATGTAAATCCTTTATCACGTACTTTCTTACATTCTGTGAGCTGTCTTCTCACTTTCTTAACAGTATGATTTGCAGCACACATTTTTAATTTAGATGAAATCCAGTTTTTTTTTCTTTTATGACTTGTGTTTTGGTGTTACATCTAAAAAACATTGCCAGACTCAAGATTTACTCATATTTTCTCCTATAAGAAAGTTTTAGGAAGTCCCAAAGAAATGCTCCAATCCTGAACTAGATTGGTGAGGTAAGTAAGGCCTGATTTAAACCTACTTTCAGATTTGTGCTTTGGTTTTTACCTTCATTTTATGTCTTCATAAAAATGTAAACATGACAAAAAAAAAAAAAAAGAGTTTTAGCAGGCTTCCCTGGTGGTCCAGTGGTTAAGAATCTGCCTTGCAATGCACAGGACGCTGGTCTGGGAGGATCCCACATGCCAAGGGGCAACCGAGTCCACACGTGCTGCAACCAACGAGCCTGCGTTCTGGAGCACCCAGCCGCAGGGACTCAGCCATCCGTGGAGGCCCCCGCGACGAGAGGCCCCCGCACCGCAACTAGAGTGGAGAGAGCCCTCCCACAGCAATGCAGACCCAGCACAGCCCAAAATACACGTAAGTAAATAAAGACATATTCAAAAGAAACGGTTTAGCTTCAACATTTAAGTTCACAATCTAAAAGTTAACTTTTGTATATGGAAGTAGGGGATTCAACCTCTGTATGTTGATAATCAGGTCTCCCAGCATTTGCTGAAAAGGCTGTTTTTCCCCATTGAATTGTCTTGGCATCTTTGTCAAAAACCAACTCCTCATGAAGACAGTAGTAGTGAGTCTAGTTTTAGACTCACTGAGTGTGAGGTTGTGCTCTAGCTTCTTGGCGATAAGCTACATGTGTGGATCACCATGTCTTCTACCCACAGCCCGGCAATCAGCACAGTGAACGCGATAAAACTCAGAGAATGATTCTACGCGCCTGTGCGGTCCCCAGGTGCGCGGCCTGCCTCCCACCCACGGTGCGGACACTCCAGGGCACCTCACGCTCTCCTCCCGCGAGGGGACCTCTTCTAGCCGGGACTCTGCCTTCAGCGTGCTGTTTACACTTACACACTGACACAGATCCAGGAGGGCATTTTCCTTCTTCCTAGGATAGGGAGTCCCTAAAGATGCTCAGTCAGAAATCTCAGCTAGCACAAGAACGCAGTGCCAATGGGTACATTTGATCTTCATCTGTTTACGGCACAGAGGCTCCAAGTGTGGTGTTTCTGTTTTGTCTAAAGGGTTTCAATTGAGTGCCAGGCCCAACATTTTTCTGTGTTCAGGCTAATGTTAGAGAATTTAAATTTTTAAATGCTAATGATGTCCCTTGTGGCTCAGCTGGTAAAGAATCTGACTGCAATGCGGGAGACCTGGGTTTGGTCCCTGGGTTGGGAAGATCCCCTGGAGAAGGGAAAGGCTACCCACTCCAGTATTCTGGCCTGGAGAATTCCATGGATGGTCCACGGGGTCGCAAAGAGTCGGACATGACTGAGGGACTTTCACTAATGACGTCAGTGGGTCAGAGCTCAGTGAAAGGGAAGCCCTCAAAAGGACTAATTAGAGATAAATCATGAACAACTTGAAGAACTGAGGACATTAAACTAAGTTAATGAAAAAGGCCCTGCAGGCCATTGTCTTCAAGCGATAATAAACCGGTACAAAGAACTCCAAAACGGAAGAACCAACACAGAAGATAAAAGACCCTAGTCAAGCCCATTACAAATCCAAAAAATAAACAAATAAATAAACACTGTGTTGGCCATGCCTGTTTTCTGGCACTTTCACCTCAGATGCCCCATCCTCCCCTTCCTGGCTACATACTAACACTCAAGGCCCAACTCTCACTTGCCCGATCCCTAGTACCTTTCAAGTACTCAAAATCTACCTTTCAAGTAAATTTTTAAGCAGATATGCTACACGAAAATAGATAAAGAGTAGTCATGTATTTATAAGAGAAGTCTATACTTAAAAAAAAAAAACAACACAAAACTCACATTTACTCCAGTAATAAATTTAAAATTCTAAAGTATTTTTAAAGTAGTCACATTTAGGGAATTGCCTGGCTGTCCAATGGTCAGAACTTGGTACTCTGACTGCTGGGGGCCCAGGTTTGATCCTTGGTTGGGAAACCTACAATACCACAAGCTGTGTGGCGTGGGCAAGAAAAGGGTATTCACATTGACTGAAATGATGTTTTCATTAAGTGTTTGACATCAGCTCTACCGTGTAAAATAACATCTATGTGTGTTCACACTGCCTAAGCCAAGCTCAACAATGTACATGTCTCTCAAAGATAAAAACAAAAGAGTCCAAATACTGACCTCCAGGGGCTCTTCTGGTTCTAAGATCTAAATGCCTATGATCATTATTCTAACTTCTCTCCTGTTACCTCAAAGCTGTTACCTCTTCTCTCTTACCTCAAAGCTGTTACCTCTTCTCTCTTACCTCAAAGCTACATAGTAGAGGATTAAACAACGATGATTACAACCATGCAAATATGCCCAAGGACAACTGGCAGCCACACACAGCCACAGTTGTTCACAACTGGCCCTCCACTGAAAACTATAAACCCTCTTGTCCAGGAGTCTCAGTCTCTAAGCTGAAATGACCATGGTGAACAAGAAAAAGTTAAACACAACTTAGCTCCTTAAATATACTAATCAAATTTCTCTTAAAATCCAAATCTGATTATTTCATTATGTCTATTCCTACTGTCTGTTTCCCCTTCGTTTTGGGTTAAGTCTTCTCATATATCTGATAATTCTTGATTGAATGCCAGTCACTGCAGATGAGAAGTGCACAGATTATTCCAGGCTCCTAGAGGATCTGCTTTTGTTCTGACACAGGTAGGTCACAGGCACAAACTACTCCAGGTCACCTTAATCTAGCTAGATATAGAGATGAGACAAAGCAGTACTCCAGCTCCTGAGAGGGCCAGTCTGTGTCCAGTTCACTTGTGTCCCTAAGAAGAGTCCTTAGGAAAACTGGGGTGTTTACTAGGGCTTCCCCTCCTCAGCAACGGTGTGCACCAACTTTGAAAAAAATTTCCTGTCCCATGAATCTGCCTAAAGCTCTAATCATCTTCTCAGTTGACAATTTCAGCACTGACAATTGCTTCAAGGAAAGAAATGGTCCCATATGTAGGGTTACCTGACAACCGTCTACCTACACCTTGGCTCTGAAAATTCTTTCTGCCTTGTGGTTCTCCTATGCCCTCAAACTGACAATTCTTTTTCAACTTTTCATTTGTCTTGTACTTAGTAGGACTTAGGTCTAAATGACCTGATAGAACACTGCCAGAAGTAGAACTCCCAATCCAGTACAAAAGCCTTGTCCAAAATTGAACCAGACAGCAACTTTCTAACAAAATACTCATCATCTAATTCGAGTTTTCTCTAGTTGACTTCTACAACTTCTACAGTTCTGAAATTTGAGTTTTTTCCCAGGGAACTAACCAAATCAGGCAATGAAGCAATCTGGAGTGTGAGAAAACAGAGCTGGCATTGCTGCTGACTAACAGAAAACCATAAAGCCCTAATTAAAACAAAGCATCAATCAAAACTAATTTCATCATGCCCTGTAATCTAAAATCCAACAGACCTTATGGCTGGAATGGGAGGCATGGAGCTTGCTTCAATAAATGACACAGCTGGAACCTAGGAGCTGTAAACCCCTAGACCTGGAGCCCAACACACAACATACACAGGAAGGCCATTCCCTGGGCCCTTGCTCCTCCTCCCGGCCCCTCCCTGATCCCCACCGAGAGGTGGGCGGACACTGAACACAGGCTGAAATTTCAGCACAGTCCAATTCTCTCACTACAAAGTCTAAGGCTCATTCTCAAGTTTCTGCTGTACTGAACAGGAGGAACTGGGGTTGAGGTCATAAAAATGAACTCGAGAATCAAGAGAGCAAATGCTCTTGCCTACTTTGGCCTGTAACTGAAGAGGAAACCATGGGTGAAGAAGAGTGAAAAAATAAGAAATCTGAGCTCCATGCCCCTGGCTCAGATGGTAAAGAATCTGCCTGCAATGTGGGAGACCTGGGTTCAATCTCAGCGTTGGGAAGATCCCCTGGAGGAGGGCATGGCAACCCGCTCCAGTATTCTTGCCTAGAGAATCCCCATGGACAGAGGAGCCTGGTGGGCTACAGTCCATGGGGTTGCAAAGAGTCGGACACGACTGAGTGACTAAACACACAATATATGTGGCCGAGGCAAGGCCTCTGGAGTCTGAGAAACGAGCTGTTTCTCATCTGAGACATAGGGGGCTCATGCGCTAGTCGGCAAACATTTACTGAGCACCTCAATTCAGTTCAGCTCAGTTGCTCAGTCGTGTCCAACTCTTTGCAACCCCATGAATCGCAGCATGCCAGGCCTCCCTGCCCATCACCAACTCCCGGAGTTTACTCAAACTCATGTCCATCAAGTCGGTAATGCCATCCAGCCATCTCATCCTCTGTCGTCCCCTTCTCCTCCTGTCCCCAATCAGGGTCTTTTCCAATGAGTCAGCTCTTCACATCAGGTGGCCAAAGTATTTGAGTTTCAGCTTCAGCATCAGTCCTTCCAATGAACACCCAGGACTGATCTCCTTTAGGATGGACTGGTTGGATCTCCTTGCAGTCCAAGGGACTCTCAAGAGTCTTCTCCAACACCACAGTGCAAAAGCATCAATTTTTCAGCGCTCAGCTTTCTTCACAGTCCAACTCTCATATCCATACATGACCACTGGAAAAACCATAGCCTTGACTAGATGGACCTTTGTTGGCAAAGTAATGTCTCTGCTTTTTAATATGTTACCTAGGTTGGTCATAACTTTCCTTCCAAGGAATAAGCATTTTTTAATTTCATGGCTGCAATCACCGTTTGCAGTGATTTTGGAGCCCCCCAAAAAATAAAGTCTGACACTGTTTCCCCGTCTATTTCCCATGAAGTGATGGGACCAGATGCCATGATCTTAGTTTTCTGAATGTTGAGCTTTAAGCCAACTTTTTCACTCTCCTCTTTCACTTTCATCAAGAGGCTTTTTAGTTCCTCTTCACTTTCTGCCATAAGGGTGGTGTCATCTGCATACCTGAGGTTATTGATATTTCTCCCGGCAATCTTGATTCCAGCTTGTGCATCTTCCAGTCCAGCATTTCTCATGATGTACTCTGCATATAAGTTAAATAAGCAGGGTGACAATATACAGCCTTGACGTACTCCTTTTCCTATTTGGGACCAGTCTGTTGATCCATGTCCAGTTCTAACTGTTGCTTCCTGACCTGCATACAGGTTTCTCAAGAGGCAGGTCAGGTGGTCTGGTATTCCCATCTCTTTCCTAATTTTCCACAGTTTATTGTGATCCACACAGTCAAAGGCTTTGGCATAGTCAATAAAGCAGAAATATATGTTTTTCTGGAACTCTCTTGCTTTTTCAATGATCCAGCACTTACCACCTTTCAAAGAAACCACACCCAGTCTTGATCTCAGGACTAGGTCAGCAGTTCTCAACTCTGGCTGCATACTTAAGAGATTTTAAATAAAGTAACAACAACAAAACACTTTATTTCAGATTAATGGACTCTCTAAGGCAGGGCCCTGGCAAGGGAAGAGGGGGTGGGGAAGAAGGCCTTTTCAACTGTTTCTGATGCCCAGTGAGAACCACTGGACTTAGAGAATTTCTAAGTTTCTGAATCTAATTTTCTATGGTTTGACAAATGAATATTTTTTTACAGGTAAAACCCTCCAAAATAAACCAGCTTCATTCATACTTTGGAGAGAGGGTGGCTGAGGTTAAGGGTGCCTTGGCTGTGCTGACAGTCCTATCCCGAGGGGTCACATTGACTGCTGAGCCTCACACTGACTCCATATTGACTCTACATGAGCCTCACACTGACTCCAGGCTCACAGATGCCTCCTCGGATGCATATTCAAAAGCCACACACGCCACATTTTAAGTGAGAACTTGTCCCAAGGGGCATTCAGATGCCTGAATCATGCCATTCTGGATTTGTTCCTTTGGGTTAAAGCACTATCTGGCCATGATTTTTGTCCTGTCTGTTTAACATGCATGCTATTAATTGGTCATTTTCTCTAAAATCAACTTACTAAAGCAGTAAAAGCGTATTAGCCCTCCTAAATATTAAAACACACAATAGAGCCTCTTTAATCAAATGAGATATTGGCACACAAATAAATACAGACCAATGAAAAATAAGATTGAAGGCAGGAGGAGAAGCGGTAACAGAGGATGAGATGGTTGGATGGCATCACCGACTCAATGGACATGAGTTTGAGTAAACTCCAGGAGTTGGTGATGGACAGGGAGGTCTGGCGTGCTGCAATTCATGGGATCGCAAAGAGTCGGACACGACTGAGGAACTGAACTGAACCGAAATGGAACATAAAGGAAGCTCCAGAAATGGGTCAAATTAATTAAATATGACAAAGGACAGAATCTAAAAACACTGGGAGAAAATGGAATTTTTAATAAGCCATGCTGAGATAACTGAAAAACGAGATGGAAAAGGCTAAAATTGGATCTAGCTCTCAAACCCATATATTTAATTCCAAGTGGATCAAAGATTTAAAAGTTTGAAAAGAAAAAAGAAACAATACAAGTACTAGAAAAAAAAAACATAGGTGAATTCAACCTGGGGACATAGAAAACTTTCTAGCTAGCTATGACTGAAAATCAAGAGTCAGTAAAGTAAAAAAATATTGAAAAAAGAAATACCTGCAAAGTCACGTGCATTAAGCATCTCGTCTGCATCATTTCAGCTCCTCCAGCCTTAACTATTTTTATTCCAGCCATCCCTGAGGCAACCAGTTTTGTCCAGGCTCTGACCTGTGTCCAGTGCCTGCCTGGGGGTGGGGGGGATCTGTTGTGGCCCCAGAGAGCTGCCTGCCACGTGTGCCCTCTCAGGACCCACTGAGAGCACCAGCAGGGGCAATATATGCCATGTGGGGCACCCTTCTGCCAAATGGAGACGGTACCTAATGGATGTATCACCCTTCCTTCCCCCAAATATCAATCCTATGCTCTCCTCCAAACACACAAGAGCCTTCATCTTAGGTAGTTTTCTAGAGAACTCAGTTAAAATACCACTAATTTGATGCAGTGATTTTTTTTTTCTAATACACATTAATTATTAAAATTTAAAAACCATTCATCAGAAGGATCATAATTCCCTACTCTTTAAGCATGGGCTATGAACAGTACTGGGCTTCCCTGGTGGCTCAGTGGTAAAGAATTCAGGAGATGCAGGTTCAATCTCTGGGTCAGGAAGATCCCCTGGAATAGGAAATGGCAACCCGTTCCAGTATTCTTATCTGGGAAATCCCATGGACAGAGGAGCCTGGCAGGCTGCAGTCCATGGGGCTGCAAAAGAGTCAGACACGACTTAGTGACTGAACAACAACATGAACAAAGACTGTTTTGAAAAGACGACAGTATGAAAAGCGGAGTAAAAGAGTAACTTTACAAGGACGAAACCTGACGAACACCGCTTCAGCCAGGTGATCAAGGTCAACGTCCACAGTGATAAAGCGTGCTGCAGGTACTCACCCTCTGCGACGGGGGACGGAACGTCACTTTCTCCGTGATCTTCCTGTCCCAAACTAACAGCCCCAGGCCAACCATGAGGGAAACACGAGACAAATTCCAACAGAAGGGCATCCTGCAACATACCTAAGTAAGTACATCTCAAAATAGCCAAGATCATCAAAAAATAGAGACCATCTGAAAAATTACCGTAACAGAAGAGCCTAAGGAGATTTAAGAACTAAATGTAACGTGGTATTCTGGATGAGACCATGGAACAGAAAAAGGGCATTAGGTCAAACAAACAACTATGGGCTCCAGCTATTAATACTGTTATCAACAGTAGTTCACTAAATACAACCAATGCACCATGTAAGATGTTAACAGTGGAAACGGCACCAGTGAAGATACATGAATGGGAACTCTCTGTACTATCTGTTCTATCTGCTTAGTTTTTCCTTAAGTCTAAAGCTGCTTTAACATGTAGATTCTATTAATAAAAAGAGAAAAAAATGCTTATGAAAAGCATTCCTCCGTCCCCAGCAATGGGGCCTGGGGTCTGCATTTTGGAAGGACAAACGGTGATTCCTACGCCCATTAAAGTTTGAGAAACACCAGGGACACCGAGAGTTACAGTGTACAATGTCCTTACAAAGAAAAAAAAAGGAAAAAAGAAGCCATCCACACATCAGTAAACAAACCCTGTCTCCTGGCGGTAGTGTGGAAACAGCAGATGACAGCGCCGTCACCCCAGTAATTTACTGAGCACATAATGAAAGTTTCCATCTGGGGTGCCGGCGTCTCCCATTTGGGAGCTGCCCGGAATGCTGCACTTGGAGGGACCATGATGAGGCAGAATAAGTGTCACGATTTACTGCCCGTTCGGGGTGCAAGTGGCAGCATGGATATTCATCAAGCATCTGCCAAGCACCAGGCACAGCACGAGGCTCTCGGGACCCAACAGAGATCGAAGTAGGTGTAACCGTCTGTGAGGCACAGGCTGAAAAAGGCAAGTAAATAATTATAGAGTAACAGCAGAGGAAACATGGAATCCCACAGAGCAAACAAAAAAGGGCCCTCCTTTAGTCAGGGGAGGGGTCAAGGACTGCGTCCCTGAGGAGGTGACATTTCAGTAAGATTTGAAGGCTAGGCGCTGAGCAAGGTGAAGAGGAAAAGGAAGTAGCTGAACTCGGGTCAACTCGTGAGCTGGTCCATCAGACCTCTGCTGATTTAAGGATCCCGTGAGAGAGTATGGAAACTAGATGAGAGCGGCAGAGAGAGCTCCACAGAGAGCCCAGGATGGAGCACAGCGCCCAGAGAGTGTGTGAGGTGCTGGACGCTTTACGGAGCGCGCGCCCAGGGCAAATACACAGCAAGGGGAAGGACTGGAGAAGGTAAGAGGCTCCCAAAACCGGCCCCTGTAAGGGACGGTGTCCATTTCCTCTAAGACACTCGGAACACATGTCCCATCGGCTCCCACTGTCCTTTCTACCACCACTTCCGTGAATCTCACAGTCAACTGCTCAACTGCAGTAACTGTTCTACATTTTCTTAGTACAATTATCTTCTCTACCCCAAAACAATATGCCTGTTTTGTCTTTATTTCAGTAGTTCTATTTTGTGTCTTTTATAGAGAATGTCCCTGAATCATTTTTAGAAACTGAAGTATCAATAGCAACTGTGGTTTCTAAAGCAAAAAAATTATCACCTATGGTAGATAAGTTAGGCAGCAATCTGACAAAAGGGCAGAATATCTGAAATCAGAATTGTCCCAGATCTTCCAGGGTTTACCTTCCTCACAGACATAACAAGGTGAGCTGGGGGAGGTAAACAGCTAACTTTTATTGAACATCATACAGTGAGAACTTTTTTATGTATTCTTTTTTGAGCCTCCCAAACCTAAGAAGGAAGCAGGATTATCCTCATTTATATTTGAGAAAAGTGGAGGGTCATAAAGGTTAAGTAATTTGCACCAAGTTCGTCAGCTGGTAAAGAGTGGCTCTGGGGCAGAATCCAGGTCTATTAGATGTTAAAACCCAGGCTGGTTAGAATACAAGAGATAAAAGGTGGCCTAAATCAATATTTTAAAAAAGTTCATTCACATTCCTACTTTAAGTCCAAACCCAAGAATAGACGTCTTTCACACAGCCTTAAAGACAAAGACAGACAATCCACCTTCATACACAGTTGTTTCAGGGGACTCAGGACCAGGGCTCCCCCCACTGGCGAACAGGTGCAACCACACCATTTATTTCTAATTCATTTTCTAATCCTTAAACTTTTGGGGAGAGGAACCTCCTAGTTAAACTTAAGACCAGGAATAAAGTTCCTTTCATTAACACTATCTTTCTCTCTTTCTTGCTTAAAATTTACATTCTGATAAAATATATCAACAGACTTTGGTGTCAGTAATACTATTTTGCTACCTTATTTTAAGGAAATAATCAGAGATGTACTCTAAGACTTATGTGCAGTCATTATCATGTTGTTAACAATGATGATATTCTAAAAAGAAGCCAACTGTCCCAAACTTGGTACTGGTAAATAAACTATGGTATATCATCTGATACATTATTCAGATAATGAATACATTGTTCATTATTCTTCTGATACAGTGTTACTCAGCCATTTTACATGTTTTCAAAGAACATTAATAACAAAGGGGAAATGCATACATGTCAAATGCAAAAACTCCCAATACAAATACAGAGTACATTATCAATTTTGTGAAAATGTCACTCTCACACATGGAAAAGATAAAGGAACTATATCCTCATGTTTAATGGGTTATCCTTCCTTCAATAGTAGGATCAATGCTGACTTTGTCTTCTTTATACTTTCTATTTTTTCAAATTCTCCACAGTCAATATAATTGCATTTAAAAAATATATTTATTTATTTGGCTGTGCCAGGTCTTAGCTGCATGTGGTATATAGGATCTAGTTCCCTGATCAGAGATTGAACCCAGGCGCCCTGCATTGTGAACGCAGAGTCTCAGCCACTACACCACCAGGGAAGTCCCACTTAAACCAGAAAAAAATGAGAACTGCTGATAGAAGTCATTTCTATAAGGTCTTCTCCATTCAGGTTGGGAAAGGGAAACAGCTGTTTGCTGAGTGGACCACTGTCCTTCCCACCTCACCCAGACGTTGGCTGGAGGGCCTCTTCTTTAAGTTGTTATTGCACTACTCAAGCATTTGTGATATTCACTTAACAACTAACAGTCATCAAAATCATAGTCTACTGCAAGGTTCAAACTTGGCAGAAGACAGATTCCCTTTAAAGGGAAAAAAAATCTTCCTGTGAAACAATGCTGGTTTAATTTATTTTCATGTAGCTTATTCAGGTGCAACTTAAAAAACTAAGTTGAAAATTTCTAATATTTATGTGACTAGATACAAACAAAAGTACCAAACCAGCAAAATTAAAAATGACATTGCTTCAATACAAAGATGATGTTGCTTATATTAAAAATTATCACTCAGGGACTTCCCTGGCAGTCCAGTGGTTAAGACTCCGAGTTTCCACTGCAGGGGGCCTGAGTTCAGTTCCTGATAGGGTAAGTAAGATCTCACGTGCTGCACAGCCAAAGTGTAAATACTAAACAAAAAAACAACAAAAAAAATCACCCACAAGATAAATATGGTAATGACATAGGTCTAAAAATACGCAGACAGGACAAGAGAGGAGAGCTAAAGATACACACACACAGGCACCGCAGCTCCACAGCTGGTCTCCCGAGGTGACTTCCAAAGACACCTGGAGGTGTGCTCCTGTCTATTCCGCAGCAACGAGCTCAGAGAGGTACTTGGACTCCAACGTGTTAGCCAGGGCAGGCTCCCTGTGATACGAAGGCCATGTTTGCGCCCGGGTTGCTCACGCTGTACCCTATGAGCGCACTGCACTCTGCAGAACTCCAAACGGATACGGTGCCCTTGGCCCAGAGGAGACCGTTCCCCGGCATATAACCAGACCAGTGAGACGGGAGCCTGACCAACACACACACACACAGCGGGCCCTGGTGATGGGAGGCTGACCATGCCACACACACACACACACACACACACACACACACACACACACACACACACACACACACACACACACACACACACACACACACACACACACACACACACACACACACACACACACACACACACACACACAGAGCGGGCCCTGGTGATGGGAGGCTGACCATGCCACACACACACACACACACACACACACACACACACACACACACACACACACACACACACACACACACACACACACACAGAGCGGGCCCTGGTGATGGGAGGCTGACCATGCCACACACACACACACCACACACACACACGGCTGGCGCTGGCAGGGACACACACAGATATACACACGTCTGAGCTCTGAAGGTAATGCTCCTTAAAACGTTACCACGCACGCTGGAGTGGATTTGAGGATCCACATGTTTGTACTTCCGTTCAACATTCCTGGTAACTCTGCCACGTATCTACTGACATAATCAAGTATCTGATCAGCAGTTCTGAAGAACAAATGTAGTTTTAATCTTTACCTCATATTCCAGACAATTTGAAGAACGCACTTTCTCGAAATTTTATATATAAAACAGAAAACAACTTAATACTTCCCAAACTTCTAGACAAATGCTATCTTACATGTAAGAAAGATAGAAAAATTCCAAACAAAATGACTTAATAACATAAAAAAATCTTAAACTTCTATATATCAAATCTTTAAAAGATAAAAGGCAGGTAGGGAAAATGTTCACAGAAGAGAATCTTCCCAAGAGATAAATGATTAAAGTATATAAACAGAAATATTTTATATACCGTATATGTGGGTGTCTTTTGTTTCAAAGTAGAAAAAGGATTCGGAAAGGGGTCTATAAGTGTCTGTAAATCTTTTAGGGATGGGGACTACTTGGGGGAGGAGGTTTGGTTCCTTCTTTCCATCTAAACCAGTACCAGACAACGGTAAGGCCTCCAAAGATGATTTCTGAATAAAGATATGAGAATACATAAGGTCTGTTAGAAAAAAAGAAATAAGAATTCAGGCAACAGTCTAGAAAATTAAGAAAAACTCAATATACTAAGTTACTTGAGTATCCGACTCTTTGCCCTACAGACCGTAGCCTGGCAGGCTCCTCTGTCCGTGGAATTCTCCAGGTAAGAATACTGTACTAGAGTGGGTGCCATGCCCTCCTCCAGGGGATCTCCCCGACCCGAGGATCAAACCCACGTCTCTTAGTCTCCTGCACTGGCAGGTGGGTTTCTACCACCAGTGCCACCTGGGAAGCCCAAGAAAATCTCAGACACAGCCTTAATTATCCAAGTCAACTGATTCAACACAACTTTTTACTACAATATATGGATATGTGCCTCAGATGTTCAGTTTATTTGTTAGAATGCATCTCCAGCCCTACGCCTTTCTAAGATACTCCTGGAGAGGGTCAGTTCAGAGGTTTCATTTCTGACCCTTTGCAATCTGTGCACTCCCATGAGATTATCTAGCAAGAAAAATACGACATTTTCATTTAAAAAATTTCCACATTAAACAAAAGGATTTTCACAGATGAGCCATACTGCTTATAAATATCTAAATTAAATGAGTTGACAACAAAGATAATGAAAAGACCCCCTCGATTCATTTAGGTCCATTTGCAAAAGCCTAGTATTTGAGGCACATGTAAATATACACATATAGATGTTTACCTACAAACAGTCTGCAACACAGAACCATGTCAAACTGTTAGCAGCATTTTAAAAGAAAAAAAAAAAAAATCCATGAAGGAAAAGGGTAACTGGATGACTCATTTTGGAAAAAGTATTTAAAAACTTTCATTTCTATATCCATGACTTGTCATCTGATCCCCCAAAATGGGATGTGAGAATTCTATTATAGATCAAAAAATAAAATGTTCTAGTCAAGCAGATTTATCAAACAATGAAGGAAATCAAGACAGAAAAAAGAAATGAATACTAAAAGGGAGAAAAAGCAATTGCTTCCTTTGCTTTACAGTAATGATCTGCCGTTTTCTCCAACTAATTACTTGCTAAAAGGAAATAAAGATTTATTCTTAAAGCTACCTTGATCCTAAGTGCATTTCACAAACTGAAATGCTCTAATATAGTTATAACACAAGAAAATACTAGTGTTATTCTCCACAGCTTCTGTAAGCTGACAGCTTAAGTCTCCTCCAAAACCTAATGTTGACTCAAACCGCCCCCAACATCAGGGGCTTTTTGTGTGCATGCTAAGCTTCTTCAGTCACGTCTGACTCTGCAGCTCCATGGCCTGCAGCCCACCAGGCTCCTCTGTCCATGCAATTTTCCAGGCAAGGATAGTAGAGTGGGTTGCCATTTCCTCCTCCAGGGATCTTCCCGCTCCAGGGACCGAACTCGATTCTCTTAGTTCTCCTGCATTGGCAGGCGGGTCCCTCACTACCAGCGCCACCACATCAGAGACTCACGTCCAGTAAACATGAACTCAGTAAGTCAGAACAATCCTCCAGCTGGAAAGAACTAGAAAAGCAGGGGGAAAATAAAATACAAGTCTGCCTGGAGGCTTGAAGGAAGAAGGGACATCAGATGCTCAGGGAGATGAGATCAGTACTTGGGGCTACTTTTCCCTGGGGGTGTTTGCCAACTCTAGGGGGAATCCTAAAAGCATGGTGTTGGGTTGGGGGATAACAGGGCTAGAGAAGAGATGAACACTAGCACTAAAGGTCAGCAGAACAGGTAGAAACATCCCAATCCTTGAGACTGCACCAAAGTGACTCCAGGTTATAAGTGCCCCATTTGTCTGGCAAAAGCAAATGTGAATTATCTCTGGAAGACAAAAACATCATCTTGGGCAAATTACTTTCTACAATTTTGCAAATCCGATGTCCAGCAGAATTAAAACAAAACCAATTAAAAAGCAAAAACAATTAGACACATAAGGAGACAAGATAATATGAATGAAAGACAAGGAAAACAGACATTGGAAATGACTTACAAATACTGTCATAATGGGACAAATTTCAAGAATTACACATACTATATTCAAGGAGATGAAAGACAACACTGATAATTTTGGCAGATAGCTGGAAACTATACAAAGAACTATAAAAAGAAAGCCAAATGGAAATTAAAGAACCAAAAACCGTGTAATAACTGAAATTAAAAACTCAAGTGATAGGAAAGATAAGTGAGGGGAGATCCAGAATGAAGGGAAAAGAGACAGCAAACACAGAAGGAAGGTTAAGAGACACAGAGACACAGTGAAATAGCCTAATGCATATGATTGTAGTGCTAGAAGGAAAAGTGAGAGAAGCAATATATGAAGTCCTCCTGGCACAAGACTTAAACGAATGAAAGACATGAAGCCAAAGATTCAAGAAGCCCTAAGTTATGTTACTCTTAAAAAAAAAAAAAAAAAAAATCCATACAGCACAGAAAATACTGTTGAAAACCAAAGATAGAGAACATTTCAAAAGCAGCCAGATGAACTTCCTAGGTGGTCCAGTGGCTAAGACTCCATGCTCCCAATGCAGGGTGCCCAGGTTTGACCCCTGGTCAGAGAACTGGATCCCACATGCCACAACTAAGAGTCCTGCATGCTGCAATGAAGATCAAAGATCCCATGTGCCTCAACTAAGACCCAGTAAAGCCAAATAAATAAGTATTTTTTTAAATAAGTAAGTTTTTTAAAAATTTAAATAGTCAGAGAAAAAGATGACTTTCAAAGAACAACAAATGACTTCTCAATAGAAACAATCTTTGTCAGAAACGATGAGGTATCTTTAAATTGTTAAAAGAAAATAATGGTAAACCAAGAATTTTGCAACTACTGAAAAGACCCTTCTAAAATGGAGGAACCTGTTCTAAAATTAGACTGTGGCAATGGTTTCATAAGTCTGCGAAAATACTGCAAGTGTGTGTGTGTATGAAAATACTAAAAATCACCCAACTGTATACTTTAAATGGGTATATTTTAGGATATGGGAATGATATCTCAAGAAATCTTTTTCAATGAAGAATAAATAATGAAATCTGTGAACACTGAGAATTTGCCACCAGCAGACTTGCACTAAAGAAATTCTAAAGGGAATTCCTCAGATGGAAAGAAATGATTCCAAATGGAAGACTGGAAGATGACAAAGGTGGCACAGCAGAGCTATGGGGGAAAGATGACATTTTTCATAAACAGTGCTGAATAAATGGTTCTGGTAAAAATTAAAAAATTGACCCCCTTTTCACAAGTTATACAAAAGTCACTTCCAAGTGGACTGTGAATCTTACTTTGAAAGGCAGGGCAGTAAGATGTTATAGGAAACTATCTTCTTGACTTTGGCAGAGAACTCCCACAAATTAGGAAGAAAAAGCTGTGTAAACCCCAAACAAAAACTTCTGAACAGATACTTCATAAAAGAAGATATCAAGTAAACATAAAAAGATGTTCAGCCTCATCAATCTGCAAGAAACCATAATCCAAAACCACAATGGGATACCTCACCAGGCTGCCTGCACAATCACTAGGATGGCTAAAATTCAAGACTGACAATACCACGTGTTGGCAAGGAAGCAAAGCAGGAGAACTCTCATACACTTGCTGGAAGGAGTGTGAACTGGTACAGGCACTTCAGAAATTTGGTGTTACCTCTTAAAGTTGGAAGATACAGGTATCTTTGACCTAGAAGTTCTACTGCTCAGACGGTAAAGAATCTGCCTACAATGCAGGAGACCCAGGTTTGATCCCTGGGTGGGGAAGATCTACTGGAGAAGGGAATGGCAACCCACTCCAGTACACATGCCTGGAGAATCCCAAAGACAGAGGAGCCTGGAGGGCTACAGTCCATAGAATCCCAAAGAGTCGGAGGCGACTGAGCGGCTAACGTTTTAGAAACAAATGTCCTCAAACAGCGGAATGGTTAAGATGCAGTATCTTCATATAATGGAATACGACAGATTAATAAAAATGAGCAACAGTTAGGAGGTAATGGATGAATTTCAGAAACATCTTGAGTGAAAGAAGCCGGACACACAAAAGAATATACATTGCATGAGTATTTCATTTATATAAAGATCACAAAACGGGCAAAAATTAAAGACACTATAGTGTTTATGGGATATATGTTTGGAAGGTAAAATTACACAGACAAAAGGCAAGGAAGTGATTATCCACAAAAGTCAGGATTGGGTGACCTCCGCAGAGAGAGAATTTCGAGTTCCCGGTGCTGGCAATGTTTTTTTCTCGAACTGATAACCATCAATCCCCCCTGGCTGGGTAATGAACCACAGAATGGTACGTTGTGGGTCTTGCACTCGAGTGGCGTGCAAGAAGAAAGGAAATGGGGACGAGAAAAAGGGAGCAGAGTCAGGCGAGCAGCTCCAGGTGGAAGGACGCGACCCCTTAACGTGCGAGCTCGGGGCGGCGGCACAGGGCGGCTGAGGCCGAGGGGACGGAGTCCGGGGGAGGGCGGCCAGAGTAGGGGGGTTGCTCGGGGCCCGGCGCGGCCACACACGCCCGCGGGGTCGCCTCCCCACCCGGTCGCCAGCCCCCCGCGAGTGCCTCCCGCGAGCTGCACAGGCGGGCGCCGCCCGCGCCGACTCCCCCAGACCCTCTCAGCGTCCCCGAAGCCCCCCCACCCCCGGTGCTCCTGAGGCCCTCCCCGCGCTCCGCACGCCGCCCGCCCGGCCTCCCCACGCGCCCGCCAGACTCACCTCATTGTCGCTGCCGGGGCGGGCGGGCGCGCGGGCCGGGGGGCGCGGCGCGGGGCGCGGGGCGTTAGCGGGGCAGCCGGCCCCGGGCGCGGCGGCTCCGCGTCTCGCTGGGCTGCGGGGGGCAGCGGGGGCTCATCTTCTCGGGGCGGGCTTCAGGGCCGCTAGCTGCGGGGACGGGCTGAGGCGGCGGCGCCTGACAGCCGGGCCCCGGCCCCTGCCATCTTGGCGGGCGCGTACCCGGGCCGCCGTGTGCGCGCGCCGCCGGGGGTTGGGGGGAAGGGAGAAGAAGGGGAAGGGGCGAGCGCCGTCCAGGTCCCGCCGGCCGAGGGGGAGCGCGCGCGCCCGCCCGAGACTCGGGGCGCAGTCCCCGGGCGGGCGCGGGCGGCTGCGAGACCGTCGACGGAGAGGCGGGCAAGCGTGCGAGTACGCGCGCGCGCGCGCGCGCGAACTCAGCCCAGGAGTCGAGACTGAGGGGAAAGCGCGCGCGGCAGCCCAAACACCACACAAAAGGCGCGGGGCCCCACAGCCCGCGCCTCAGAGCGGAGCCCGGGGCTTCGAGGGGAGGGGCGGTATCTAGGGGGCGTGGCTTGGGGCGAGGCCTGGCCGGGAGGGGCGGGGCTTCGAAGGAAGGGTGCCTTCGAGCGGCGAGAAGGAGCTCGGTAGGGGCCTGGCCAGGACCGGCGGATGTGGCGGGGGCTGGGCTTAGAGGAACGCGTGAGCCTTGAGGGGCGGGACCGAGGAGGAGGGCCGAGGCGGGCTTAGGGGGTGGGGCTAGGGGCGAGGTCTGGCCGAGAGGGGCGGGGCTTCGAAGGAAGGGTGCCTTTGAGCGGCGAGAAGGAGCTCGGTAGGGGCCTGGCCGGAACTGGCGGATGTGACGAGGGCGGGGCTTAGAAGTACACGCGAGCCTTGAGGGGCGGGGCCGAGGAGGAGGGCCGGGGCCAAAGTGGGCGGGGCGTCCGCGGGACGCTTGGAGCGCGGCGTTCCTTCCCCTCGCCCGGAGCCTCCCCCAACCACAAAGGAAGCGGAGAGCTTCGGCGTCCTTGACCTTGATGGGAGAATTCAATCTTCCCCCCGCCCTGCGGTGGGCTCCGCCTGCTCGGAGCCAGTGAGCCACCTGGATTCTCGGGGCGTCGACTGACCTCTTGTCTTTGTAAATATAGAGTCAAGGCTGGGACGGGGAGCCGTAGCTTGGAGACAGTATCAACAACAGCTGAAAGATCTCTCAATCCATAAAGCCCCACCTGGCGCCCCCAAACCAAACACTTGAGAACAATCACACTGTTATAGCCACGCTTTCCGGGAAACAGACTCACTCAGAAGGACAATGCAGATAGTGGAGTGCAGTTTATTACACCGGCGGGCCCAAGGCAGAGTCTCCTCTTAGCCAAGGACCCCGACCAGCATTTGTGAAAATCTTTTATACTCCATGTGTCCAAACCCACTACCCCAATTCCCTTGAGACTTACATAAACAAAGGAAGGGTAAATACAACTACAATAACCCCATCATTCACGTGTTATGTGTTCAAACAGTCAATAATCAATAAGCCCGCAGTTACATTCCAAATAGTTAATAACTGATAAGCCTGTGCTTACATTCTGATAGATAGTGTCCGGAGGCAGGGGTGATTAGTGTCTGTTTTCTCTTCTTCAAGATTCCCCTGCCCAGAGGGGGGTCTTATCCTTCCATTGTCATTCCCACAGGCGCTAAGCACAGAGTTCAGAGTCCACTGGAGAGGTGGCTGCGAACGATCAGCACAGACAGGCCTGAGATGGAGTCCAGGCCCTATGAATTCCTTCTTCAACGCCGGCTGCGCTAGGTTGTCCAGGTTTCCTCTTCCTAAATCCCCAGCCCTTCCTGAAGGTTAGCCATTCTCGTTGCTGAAAGTACTAAACCCTCCGAGTTTGACTTTCCCCATCTAATTACACGCTGTGCGTTGCGCTTTTGCACTATCGCCAGTAACGCTCCCATTCTCCTCTATCACAGCAACAATGAAATCTGTCTTCTAAAAAATTGCATCTGAGCAAGAGCACATGAAACGTTTAGCGGTGTCTGGCATGCATTAGGAGGGCAGCAAAGGGGTCGCTGTTTACTCCTGGCCGGCAGTGAGAAGTGGCTTTGTGAACCGAGTGGTTTTGCCCAAGATACAGGAAGTGGTGGCGCCAGTTCTCAAGCCAAGGTTTTTCTGATTCAGGATCCCAGCACCCGTCCATTCTCATCTGCTTCGATGATCATCCTTCTCACATGATACAGATTGATTCCCCTCCCTCAGCATCCACCTGTCCACAGACTTCCTTAACCCTTGGCCGTCACATCTCCACCTTCCTTCCCCGATTTGTTTGAGCCGATGTCTTCAGACTCAAAGCGCGCTTTGGTCCTCCACAGGTCTGTTCGAGCCCCAGAGATTTTCACCCCTTCCTAACCTTATTTGTCTCTCTCTTCCCGGGGCCAAGACTGTCTACAGAAGAGACTTATAAGACCCTAAAAATTCCTAAATGGACAAGCCCCAGGTCCCCTGGAGATGTCCCAATATGCTCTGCAGAGGCAGGGTCATCCCTGGTTCCTGCATAGCAAAGTTTTGTGAGAAGAGCCTCCCAGGACATTGATGTTTGTTCTCAGCCTTGTTTATTGAAGCATGGGGCCCACTCTGACCTCTAGATTGAACAGTTTCCCTGATGCCTTGGAGTCTGCAGCTGGAGGAAGATTTGCTGGGAGATATTGATGGCAGATATATAGTGCTGCAATCCATGGGGTCACAAAGAGTTGAACATGATCGAGCAGCTGAACTGACTGATTGATGGCAGATTTCCTATAGAACATTAGTACCAAAGGTGAGGGATACATGCCTTTGCCAACCTTTCCTGTTAACTACCAATCTCCTGGAGCAATAAAGACATTCAAGTTCCTTTAAGGTGCATCAGAGAATACGGATGCTGGAGAAGATCTGCAAATCTTCCTCTCAGTAAAGGGTTGGGGGCACAGAACACTGAGAAAGTGGCCCAACATCACTCACTGATCTGTGAATTCACTAGTTTATGAAATCATCTGTGTCAGGCTCCTGGAGAAGTTTCTTTCTCGCCTATGATGTTTGTTTGAGGGCTTCTTGAGCTTCAGGAAGGGCTCAGTAGGCAAGTAGGGACCCCTTGAGCCCTAAGTCGGGCCCAACTACCCCCTGAATGGGCGTTGGTGTTGTTTTTTTTGTTTGTTTTTTTTTTTTGGCTGTGCCAGGTCTTAGTTGTTGCACATGGGATTTTCGATCTTCACTGTGGCATGTGGGATCTAGTTCCCTGATCAGGGACTGAACCCGTGCCCACTGCATTGGGAACTCGGAGCGTTAGCCACCAGACCACCAGGGAAGTCCTGTGGGCATTGGTCTTTGTCTAACCTGCTGAAGGATGCTTGGGAAGCCAGAGCGCCCCATTTTACCTGAGAGCTCGGACCTCTCTGAGCCTCCATTTCTTATGGTAACACTATCTTGTAGGCACTCCTGAGAGTCAACACAAAGTCAGCTCCCAGAAAGATCTTTCCTGCCCTCCTCCAGCACCTCACTCTCACAGCTCCTCCTCCTTTGCCTTTGTGCAGACACCTGAAACCATCATCTATTAGCATCTTTCACATTTACTGAACTTAAAAGTGGATGAACTCAGGTTTTCCATTCTTCTGATAAAAAGAAAGTATTTTTTTGGACCTGTGGCCTCTGAATGAAGTGTATTTGGAGGTCACCAGTTTTTAAATTTGAAAAGATTGCTCAGCAAAGTCAGGGACTTCATAGTAGGGTTCGGGCAGGACACGTGGCCAGGCTGACTACCCGAGGGTCAGTTCCCAGGCACTCCTAGAGTGGATTTCTCATTCATGGGGGAGGCAGGGAAGGTGGGGTTTCTACTGTCTGATGAGTCCAGGTTAGTCAGAACCACAGGTACATAACAGAGCTAAAAATCCTAAAAATGTACATTTACCCAGCCTCCCTGTCCAGAGGGTAGGAGGCCCTGAGAGGGCACATGGTGAGTAAATGAGGACAAAAACATAATTGCAGTCTCCAAGCCCCAGCACTGCCCATGTTACCCCATGCTCCCACCCTGTTTCTAGAAGTTTTTCCAGCCTGGAGTCACTCATGAGGAACCAGCCCTGTGGATCATCTTCTCCATTACTTGGGGTTGCCAAAACAAACCTCACTCATCGCAAGTAATCAAAAGAAACACAGTTGCTTTTGATGATTCACCAAATGAGACCATGTCTAGTTTACTTTAAGGAGCCTAAGTAAATAACTAATTCATCTTAGACACCAAAGTGAAGACGACAGTGGTCTCAGGGGACTTGGGATCAGCCGTGACATGGCAGCTCTTTTTTTTGAAAATCCTCATTCATGCCATTAGTCTCCTTGACCAATTCAGTTATAACCCACAGTAGTTTTCCTTAAATATAACACAAGTTGCTTTCATCCAGTCATTCATTCAGTGTCTATTATATTCAGCATCTACATGTGTCTGTCTCCTCTCATGCCCAGCCCACTGACTCACTCTACCTGGCAAATTATCTTCAACTCCAG
The DNA here is from genome assembly GCF_910594005.1 of Cervus elaphus. Taxonomy (NCBI): domain Eukaryota; kingdom Metazoa; phylum Chordata; class Mammalia; order Artiodactyla; family Cervidae; genus Cervus; species Cervus elaphus. Next base: position 66,620,279 of record NC_057827.1, on the reverse strand, counting down.
CCATGTGTCTCCCCTCCCTGGGACCCTTGGCACCGCGCCCCCACGGGGCTGTAGACACCATTCTCCAGATGGAGTTAGGGCTGTGGGCCCTGGCCCATCACACCCTTGTCATCCCATAGTGGGGTGGTCTTTTTGCTGGCTCCCCTACTGGGCTGTGAACTTCATGAGGGCAGCAGGCACATGTTGCATGCTTGTTCCTCTTTGTGTCCCATGCTTGTTACAGCACAGAACAGATGTCTTATCCTCATCCAAACAGTGCTTGTCAGTGGTGCGGTGGAGGTGGGTAGAGGGTGGCGGGGATAAGTCTGAAGGTATCTCATTTTGGAAACCAAAGCTCCTGTGTTCTGGTTCCATCTGTGGGAAATATAAATTGCTTCCGGCCCATCTTGCCTTCCATGCACTGAGGTTGGCCTGGGGCTCACAGCTAGAGCTTCTTTTTGACTCCATCTCTCCGGCTTCTCAGCTCAGAAAGCAACGCTCCTGAAGATGATGTTTCACTCATTTTGAAGGCTCAGGAGGGGGTGACTCTTGGGAAGAAGGGCCTTCGGTGGTCATCCTAGGGATGACTCCAGCTTCCTGCTTGGGTAACTCAAAAACCTGGACTAGGGACTTCTGAGTCGTCCAGTGGTTAAGAATTTGCCTTCCAATACAGAGGGTGCGGGTTCGATCCCTGGTCAGGGAGTTAAGATCCCACATGGCTCACGGCCAGAAAGTCGAAACATAAAACAGAAGCAATAGTGTAACAGGTTCAATAAATACTTTAAAGATGGTCCATATTAAAAAAAAAAAAAAGTCTTTAAAAACTCCTGGACCAGTGGTAAAGAACCTGCCTGCCAATGCAGGAGATGTAAGAGATGCAGGTTCCATCCCTGGGTCAGGAAGATTCCCTGGAGAAGGAAATGGTAACCTACTCCAGCATTCTTGCCTGGAAAATCCCATGGACAGAGGAGCCTGGCGGGCTACAGTCCACAGGGTCGCAAAGAGTCAGACACGACTGAAGCAACTTATCATGCAATCTAGTGGAAGCTTGAGCAGATGTGTGCATGTTGGGGGGCTGAGGGCATCTTGGGTACCCAGCAGAGGGCAACTTCTTAATGCCTGTTTGTACTGGGAGAGGAGCATCCAGGACCAAAGCTGAAGCAGGCATGCCTTTCTGAAGGAGCCTGGAGCCAAGTCCTGCCATCCCGGGCTACCTGAGTATTCCCTTTTAACAGGATTTTAATTCTCCTACTCCTTTCTTTTCTCTTTTAAAGTCTTTATTGAATTTGTTACAATATTGCTTCTGTTTTTTGACAGCAAGGCTTGTGGGAATCTTGGCTCCCTAGCCAGGGATCAAACCCACAACTCTGCTGCTGGAAGGTAAAATCTTAACCATTGGACCACTAGGCAAGTCGCCCCACTTCATTAAATTAAGAAGACTAAGCCAGGTGCAGACCAGCCTAGCCTGCAGTCCTAGAGAGAGTGCTCCTCCCTGGGGAGCCCATGCCTTTTCCCAGGAGCCTCTAGACCTTTGGGGGAAGATGCTCTACCCAGCTGCTGCCTAGGAAAGCCCAAACTCCACAGCCATCCCAGCCTAGCCATCAGGTCCCAGTGTGGGGTAGCTGTTCACGTAGCCTGGAAAAGAGACTTCCTGGTTACTGCTCCCAGTTGGCTGTTTCACATCTGCCTTGGACATCTTGACAGCCTAGCCTCTGCGGGGAACTCATTTCTACAACAAGGCTGGCAGGTCTGGGCCTCAGAATCCATGAGTAGGCACTCTAGGGGGCCCAGGAAGTTTAAAGACTGCCATTCCCCTACACAACGCTCTACCATCCTGAGCAGCCAGAGGTGATGTGTCTAAAGAAGGGAGGATAGAGAAGTTATAGGGAAAGTCAGGAAGATTTTGCACAGGAACAATCTGAGAACAAAAAAATCATTCCTGGGAATTAAAAAAAATTTTCAAAATTTAAAAAAATTAATTAGAGGTAGCAAAAACCAGAGGGGTTTCCCAGGTAGCACAGTGGTAAAGAATCTGCCAGTCAATGCAGGAGACTCCAGAGACTTGAGTTTTATCCCTGGGTCAGGGAGGTCCCCTGGAAAAGGAAATGGCAACCTACTCCAGCATTCTTGCCTGGAGAATCCCATGGACAGAGGAGCCTGGCGGGTTACACTCCATGGGGTCACAGAGAGTCAGACATGACTGAACTACTGGGCAACAACAACAACAAACAGAGAAGGCACTGATCTAGAACTTGGTTGGCACACTTTTCTGCAAGGGCCAGATAGTAAATATTTTTGGCTCTTTTGCAGACCATTCAGTTTTTGTCACAACTATTTCTCTTGGCCATCACAGCCTGAAGGCAGCCATCAAGAATCCTTGGGCCAATGGATGTGACTGTATTCCAATAAAACTGAAATTGATTGGTGTCATTTCGGCGGGGCTCCAAAGAGCTTGGTACCATAGTCCTTTATGTCCCAGTGCAGAAAATAATTCAGGGAGAGCAAAGTGATAGATAAGTGATTTGTTAGAATAGGATGCTTGTGAGGCTTACAAGTGTGGGTGAGTGGGGGGGGGGGGTTGCACCCTGAGAACTTACTAGTGAGAAATGGAGTATTCCTGCCGTATCAGTGAACAAGGATGTCAGTGAAAGTGTTATTCACTCAGTTGTGTCCTACTCTTTGTGATCCCATGGACTGGAGGCTGCCAGGCTCCTCTGTCCAAGGGATTCTCCAGGAAAGAATACTGGAGTGGGTAGCCGTTTCCTTCTCCAGGGGATCCTCCCAACCCAGGGATTGAACCTGGGTCTCCCGCATTGCAGGCAGATTCTTTGCCATCTGAGCCACCATTTCTTCCAAGGATGTCAGAGTCATCAGCAATTTTGACCCTCCAAAGGTGAATTTCTGGGGCCTGAGGGCACCCAGGAAGGAGAACAATGCCTGCACTCTTGCAGCCTTTGGGCTGCAGCTACTCCCTAAGGTGAGCACTGAGGAACTCAGGATGTGAAAAAACACAGGATACTGGCTGCAGATAGCTAAGATACATATGAAAGGAATGATTTCGGTGAGCCCACCCAGACTCTTGCAACTTCCCATACATAGAAAAGTGCTAAATTTCTTAACTTAGGATTTTTGTGGTTCAATTGCTAAGTCATGTCTGACTCTTTGTGACCCCATGGATTGCAGCACACCAAGTTTCCCTGTCCTATACTATGTCCCAGAGTTTGCTCAAACTGATGTCCATTGAGTGAGTGATGCCATCCATCTTGTATGCTAAGTTGCTTACTCGGGTCCAACTCTTTGTGGCCCCAAGGACTATAGCCTGCCAGGCTCCTCTGTCCATGGGATTCTCCAGGCAAGAATGTGGGAGTGGGTTGCCAATTCCTTTTCCAGGCAATCTTCCCAAACCAGGGATTAAACCAGCGTCTCTTAGTTCTCCAGCATTGGCAGGCAGGTTCTTTACCATTAGCACTATGTGGGAAGCCCTGCTATCTATTTGGTTTGCTTTAATTCACAAAATGACTTGTGAGGTTCAGACTACCTTCCCTTCGTTGCAAAACTTCTATATAACCTGGCTCCTCCCCTTGCCTCCCCAGAGCAATTCTCTCGGGGTTACTTGAGATGCTGTCTTCCGGTCTTGAAGTCCTAAAAATTCCCACCAAATAAAACTGTCAACTTTTAGGTTGTGACTATTTTTTTTTTTTTTTTTTTTTGTCGACACTGGGCTACAGTTTTATAATCAAAGGAAAAGTGGGGAGGGGGAGAACGTCTTTGTCTCTCTTGAGTAGGGGTCGTGTTTCTGTCATCAGATCCTCTCCCAGGCTGGGCAAGGGAGTTTTCCTGTCCTACGTGGTCAAGCTAGGTTCACAGACTATTGATTTTTATGTGTGCACAGAGCATGTCCTAGGGGTCATTAACTTACTGAACTCCCTGGTCAGGATGCGGAACTCATTCCACCATTGTTTTATTGTTTGGGGGCACATCTCGTGCTTCTGTTACATGGTTTTGTTGCTAAGCAAGCCAGCTTGGTTTTGTGGTTAAGCAAACCTACTTTCTTGAGTGATCATTAACTTACAGGATCTCCCCTTTTTTTTTTTTTTCCTATTTACAACTTCCTAGTGGGATTAACTGTTTATGCACCTACTTTGTCCCTTTACTCTGTCCCTATCAAAACTTTACAAAAAACAGGTGGCAGGCAGGAGTGGCAGGAGGGATTGGGCCTGCAACCCAAGGACCTAAAAGATCAGATGAAAAAATTACTTGGAGAAGCAGAGCAAAAAATAATAAGAAATAAAAATGATCATCGACAAGATAAAACACATAAATGATGGATTCAAGGGATCTAAATTCTGAAAAAATAGGAGTTCCAAATGGGACGGAAGGAGGAGAAGCCATAATTGAGGACAAAATTGAGTTTTTAAGTTAAAAGACCTTGTCAGAAGACTGGAGACTCTCCCCTAAGATCAAGCAAGGCCAAGTTATTGACTTTCACTGCTGCTTTTCAAGATTGTGCTAGAGGTAATTAGGCGAGAAATAAAAGGCATTCAATTGGAAAGAAAGAAGTAAAACGATCTCTGCTTGCAGATGACATAATCTCGTGTTTAGGAAATCCTAAATAATCCACTGGAAAACTGTTAAAACTAATACATGAGCTCACTACAGTTACAGGATGTTATTGTTGTTTAGTCGCTAAGTCATGTCTGACTCTTTTGTGACCCCCTGGACTGAAACCCGCCAGGATCCTCTGTCCATGGGATCTCCCAGGCAGGAATACAGGAGTGGGCTGCCATTTCCCTCTCTGGGGATCTTCTTGACCTTGGGATGGATCCATGTCTCCTGCATCTACTGCATTGGCAGTCAGAATCTTTACCACTGAGCCATTTGGGAAGTTCCCGGTTACAGGATACAAGTGCAATATTCAAAACATCAATTGTATTTCTATAAACTTGCTATGGACAATTTGAAAATGAAATTAAGAAAGCTTCTTTTTACAATAACATAAAAAAGAATAAAATACTACTTAGGAATGAATTTGACAAAAGAAGTGTTAAGGCATACACTGAAAACTGAAAATATCACTGGAAGAAATTTAAAAAGGCTCAAATAAATGGGAAAACATCTATTCATGGGTTGGAAGACTTGATATTATTACAAAGGCTAGAGTTCGCAGACTGATTGCAGAGTTGATGCAATCCCTGTCAAATCTCTTTTTTCAGAAATTAACTAGCTGATCTTAAAATTCATTTGGAAATGCAAAGGACCCAGAACAGCCAAAACAATCTTGAAAAAGAACAAAGCTGGCAGACACACATTTCCTGACTTCAAATTTTATTTAAAAGTTTTGGTAATTGAAACAATGTGGTACTGGCATGGATATATATATATATCTATGGAATTGAGTTGAGAATCCAGACATAAACCCTTGCTGCTGCTGCTGCTGCTAAGTCACTTCAGTCGTGTCCGACTCTGTGCGACCCCATAGACGGCAGCCCACCAGGCTCCCCCGTCCCTGGGATTCTCCAGGCAAGAACACTGGAGTGGGTTGCCATTTCCTTCTCCAGTGCATGAAAGGAAAAGTGAAAGCGAAGTCACTCAGTCGTATCCAACTCTTAGCGACCCCATGGCCTGCAGCCTACCAGGCTCCTCCGTCCATGGGATTTTCCAGGCGAGAGTACTGGAGTGGGGCGCCGTTGCCTTCTCCTAAACCCTTGCGCTTATGTTCAATTGATTGTTCACAAGGGCTCCAAGATAACTCAGTGAAGGAAAAAACAGTCTTCAATAAATGGTGCTGGAACAACTAGACATCCACATACAAATGAATGAAATTTGGACTCTTCACATCACACATAGAAATACCTTAAAACAAATCATAGTCCTAAACATAGGAACTAAAACTATAAAACCCTTAGGAGAAACATGTGTGAATCTTCACTACTTCTGGTTATCAGGTAAGAGATAGACAGGCTCCAGGTTGGATATTTACAATCAGCCACCATTCTGTTTGCATTTCCTGAGACAAGAGATTGGGGGGGGCTTCAGTTCAGGAATTTACAGTCAGCATCCTGTTTGCTCTACGACATGTAAGTAACAACAGAAACAGGGTAAATAGCCAGTCTTTGTCTTTTGTAAACATCTCAAGTAAATAACCACGGCAAGGACAAAGAGGGGTACTGTCTAAGTAAAGAATTAAGGGATCTCCACTTTCCCCTTTTTAGGATAAGGGAGACACTATACATGTGCAGAAAGGCTCTTTGGTATCAAAAGTCAGAGGATAATTCCAGGCCGTAATGAATCTTGCTCCTCCCAGAAGCCTCCACTTCAAGACCCATCTTGGCTAAGGGGTGCGTGCACACCTCAAAGAAGGGTCCTGAGACAAATTAACTGGCAGGGGTGGGGACAAAGCAGGATGATTGGCCTGAAGGAAGACAAAGGCCCGGAAAACTGTCTGCTTGTAAAGGATTTAAACTTCTCAAAGGCTCGACGCTCTCTCTGAGCTCACCTATGAGCCTTTCCGCATGTAATTTTCTTTTCAATAAACTTGTTACTCTACTGTTTACCTTCTGCCTCCTTGCCTGAATTCATTCTTGACTAGGCAGGCAAGTTCTAGGGACTCTAGGCCTAACTGCTGGCTCCTGTGTCCAGTGGTTAGGACTCCTGGTCTGGGAAACTAAGACCTTGCTTCTGGCTACCACTCGCTGCTACTTGCTGCAAGCTGCCATTAACTGCTGTGCACGTCGGAAATCAGTTAGGCAAACGTTCCCTAGCTGCTGCTGCTAAGTCACTTCAGTCGTGTCCGACTCTGTGCGACCCCATAGACGGCAGCCCACCAGGCTCCCCCGTCCCTGTGAGTCTCCAGGCAAGAATGCTGGAGTGGGTTGCCATTTCCTTCTCCAACGTTCCCTAGACATGATTCCAAAGGCACAAGCAACTGAAGAAAATGATAGATAAATTTAACTTCATCAACATTAAACAAATGTTGTGGAAAGTAATACCATCAGAGTGAAAAAACACCACACAGAATGGAGAAAAATATTTGCTAACATATATGTGAAAAGAGCCTTGTATCCAGAATATATCATGAACTCTTACAACTCAAAAATATAAATAAGCCAATTAAAAAGTGGGCAGTGGATCTGAAAATATATTTCTCCACAGAAGATACAGAAATGGCCAAAAAGCACATGAAAAGGTGCTCCACCTCATTAGCTATCAGAGAAATGCAAATCAAAACTGCAATGAAATACCACTTTATATCTACTGGAGTGGCTATAAATTAAAAATCTTAATTAAAAAATGGAAATAAGTTATGTTGAAGAGGCAGAGAAATTGGAACTCTCATAATTTGGATGGAAGTATAAAATGCTGCAGTGAAAGTGAAAGTTGCTTAGTTGTGTCCGACTTTTTGCGACCCCATGGACTATACAGTCTATGGAATTCTCTAGGCCAGAATACTAGAGTGGGTAGCCGTTCCCTTCTCCAGGGGATCTTCCCAACCTGGGGATCAAACCCAGGTCTCCCACATTGCAGGTGGATTCTTTATCAGCTGAGCCACAAACACTTTGGAAAACAGATTGGCAGTTCTTCAAACTGTTCAAAAGAGTTATAACATAATCCAGTAATATAACTCAGGTATATATGCCCAAGTGAAATGAAAATGTATGTCCACAAATGTTAATAGAAGTATTATTCATAATAACCCCAAAGTGAAAACAACAGAAATTTTCATCATTTGATGAGTGGATAAACAAAATGAGGTCCATCTATACAACAGAATATTAGTTGCCAATAAAAAGGAATGAAGTAATGGTGCTTCCCAGGTTGTGATAGGGGTGAGGAATCCGCCTGCAAATGCAGGAGACACAAGAGATGCAGGTTTGATCCCTGGGTCAGGAAGATCTCCTGGATGAGGGCATGGCAACCCACTCCAGTATTCTTTGCCTGGAGAATCCCATGGACAGAGGAGCCTGGAAGGCTACAGTCTATGGTGTTGCAAAGAATTGGTCATGACTGAATGCCTGACTAAACACACACACGCAATGACACATGCTACAACTCTGATGAAACTTGAAAAAGGCTAAGTGAAAAGAACCAGTCACAATGACCACCACATGCTGTATGATTCCCCTTAAAGGAAATGTCCAGAAAAGATAAGTCCAGAGACCTAAAGGAGTTAAATGGCTGCCGATAACAGGAAAGAAATAGGGAATAAGTATCTGTTATGGACCGAATTGTATTCCCTTAAAATTCATTTGTTGAAATCATTCTCCTGGTAGATACCCCATGTATTTAGGGATAGGACTTTTATAGAGGTACAATTAAGTTAAAATCGTTAGAGCAGACAGGTAGCTAGGTCTGAGCAGAAATGGGGCCAGGGGCCAGGTAGCAGGAAATCACGCATCTTGTTAACAGTGAGGGTCCACGGGCAGACGAAGTAAAGCAGGAACCTCCAGCCTGACAGTAAACCGTACGTTTTGGGTGATGAGGGTCTGGGTAGCAGACAAAGAAAGGTGGGGAAAGGCGGGAATCTTCTGCTTCCGAATGTAACCTTTTGCTCATTATGCTCTCATTACAATAAAAAAATTAGCCTTACAGGTAAGAAACACTCATTATGCACCAACACCATGACACTTGGGATCTAAGCTAAATAAGGACAAGAATCCCTTCTCCCTTCAGGAAATTGGAGCTGGGAATACAATCCCTAAAGCCCTCCTTCCTCAGTGAATATTCCAACCCTTCAATTGTATGCCCCCATAACCAGTTTCCCAAAGAGACCCAGGGCAGCAGCTCCTCACCCCTCTACCTGTTTTCCCTCTGAGACCGTATCTTTGCTTAAATAAACTCTCACTATACATTCTTAACCTCTCTGCTTTGTCTCCAAATTCTTTTAGATGAAGCAAGAACCTTTAATTCACTGACGAAAAGACGAGGCCATTAATACGGGCCCTAATCAGATCTGAGCTTCCCAGGTGGCTCAGTGGTTAAAGAATCCACCTGTGATGCAGAAGATGGCAGGAGATGAAGGTTCCATCCCTGGGTTGGGAAGATCCCCTGGAGAAGGACATGGCAACCCCCTCCAGGATTCTTGCTTGGAAAATCCCATGGACACAGGAGCCTGGCAGGCTACAGTCCACAGCGTTGCAAAGAGTCAGACACAACTGCATATGCATGCATGTTGCCTGATATGGTAATCTAATCTGACTGGTGTCCTTATAAAAAGAAGAGATAAGAACACAAGGAGACCCCTGGAATGGAAGAAAGACTCTTTGAGGACACCTTGAGAAGGCAGCCATCTGCAAGCTCCAGGAAGAAGCCTCAGAAGAAACCAAACCTGCCGGCATCTGGCTCTTGGACTTCCAGCCCCCAGAACAGTGAGGAAATCAATGTGTGTTGTTTAAGCCCCCCTGTCTGTGATATCTTGTTATGGCAGCCCTAGTAAACAGATATACTGCCAATGGGCATGGGGTTTCTTGTGGGATGAAGAAAATGTGAAATTATGTACTGATGGTTGCACAACTCTGAATATACTGAAAGCCATTGACAGGCATTCCTTAAATGGGTGGATATTAAGGAATGTGAGTGATATCTCAATAAAACTGTTAGATAAGAGCAATCTCACCAACCATTTGGGAGGACTGGTGGAGAAAGACACTCACCCCGCCACAAGCTGGGAGTAATGGCCTTGTTTCCTCTCCCACATGGATCATATCCTTGGAAAGGATGGGAGCTTAGGCCTGCACTTCTCTTTTTTCAGAGAGCTGTAAACGTCTAGCTTCTTTCTTTCTTTCTTTTCTTTTTTAATTTTTATTTACTTGGCTGCACCAGGTCTTAGATCCAGCCTTCAGGATCCAGTTCCCTGACCAGGGATCTATCAACTACAAATTGGGACTTTCCAAGAGCATTTGCTGTGAAAGTGCTGCACTCAATATGCCAGCAAATTTGGAAAACTCAGCAGTGGCCACAGGACTGGAAAAGGTCCGTTTTCGTTCCAATCCCGAAGAAAGGCAATGCCAAAGAATGCTCAAACTACCACACAATTGCACTCATCTCACATGCTAGCAAAGTAATGCTCAAAATTCTCCAAGCCAGGCTTCAACAGTATGTGAACCATAAAATTCCAGATGTTCAAGCTGGATTTAGAAAAGGCAGAGGAACCAGAGATCAAATTGCCAACATCCGTTGGATCATCGAAAAGGCAAGGGAGTTCCAGAAAAACATCTACTTCTGTTTCATTGACTATGCCAAAGCCTTTGGCTGTGTGGATCACAACAAACTGTGGAAAATTCTTAAAGAGATGGGGATACCAGACCACCTGACCTGCCTCCTGAGAAATCTGTATGCAGGTCAGGAAGCAACAGTTAGAATTGGACATGGAACTACAGATTGGTTCCAAATCAGAAAAGGAGTACGTCAAGGCTATATGTGTCACCCTACTTATTTAACTTATATGCAGAGTACATCATGAGAAATGCTGGACTGGATGAAGCACAAGCTGGAATCAAGATTGCTGGGAGAAATATCAATAACCTCAGATATGCAGATGACACCATGCTTATGGCAGAAAGTGAAGACGAACTAAAGAGCCTCTTGATGAAAGTGAAAGAGGAGAGTGAAAAAGTTGGCTTAAAACTCAACATTCTGAAAACTAAGATCATGGTATCTGGTCCCATCACTTCATGACAAATAGATGGGGAAACAGCGGAAACGATGACAGACTTTATTTTGCAGGGCTCTAAAATCACTGCAGATGGTGACTGCAGCCATGAAATTATAAGATGCTTACTCCTTGGAAGAAAAGTTATGACCAACCTAGACAGCATATTAAAAAGCAGAGACATTACTTTGCCAACAAAGGTCCACCTAGTCAAAACTATGGTTTTTCCAGTAGTCACGTATGGATGTGAGAGTTGGACTATAAAGAAAGCTGAGCACTGAAGAATTGATGCTTTTGCACTGTGGTGTTGGAGAAGACTCTTGAGAGTCCCTTGGACTGCAGGGAGATCCACCAGTCCATCCTAAAGGAGATCAGTCCTGGGTGTTCATTGGAAGGACTGATGCTGAAGCTGAAACTCCAATAGTTTGGCCACCTGATGTGAAGAGCTGATTCATTTGGAAAGACCCTGATACTGGGAAAGATTGAAAGTGGGAGAAGGGGACAACAGAGGATGAGATGGTTGGATGGCATCACCGACTCGATGGACATGAGTTTGAGTAAACTCCGGGAGTTGGTGATGGACAGGAAGGCCTGGTGTGCTGCGGTCCATGGTGTTGCAAAGAGTCGGACACGACTGAGCGACTGAACTGAACTGAACTGAAGAGCATTTGCCAGCTGCTGAACAACAACAACAAGGGTGATTGCCATCTGCCTGTGCAGAGACTGAACCCAGGGCTGCTGCAGCTGCTGACCTTCTACACCCCCTGAGGGGAATTCAAGGTGGAGACTGAGGCACTGTGTGCTCCAGGGGGACTGGTGGGACAGGTCTGTAGATAGTGAGATATTTTCAGAAACTGATTTCATGGTCCCCAATCCCTTCATCTCTTCATATCTAGAAAATTATCACTAAAATCCCTTCTTGGTGACATCAGCTCCTTGTGACTAGCAGGAAACCTTTTGTAAAGTAAGCACTTGATTGCACTGGATTCCCCTTTTTTGAAATCTTATATATTGACCTTCCTCCCACTACCTTTGGAGCAGTCTCTCAGAGCTGTCTGAGATGCTGTCTCCCGGGCTGTAGTCCTCCTTTTGCCCCAAAGAAAACGTAACTCGTAGCCTCACATTGCTCATCTTTTCAATCAGCGAATCGAACCAGAGCCCTCTGCACTGGGACCTTGGAGTCTTAGCCACTGCACCACCAGGGAAGTCCCTGTAAACTTATAATTTCAAACGCAGGTAAGAAGGTAAGTAACCTGTCTAATTCTTTCTTTAACACAGTCTGTTAGTTTCCTATTGCTGCCATGCAAATTACCCCAAATTTGCTGGCTTAAAGCGATGTGCGTGTGTTCTCTTACTGTTCTGGAGGTCAGAAGCCTGGCACGCCTCCCTGGGCTAAAATCACAGGGCTCCTTCCAGAGGTTCCAGGAGAGAATCTGTCCTTGCCTTTTCCAGCTTCCGTAGGACACCCACACTTTGGCTCCTGTCGCCTTAGGAAGGGGCCGTCTTCAAAACCAGCAACCGAGGGCAGATCTTCCTCACGGGGCACCACGCTGACCTTGCTCTGAAGTCACACCTCCCTCGCCTCTTTCCCTCCCTCCCCCTCTCATAATTAGGGCCCCTTGTGATTATACTGAGCCCCTAATTGCATGAATAATCCATGAAACTCACCTTATTTCAAGGTCAGCAGATCAGTAATCTTAATCCTACCCGCAGCCTTCATTTCCCTTTGCCTTAGAATTTACACATTCGTGGGTTCCTGGGATTAGGACTGGACCTTAGGGTGGGGTGGAGGGTGTGTTCTGCACAGAAGAAATCTGCCTTTTCTTCCAGAAAGCTGAAAAACTCCTGGAATTATCCGTGTTTTCCTTGGAGTTGAGAAATTTCACCCGAGTGCAGTGAAACCCTAAATGACCATAAAATATATGATAAAAATTTAGCTTGGAAATGTAAAGATATTCTTCTGGATAACTTTTAGCTGAAAGAAGAGATCAGTATTAAAACTACAAATTAATAAGAACTTAATGAAAATGAGAAAACATCCCAGTAACACTTATGGGATACAACAATAGCAAATCTTAAATTTTTTTTTAATCGTATAACAAGGAAAATATGAAGTATTCAACTTAAAACACAAGAAAATAAATTTTAAAAATAAGAAGGGAATCATTTAGGATAAAAGCTGAAAAGAATGAACTAGAAAACAAAAACCACCGAAAAATGAAACTAAAATCTGCTTCTTCCAGAAGAAATAAAAGGGAAAACCCATAAAACCCCAGAAATTAAAGAGGAGAAAATAAAAGTACAGTAGGAATGAGAAAGCACTTATAATCACATGTGGTAAATGGGAATAAAATAATTACATGAAGACACTATTGTGATTTGAATTCAATAAATTTGGAGATCTACGTGAAGTGGATGATTTTTTTTAAAAAGTCAATAGAAAGGCTGGTAATAAGAGAACTTCAATTGGACTGAACCCTAAAACCAAATTGATAGCAAGGGCGCCGGATGGTGAGCACTGGGGGAGGCCAGCCACCTGCAGGACCTCCTTGGAGAAGCGTCAGATACCGTGCCTGTGAGTGGCCAACTGGCTCCTGGCCAGACAGCAGATGGACAGTCAGCCCCAGACAGGGCTGCCACCACTTACCATGTCTGGCCCTGGGCCGGCCCCTGCCCTTGCTGGGCCTGGGTGTCCTCCAGAGTTGGATCCTGGAGGGTAGACTTAGGAGACCCACATGGGGGTGGGGGGTGGGTGATGGACTCAGGATTAGAGAGTTTGTGGTCACCTCCACCCACCCCCCTGACTGCACCAGTCACAGCAGCTGCTTTCTCAGCCATATTACAGGGCGGATTTTCCTGTAAGGTTTTATCTGTGGGAAGCTGTTGCTGAAACAATTGTTGGACATCAGATGATTCCCCGACCCCCAAAGCGCCGTCAGCTCTGATCTTTTCATAGCACTCACCTGCCAAAGTTCATGGGTTTGCTTTGATAACTTTCTGGTCTCTTAGAATTTTAAAGATGTTTATAAGTCCCTCCATGGTGACGGGGGCTTCCATGGTGGCTCAGTGGTAAAGAATCTGCCTGTCAATGCAGGAGATACGGGTTTGATCCCCGAGTCAGGAAGATCCCCTGGAGAAGGAAATGGCAACCCATTCCGGTATTCTTGCCTGAAGAATCCCATGGACGGGGAGGAGCGTGGTGGGCTACAGTCCCTGAGGTTGCAAAAGTCATCAGACAGGACTTAGTGACTAAACAACAACAGCCAACAAATGGAGATGGACGTGTGTTCCTTCTTTCACGGAACTGCTGCTTAATTTGGAACATGATTTAAATTTGCTTTCCCCAAATGACCTAGAACTAGGCTAGCATGTGGAGCTGATGGGCTGCAGAGGCTGGTACCGTCTCCATCCACGCCCGCCTGCCTTTCTCCTCTGAGAAGGACGAGCTTCAGAGCCTTTTGGTAAAAATAGTTTTGTGTGGCTTCCGCCAGGAAGACGCTTGAAAAAGGAGAGAGGATTCATTTGCTAAAAAAGAAAAAGCCTCCCAGATTGTTACTGTCATTTTGGAATTCATCTTTGCAAAATCTACCAGGGGACATGAAGATGGTCCTGCCCTCTAATTCAGCAATTCCACTTCTGGACGTTTGCTTTGAAGTAAATCTAAAAGGAAAACCCAGCAGATGAAGCTGTTCTCTGCATTGAGGTTTGTGACAGTAAAACCCTGGAAGCAGGAAAAGATTCAGGGTTAAGGGCCAATGTTTAGGAATTGAATACAAGTCCAAATGCTCACCTGCCCACTCATTCGTGTATTCCCCCTAACACTTACTGATAATCTGTCCACACACAGGACTGTGCTAAGTGCTGGAGAAGGAAGAATGAACAGATGCAGTGTTTATGTCTCAGGCTGAAGGGCTACAGGCAAGTAAACTAAGTAAACCCACACTTACAGTTCAATGTGATAAGGGAAGTACAATGTGGGGAAGAACACATGAGAGAGACCAGACATCAGACTAGGTGTTCAGGGAAGGCTTCCTGGAGGAGGTGGCCTTTTGGCTGAGTTATGAAAGTCATGGTGGTTGGCCAGGAAAAATGGGAGGAAGAGTGTGGGGACAGACAGCACCTATAAAGACTAGTGAATCTGGGTGGTGACAGGGAGAATGCTGGGGTGTGGGGACAGGCAGTGAAAGCAGACAGAGGTGGTGTTGGAGAGGAGCCCAGAACCCCCTGAGAAGGTTCTGTGAACAACACAAAGGAGATTTTCCCTAACAGCTGCTGAAGGGGTTTAAGCAAGAGAGTGAGGTATCCAGAAAGCTCACTCTGACTGCCGTGTGGAGAAAGGCCAGTGTGGCTGCAGCCGGGCCAGCACAGAGACAACACAGATGAGAGCCCGCGGGGATTTTGCTGATGGCTCCTTCAGTCCTGGGGACGCGGAATGGCTGACTGCGGACTCTGAAACTTTGTGGCTCAAATCCCGACTTATGCACTGTTCAGCTCTAGAAAGTTAACTAACCCCTCTGAGTTTTAGTTTCCTCCTTATAAAAGGGGGCTTCCCTGGTGGCTCAGCTGGTAAAGAATCTGCCTGCAATGCGGAGATCTGGGTTCGATTCCTAGTTTGGGAAGATCCCCTGGAGAAGGGAAAGGCTACCCACTGCAGTATTCTGGCCTGGAGAATTCCATGGACTGTATAGTCTATGGGGTTGCAAAGAGTCGGACACGACTGAGCGACTTTCACTTTCGTTGTAAAAGGAGGACTACCATGTAAAGAAGTCCCCTCCTTGGGTGGTGAGAGAGTTGAAGGAGGGGAGGCATGGGTAAGTGCTCTCTAAGGGAAGCTGTTGGAGTTGTGACTATTGTTGGCGGCTTGTTGATGCAGGCAGTGAGTCTAAAAGAAGGCTGGAGAGATTTCCCCGGATGGTAAAGTGTCTGTCTGCAATGCGGGAAACCTGAGTTCGATCCCTGGGTCGGGAAGATTCCCTGGAGAAGGAAATGGCAACCCACTCCAGTACTCTTGCCTAGAAAATCCCATAGACGGAGGAGCCTGGTGCCAGCTACTGTCCTTGGGGTCGCAAAGAGTCGGACATGACTGAGCGACTTCACTTCACTTCCAGCGGTTAAGACTTCACCTTCTAATGCAGGGCGTATGGGTTCAACCCCTGGTTGGGAGCTGAGATCCCACATGCCTCCTGGCCAAAAAACCGAAACATATAACAGAAACAGTGTTGTAACAAATCCCATAATGTCTTTAAAAATGGTCCACATAAAAAAGACTTTAAAAAGGAAACCCAAAAGAGGGATGGAGGTGGATGCTCACTGCTGGCTTGGGCAGGTGGGAGGATGCAGCACTGGGTTTGGGAAGAGAAGAGGATAAATTGATGTGGGACAAGAAATTGAGGCGCTGGTGGGCTTGATGGACATCCAGGTATGAGACAAAGGAAGTCGATTCAAGGATGGTTACTTGGGGGGCTTATTGGGGCCAAAGAGGTGACTGAGACCCCAGAAGCCGAGAAGACAGCTGGGGTTGGCGGGGGCGGGGGCGCGGGAAGTGAAGAGGGCAGAACACCCAGAGATGAAGAACAGACCAGGTAGGTTTTCCTCCAATGGGAAAGATTGAAGCGTGCTTCACTGTTGATGGAAGGGGCCCTCAGAAAGTGTTTTGCAGACAAACGCCCTCTGTGAACGTGGTCTTTATTATTTTTTTCTTATTATCTTCATTGCCATCATTGGGGTGAGAGTGATAAGGACAGAGTAAAGGGACAGAGTAGGTGATTAAACAGTTAATCCCTCTTGGGGATTGTAAGGAGAAAAAAGATGGGAGACCCTGTAAGTTAATGATTGCTTAAGGAAGCAGATTTGCTTAACCACAAAACCAAGCAGGCCTGCTTAGTAACAAGACCAAGCAGCAGAAGCAGGGGACGTGCCCCCAAACAGTAAAACAAGGGGGGCCTGAGACCCGCATCCCGCCCATGAGCTCAGTAAGCTAATGACCCCTAGGCTGTGCTCTCTGCACGCATAAAACACAACAGTTTATGGAAAGGGGACATTTCAAAGCAAAGACCCTCGGTGTACTGAGTCCTGAAATAGTATTTCGATGGTCATGTCACTACATGCTTGACAATTCGGGGACAAGAAAAACTCCTCTGCCCAGCCTGAAGGAGGAGCTGATGATGGAAGCTTGATTGCTACTCAAGAATGAGGAAAAAAGTGGTCTTTTTCTCCTCCCCGCTTTTCTTTCAATTAATGAAACAGTAGCCCAGACACGTGGTTAAAAAAACAAAAAACAAACCAAAAAAACCCCCAAACCAAACCAAAACAACAACAAAAAACAACCCCCCCCAAGAAAAAACCCCCACAAATAAACAAAAAGAAACAGTAGCCCAGTAAGTTCCCAGGGTGTGGCCCTCTTGCCCACCTGCTTGTAAGCTTCACACGCATCTGATTCTAGTGAACCACTTCCTATCTTTCACCTTGCCTCTGGCTGAGTTCTTTCTGCACTGAGACATGGAGGACATGGCGCTCTTTGGAGCGACCAAAATGACACCTAGTGGTTTCAAGAGGATTGAACTAAGAGTGAAATCAATCATAGCAGCCTGTTTATATGCAGCAGATCAGAGTTATTTATAATGAAGTTATAATGACAGGGGCTAATGCTTATAAAGTTACACGTAAAAAGCGATATAAAGCATTGTCTATGCAATATGCTAACTACAGAAACACATCCCAAAATGTACTCCTAGGGAAAAAAAAAATGCAGGAAGGAAGTGCGCTGAGAAATAACAGTGCTATTTCTGGGTGGGAGGGATATGGCAGGGCTTCCTTCTGTGTTTGCTATGATGAGTATGTATTAGTTTCAGCATGACAAAATACAACCAACTTTACACTATAAAAAGAAACAAACTAAGGTGGTGGTGGGGGGGGGGGTGCTTTCCCTGCCAGGTGACCTTGGGCAGATCCCTGTTCCCCCAGAGCTCTGGTCTCTACATCTATAGAAAGACAGGGCTGAACAAAATAGCATCCTCCCCATCGTTTGCCCTGGAGACTGCCTCGAAGACACATCCCAGCAAAGAAAGGCAGTGACTGTGGTCAGCTAGCCCTGGGGGACTTTGTGCACTCGGACGGTCTCCCCCAGATGGCCTCAAGCCTCAGGTTCTCATTCCACCTCTCTGCTCAAAGGTCACCTTCCTGAGTGCCCTTGTTCCATCTCTGTGGGCCTGTCCTGACTCTGGCCAGCTGTCTGGCTCCACAAGACCAAGAACTGTGCTATTCTCTCTCTCTTTTAAATTATATGATCATATTTGTTTGTGAAATCTGAACACAAAATAAACTAAAAAAAAAAAAATCATGCATCATGCTTTGTGGTTACCAAAGGCAGAGAATTGGCAGGAGGAAATACAGGATTCAGGTTAGCGAAAACGTCCAGGTATAAGATGGGCATGCTCAATTGCTAAACCGTGTCTGATTCTTTGCGACGCCATGGGCTATAGCCCGCCAGGCTCTTCTGTCCATGGAATTCTCCAGGCAAAAATACTGGAGTGGGTAGCCATTCCCTTCTCCAGGGAAGATCTGTGGTATCCTTTGGTATCTGTGGTCCTACTATAGTGCCTGGCTCAGAGAGGGGATGGTACTTACTGGATGGTTGGATGGATGGATGGATGAATGGATACAATAGTCCCTCCAGACAATGCACATCAATGTATTAATATTAAAACTCTCAGAAGACCCACACTAAAAGCTTGTTCAAACCTGTTAAGTTCATTGACTCATTAATGAACCCAAGGTTCATTAACATCCCGTGAATCAATGTTCCACAGAACACCCTTGGGGAAATACTCCCCCAAGGTGCCCCCTTCCCAAGCTTCCCTGCAGCTCTGCCATTCAAGTAAACAGCCCTGTTGAAATGAACAGCCTTGTTCAAATAAACAGCCCTGCCCTTGCGGTTGGCCAGAGTACGTCGGGGGAGGTAAGGGTGCCGTAGCTTTGTGGCTTGCCCCCCAGGACTCCAGAGTGTCCCCCGCCTCCGCTGTCCCGGGCCTGTCGGGTCCTCCCCTCCTCCACTTCCAGCCGACATCTGAGCCCTCGAGCTGACTCAGCACAGGAGTGAACATGCCAGAACAAGGGAAAAGCCTTCCCCTCAGTGTCTGAGCTTCTGAAGGTGGTTTCACACCGGCCCGGTGCCAAGGATGACTGAAGGTGAGGACGGTGCAACCTCAGGCGCTCCGGGACAAGAAACACTGGACGTTGTCTGGTTTCTGCCACAGTTAGCTTCAAATCCAGACGATGAGCTGATGCTGTGGTTTTAAACCACCATCACTTCTGCCGTGAAATAGACGACACGAGAAGAGAGCGCTCTGCAGCGTGATGGGCGTGAACGGGGGTGGGCAGCGTGCTGGATTGTGACTATCACAGCCCCTTCTCCTTGTCGGTCTTGGCTGTAAGGGTCCTGGGGTTACCTAAGGGATCTAGAAGCCCATTTGGGGAAGTGGATTTCAGAATTGCCACAGACTGTGTCACATAGAGGGGAGTCAAGCAATTTCTTAGTTCAGGCCTGGTAATGAGGGAGAAATTAACCCTCAAAGTTATAAGCTGAAATATTCTAAGCAAATTCGTTCCCAGTGTCTGCCATTTTGCCCCTCGCATCGCTATGGCAACTTGACTATTAAAAGGCTTGCTCTTGTCTAAAGGCTTGTTCCCTAGTGTCTCTAGTTGCCGATCCTGTGCATCAGGGAGGCTAGCTGCTGTAGACGGAAGCAGGACAGAATCTAAAGCAAGTGGCTGGGAACATGTGAAGGCCGAAAAGCCCTCGTGCTTCTTGTCCTGCCGGTCAGCATATGGCCTTGAAGCCCTTCCTAGCAGAAACGAGGGATGGAGGAGGGGATGGAGAACCATGTGGCCTCTGAGTTCCCTTTTTTTTTTTTTGGCTGTGCTGGATCTTCATTGCTATGCACAGGCTTTCTGTAGTTGGGGTGTGCGGGGCTCCTCTCTAGCCGGGGTGTGCGGGGCTCCTCTCTAGTCGGGGTGTGCGGGGCTCCTCTCTAGCTGGGGTGTGCGGGGCTGTCCTTGCAGTGGCTTCTCTTGCTGTGGAGCGTGGGCTCTGGGATGTGCAGGCTTCAGTAGTTGTGGCTCATGGGCTTAGCTGCTCACAGCAAGTGGGATCTTCCCGCATCAGGGATTAAACCTGCGTCCATTACATTGGCAGGTGGAGTCCTTTTTTTTTTTTTTTTTTTAATATTTACTTATTTATTCAGCTGCATCTGGTCTCAGTTGCAGCACGTGGGATCTTCGTTGCATCCAGCAGGATCTCTCCTTGTGGCTCATGGACTCTTGCTGTGGCACAAGGCTTAGCTGCTCCACAGCCTGTGGGATATTTTCTCTCTTTTTTTTTTTGGCCACATCATGGGGCATGTGGAACTCCCCTGACCAGGGATTGAACCCAAGTCTCCTGCATTGGAAGCACAGTGTCTTAACCACTGGACCACCAAGGAAGTCCCAGGTGGATTCTTAACCTCTGGACCACCAGAGAAGTCTGGAGTTCCCTTTTTTCTTGGCTATTTTAAGCTCCTGCGTGAAGAATCTTCTCCCATAGCATTTCCCCAGATGGAATATTCATGGCCAATAATCAGTGTATTGGGAATGCAGGTACCAACGCTCACATTTGGGAACTGCTGATGTAAACAGGTTTGATCTGAGTTTCCTGACGCCTTGTGTCCCCACAGACCACACACTGTACTTAGTACATGGTGTTTCTCAACTTATCCAGAAACCTTCTCTTGCTGCTCCTTGAACAGCGCTCTGCAGAGCGCAGGTCCAAGAACTGGGAGCTCAGTCTTGGCTTTGCCGTCAGCTCACAGAGTGACGTGGACATGCACCTCTATCTTTCTGACCCTCAGGCTCTTCCTTTTGGAAGACGGGCGAGTGATCCTACCTCTCAGGCCGGTCGTGCCCAGAGGACGAAGAACGATGGGAACTTGGCTGCCCTGCTGGTACGGCCGCCAAGGAGTAAGGCTGGGCGAGATCCAGTGAAGCTGAGCGGGTGTGAGCCTGCGTGCGCACCTGTACACGTATGCCTGGGTGCCTGCATGCCAGCGCAGTCCTGGGGGAGGAGCCGAGACCCAGTGGACCTGCATTCCAAAGGAGCTGCTGAGCCAGGGGCAGGGTTTACAAAGGAGGTCTCCGAGAGAACGATCAGCCTCCCACATCCACATCAAGGGTATGTGAGAGTCAGAAATTCCATTTCTGATAAAGGATTTGTAAGGAGAATTTCTTTGGGGGAAAGTTGAGCTGTTGATTCCAACCCCCTTTCTCCCAAGAGGGAGGGGTGGGGGTGGTTTCTATTGAGAGCTCAGGTGTGTCCCCTGGAATTCGCAGACTTAGTGGCTGAAAAATCTATAGGCATCAGGGTGTCAGGAGCGGGACCATAGTGAGCCAGGGTTGGGTCATCTTAGGTCCTGTTCGCAGGGCTGTCTGCAGGGCGGTGGATTTCCACAGAAAGAGGACAAGAGGTGGGCTTCCCTGCACTCAGGGCTACGGGAGAGAGCAAGCCAACAGAATGCCTTTCCCCAGGTCAAGGGGCCCACACTAGGGATGAGAGAACATGGGCAATGAAGGACTCCCCAGGAACCTCGGAAAGCTCCCTGGGAAGGGTCAGCTGAAACACCTGCCCACAGAGTGAGAACCAGCATTGTAGGATAAGAATTTCCTTTCTCATGAAAAGATATCCCATGTTCTTAGATTGGAAGAATTAATATTGCTAAAATGGCCATATTATCAAAAGCCATCTACAGATTTAATGTCAGTTCAGTTCAGTCATTTAGTCGTGTCTGACTCCTTGTGACTCCATGGACTGCAGCATGCCATGCCTCCCTGTCCATCACCAACTCCTAGAGCCTACTCAAACTCATGTCCATCACGTTGGTGATTCCATCCAACCATCTCATCCTCTGTCATCCCCTTCTCCCGCCTTCAACCTTTTCCAGCATCAGGGTCTTTTCCAATGACTCGGTACTTTGCATCAGGTGGCCAAAGTATCAGAGTTTCAGCTTCAGCATGAGTCCTTCAGGACTGATTTCCTTTAGCATAGACTGGGTAGATCTCCTTGCAGTCCCAGGGACTCTCAAGAGTCTTCTCCAACACCACAGTTCAAAAGCATCAATTCTTCAGTGCTCAGCTTTCTTTATGGTCCAGCTCTCACATCCATACATGACTACTGGAAAAACCATAGCTTTGACTAGACAGACCTTTCACAGATTTAAAGTGATTCCTATCAAATCATGCATGAATTTTTCACAGAACTAGAATAAATAACCCTAAAATTTACATGGAGCCACAAAGGACCCATAATTGCCAAAGCAGTCTTAAGGCAACAAGCTGTGGCATAACCCTCTCAGACTTCAGACAGTACTCGAAAGATATGGTAATCAAAACATATCTCTGGTGGTCCAATGGTTAGGACTCTGCCTTGCAATGCAGAGGACACCAGTTCAATCCCTGGTCCAGGAAGATCCTGCATGCTGGGGGGCTACTGAGTCCGAGAACCACAACTACTGAGCCCCGCCTCCCTAGAGCCCGTGATCCATAGAGAGTAGAGCCCGTGATCCGTAACAGAGGCGGCAGGGGGTGCTGCTGCAGTGAGAAGCCCTTGAACTGCAACCCTTGAACTGCAACTAGAGAGTGGCCCCCGCTCACTGAAATTGGGGAGAGTCCACGCTGAGCAGTGAAGACCCAGCACAGCGAAAAAAATTTAAAAAATAGTAAAAAAAAAAAAATACTGTGATATGAGCGCAAAAATGGATATAAAAGTCAATGGAATGAAATAGAGAGACTAGAAATAAACCCACACATTTATGGTCAATTAATCTTCAACAAAGGAGGCAAGAATATGCAATGGAAAAAAGTCTTTTCAGCAAAGAAGTTAGAACCCTTCCTTATATCACGCACACGAAATAAGCTCAAAATGGCTTAAGGACTTAAATATAGGACATGATACCATAAAACTCCTAGAAGAAAGCATAGGCAAAACATTCTCTGGTTTAAATCATCACAATGTTTTCTTAGGTCAGTCTACCAAAGTAAAAGAAATAAAAGGAAAACTAAGCAAATGGGACCTAATCAAACTCATAAGCTTTTGCACATCAAAGGAAACCACCAACAAAATGAAAAGACAACCTACAGGCTGGGAGAAAATATCTGCAAATGATGCAACTGACCAGGGCTTAATTTCCAAGATATACAAACAGTTCATATGACTCAATATTAAAAAAAAAAACAAACAGCCCAATCAAAAAATGAGCAGAGCACCTAAATAGACATTTCTCCAAAGAAGACATACAGATGGGCCACAGACATGAACAAATGCTCAACATTGCTAATTATTAGAGAAATGCAAATCAAGCTTACCATGAGGTATTTTACACTGGTCAGAATGGCCATCATCAAAAAAAAAAAAAATCTATAAACAATAAATGCTGGAGAGGGTATGGAGAAACGGGAACCCTCACTCCAGTATTCTTGCCTGAAGAATCCCATGGGCAGAGGAGCCTGGCGGGCTACAGTCCATGGGGTCGCAAGAGTTGGACACTACTGAGTGACTAACCCATCACCACCACCTGCGCCGTTGGTGGGAGTATAAATTGGCGCAGCCACTATGGAGAGGAGTATGGATATTCCCTAAAAAACTAAAAATATAGTTACTATATGATTCGGCAGTCTCACTCCTGGACATATATCTAGAAAAGATGAAAATTCTAATTGGAAAAGACACATGTACCCCAGTGTTCATAGTGGCACTATTTGTGATAGCCAAGACTAGACAACGGCAAGACGTAGAACAACCTAAGTGTCCATCAACAGATGAATGGATAAATAAGATGTGGTGTATACACAATGGAATACTGTGGCGTGTGCTTGCTCAGTTGTGTCCGACTCTTTGTGACTCCATGGACTGTAGCCCGCCAGGCTCCTCTGTCCATGGAATTTTCCAGGTAAGGAATACTGGAGTGGGTTGCCATTCCCTTCTCCAAAGGATCTTCCTGACCCAGAGATCGAACCCATATCTTTTTTTTTTTTTTTTTGAATCTGCATCTCTTGCATCTCCTGCATTGGCAGGAGGATTCTTTACCACTTGCCCCACCTGGGAAGTCAATGGAATATTACTCAGCCATAAAAAAGAATGAAATAATGCCATTTGCAACAACATGGATGGAACTAGGCTTTATCATGTAAGTGCAGTAAGTCAGACAGAGAAAGACATACATGATATTACTCATTTGTGGAATCTAAAAAAATGATACAAATGAACTTACAAAACAGAAACAGATCCACAGACATAGCAAATAATCCTATGGTTACCAAAGGGGAAGGGGGGGCATGGATAAATTAGGAGTTTGAGATTAGCAGATACAAACTACTACATATAAAATAGATAAACAACAAGGTTCTACTGTATAGCACAGGAAACTATAATCAATATCATGTAATAACTTGCAATGGAAAAGAATCTGCATATATATATTATATAACTGATTCATTTTTTTCGTATACCTGAAACTAACACAACAGTGTAAATGAACTGTACTTCAAAAAAAAAAAAAAAGAATTTCCTTTCTCTTTCCCCACACTCCTAGCCTAAGGCGGTCAGACAGGAACTGGTGAGCCAGGGAAAACAAGGTGAGCTCTGCTTTCTGCCACCACGTGGCGTACCTATAGCTACCAGGGCAGGGCTGGGAGGGTTTACACTTAAAAAAATAAACACTTGAAAAGAGATTTAAGTTTTGTTGGTTACCTTTTCGGTCTTCATCTTATGGGTGTTACGCACCTACTTTGGTTTGAAGCTGAAATAACCAAATTTGTTGTTAACTTCCCCACAATTTTGTACTCAGGCAAAATCCATGTCCACAAGCTCACCCCTCCCTTAGACTTCCCCAGCGCAGGTGTCCGTCTGATCAAAGGCAGGCAGCAGAAAGTCTGTATGCCGCACCCCCCTTCCCCATCCCCGTGGCCTGGCCCCAGCGTGGTCTGAGCTCAAGTCCCATTTTTGTTGAAATGTGTAGAAGAGCATGGAGGAGACACACGGAATCAGCTGGGACCCTGGGGTGGGTGGGGCGGGGGCGGTGGATTGAACTCCTGCCAGGAAGGCTCACCCTGAGCAGGGCTGGCTTCTCAGCCTTCTCGTTGCTTCTGCTCCTGACCGCCAGCCAAGGTGGGAAAGATCCAGGCTGGGTGGCCCAGGAGGGAAGCATCCTGAGGGGGTCAGTTACAGGGAGGGAGGAGGGGACAGCTGAGTGTTCCTCCCAGGGGTGGAGGGAGTGGGAGGGGAGGGGGGCAAAGGGGCTGAGAGACTCAGGGTCAGAGAAGGGTCAGGAACTAAGCGCCCGTGCAGCTGGGTCCCTACCCACACTTTCAGGGGAGGGGGCACGCAAGGTCGCTGTATGCCCAGGCATGCATATGGCTCTCTCGCATCCCTGTGATTGGCATTGAGACCTGGGACTGGTCTGACATCTGCAGAAATCTGCATATGGAACGGGTATTAGATACAGGTGAGGCGTTGCTATTAAGTCTGTCCTTTGTGATGAGGTCATAGTGGTTACAAAGAGTGTCCTCGGCAGAAAAGCAACCTGAAGTATTTCTAGGTGAAACGACATGGTGGCTTGGACATTTCATTCATTTATTTTTGGTTGCACTGGGTCTTTGCTGCTGAACGCAGGCTTTCTCTAATTGCAGGCAGCAAAGGTTACTCTCTTGCCATGGTGCTCGGGCTCCTCATTGCAGTGGCTTCTCTTGTTGCAGGGCATGGTCTCTAGAGCGCTGGCTCAGCAGTTGTGAGGCACAGGCTAAGTTGCCCTGTGGCTTATGGGATCCTCCCCCACCAGGCATCGAACATGTGTCCCCTGGACTGCAAGGAGGACTCTTAACCACCGGAGCACAAGGGAAGCCCCTTGGATTTATTCTTAATGTGCTCCAGTTCCCCCCTCCCCATTCACAGTCAGGGCAGATAGTAGAAATGAGGCTTTCAGGATAGCAATCATTTTTGAAGCTGGGTGAGAAGTTCTCTTTACTTCTTTGCATGTTTGAGATTTTCTATTAAAAAAATTGAAAACTAGTGTGAAGACCCATTGGGAAAGACCTTGATCCTGGGACAAATCGTGGGCAAGATGAGAAAGGGGCCAACAGAGGATGAGATGATGGTTGGATGGCATCATTGACTCAATGGACATGAGTCTGAGCAAACTCGGGGAGATAGTTGAAGGACAGGAAAGCCTGGAGTGCTGCAGTTCATGGGGCTGCAGAGTCGGACATGACTTAGCAAGTGAATAACAATAGCCTGGAGTCAGTTTCTCCCTTGCAAGAGGTACACACTTATCTGCTCACTTTCACCAAAAAGCTGCCTCCCGGATTCTGCACTGGATGGACTCTCTCTGAAGAAGCCAGGGGGTCTTCACAAATTATTTCTTCTGTGCGTTCTTCTGCGTCAAAGACCAGATGATGGTGTGTTAGTCAACCAGTTGTGTCCGACTCTTTGCAGCTCCATGGACTGTAGCTCGCCAGCCTCCTCTGTCCATGGAATTTTCCAGGCAAGAAAATACTGGAGTGGGTTGCCATTTCCTTCTCTGGGGGATTTTCTCAACCCAAGGACTGAACTTGAGTCTCCCGCATTGCAGGCAGATTCTTTACTGTCTGAGCCACCAGGGTAGCCGGTTTCCAAATCACAGAAAAAACGACTAATAGGGCAAAACGCACAACCTCTGGAAGTGCAAGTAAAATGCAAAACGGGGTGGTGGGGGGAGGCATGGGAAGATTCCTGAGGGGGCTTTCCAGTGAACCACAGGCCGCCCCTCCCGCCCTGCTGTCAGGGCGCACTCACCCAGTGGAAACCACAGATGTAAGCCCAGGGATGCCAGGATCTGCTGAGCTTCCCCGCCACTGGCCCCAGCTGGCCCTGGAGGCCCCCCACCCCATGCTTTTGCCCCTGACCTCGTGCCCTCTCTCCTCCACCTGCCGAAGCTCTCCCAGAGTGTTGGACCCCCACCCAGCAGCACTCCGCACACAGACGCTGGAAAGCTGTTTGCTCAACAAGAGCCCACAGTCGCTCCAGAGCGAGCACCGAGTCAAGCCACCCAGCCGCTGAGCCATCCATACCCCTCAGTGCCAATCTGGTTTCTGCTGCACCCAGGCCCTCTGCCAGCTTTTCTCCTTCCTCTCTGATCGCTCGTGTTTTACCTGCTCTCAAAGTCATCCAAGCCCCCCTGGCTGGGTCGGAGGATCCCCCACTCCCACTCCTTGCCCTGGTTGCCCAGCATCTGCACATTCAGCCACACCCAGATTCAGCCATTGCTGGCCTCCCGCGGACAGCATCACTCACAGTGCGATCTCCAGCCAGACTTGCGTTCTGCACCTGCTGGCCGAATGCCTGCCCGAACCACACTTGGACATCTCGGAGGGCTCCTGACTTCACCCCAACTGCCCCACGCCCCCCTCATCATCCTCTTTCAAGCCTGCAGTACTCCCCATCTTAGTCGACGGCACTGACATCTGCCCAGAGGACAGTCAGTGGCCTCGGCCTCACCGACCGCCCCCACCCCATCCATCACCAGGTTCTGCTGATGTCACCCCAGAAACCTCTCTTGACGATCCATTCACCTCCCCCCTGTTCACTGCCTGCACCCTAGTCCACACCACCATCACTTCACTAAGTTAGAGTCTTAGCCCCTCACCTGTCAGTCTCTGCAGTCGGATTGAGAGCTGATGTGGCCACAGGCCACTGGGAAGCACACACCTGGCTTTGCTCCTAGGGTCTCCTGTTCCAGCAGAAGCCTGGGGTCCTAGGCCTTGTCTGCCTGAGAGGTGGTGAGCGGTGGTACATGGCTACTGCTCAATATGTTAATGAATACCTGCAAGGCTAATACTGGGCGTTACACTGGGCATTTTGTTTAAAATGCAGGCAAATATGAAGGTGGCAATAACGGTCTAGATACATAACTCTTTTCCATTATTGAGCTTAGAAAAAAGTGTACATATGTAGAAATACAAGGAGATCTTAGAACTTTTAAGTCAATAATGGGTTCCTTTCCCTTCTCTGATCTGGTTATTCCTCAATTATTAATTTTAAAATCATTATTTTTGTCAGTATTTACATAACCAAGTAAACTAACCACTGGATATGACAAGCTGAAGCCTTTTTTTATTTATTTTTGGCTGCACTGGGTCTTTGTTGCTGTGAGTGTGCTTTCTCTATTTGCAGCGAGTGGAGGGCTATTCTTCATTGCAGTGTTCGGACTTCTCACTGCAGTGGCATCTCTTGTTGCGAAGCACGGGCTCTAGAGCGTGTTGGATCAGCAGTCGTGGCGCACAGGCTTAGTCACCCTGAGGCGTGTGGGATCTCCCCAGGCCAGGGATTGAACACGTGTCCCCTGCGTTGGCAGGAGGATTCTTAACCACTGGACTACTAGGGAAAGTCCTAAACTGAATTCTTGAGAGTTATCTAATCTGATGAAAGCTGACACACCATACGCAAACTATAGTTTTATTTGCAAGTGACCCAGGTGAGAAAAAAAAAAATCTGGATATGAAACAGAATATAGTGTGAATCATATCTAATTTTAAATATTTTAATTTATATACTTTCATGATTATAGGTTCAATAAGAAATTCACTTTTCAGATTTTATTTCATTATAGAATATATTTGATAAGGATACATACAAACAGAATCATCTTTAATACATATTGTTTACTGGTGCCCGGCACTTCCGCAGCAGGCTGGAGATGTGATAAAAAATGCTTCCCAACGTTCAGCTTCATCAGCCACTCTAAACAACCAGTGCTGTAGAGTTGACGGTTCAATTCACGTACTTGCCTAGAACAAGTAAAAATCTTAATATTCGCCTTTAAGTCTGTTTATTACTCTTCTATTTTAAAATCTGAGATACATTCCCCAATGTAAACAATAGATTTCAATCTGTCACACAATCGAAATGGATAAGGCCTTCTTGACAACGTAAGCCACCTATTGCGTTACCCATCGGAGCGCAGTCTTAGTTCATAGTGTAACAGGCCGTCCATTCACAGAAGACAGGAAGAGAAGCTGCCTTCAGAACCTGGTGGAACCTTCCAGACTTCTCCCGGCCGCGGGTGATGGTACGCTAGAGAGAGACCTTTGTGACTTGGTCTACTTGGTCTTAAAATACAAATATACAATGTCCATAAGCATTAAAATAGTAAAGCCTAGTATAAGAATCGCTAAAATCCTATACAATACCATATCATGCCAATTAATATACAGAGGAAGGTGGCCAACTGTCTCCACCACTCACCCGGGCCTGTGAATGGGGGACAGAGGGGATGCGACTGGTGGAGCGTTAAGCGGCTGGCTGCATGCGGTTAGGCAGACAGTCCAGGGACTCTGAAGTGCCTGGGTACCCTGCTGCAATAATTAAGTTAATCTGAGGCAGAATTTGCTTGACACGAGAAGAACCTGACCCCTTTTCTCGCCAGCCTCCCAGAGGGACGACTGAACGAAACGTTAGAAAATGTCAACCAAATAAAGTCTTATTTGCATTTCCTGATTCAGTTGTGCAGATCAGTTATCCATTCTGTTCTCCATCGATTCATCCTTTTAGGACCAATTAATCAACAGTGATCATGATTCAGTACCTCGTTGTCATAAATATTTGACTCAGCAAGCTCGATGGCGAGACACTAAAGCCTATATACAATCTTTGACAAAGGCATTCTGTGACCGTTTTTGAAGAGTTCATAGAAAAGCTACGAAGGATACGCCAGTCACTTCTCGACGTCACTGTAATGTAAACCGTGGCATCTTTTTTTTTATATTAAATGTTTCATATATTGTACAACAAAAGAGAGACCTGAACGGCTGACCCGCTGTGACGCTCACCGATCCGCTAAGCTAAGGTAACCGGTAAAGGGCATGGTTTTCCTGAGGTTTTTGTGAGGACGTTTCGAACAAAGCAGAAATCACAGTGACCGAGCGAGATGCGAGTCTGTGCCTCCCGGCCGTTCGGTGCCCCCCGGGGCTTGCCGGGACTACACGACCCGCCACTGCATGATACTTGTGTCTTTGCCGCCGGTGGAGATGAGGTGGCTGTCGTCGCAGAGGAAGGCGACGTTGGTGACGTGACTACTGTGCCCACCGTACACGTGGCTGGGAGCCTAGGAGAGACACGGAGGGCAGTGAGCGCCAAGCCCGGGGGGGTCAGAAGCGCTGGAGCCCCTGCACGGCGAGAGGCTGGTCCTGGGGGGTGGCGGGGGGTGGATGTGGGCAGGGGGGAAGTTCAGCCCCAGAGGCTGCTGTGCTGGGCACCCCAAAGGAGCGGGGACTGGAGGCAGGGGTGGGGGTGGGGGGTGGAGGGGAGGAGGGGTCAGGTCTGGGGAGGACGAGGAGGGGTGGTCCAGGCATTGGCTCAGCTCAGCAGGGTGAGAGGAGAGGGAGCCGGGGTGGGGGGCAGAGGGGTGAGGCCCAGAAGTGCAGACAAGGATGAGCCAGAACCACGCTGGGGACAGGGCTCTCTGCGGAGGGCAGTTGGGCTCCCCCCCCCAAAATGCTCTGGGGCAGTTGGCTGATGTCTCCGCTGCCTGGTTTGTGCCGGGTGCTGTCACCCGCGATGCCCTTCTATTCAACTACCAGCCGGCCAGCGGTGGGAGGTGCGCCCTGTCGGGGGAGACCAGAGAAGGAGGCTCTACCCGGAACTGTGAGCAGGGGTAGGAGAACAGGTGCACTTTGCCAAAGTCATCGCCGGTTGACAGGAGTTTTTTCTCGTGGGCCCGAGAGGCGGCGTTGATGTCTGTTCCGTCCGAGCCCTCTGGCCACACTCCTAAAACAAAGACCCCAGACAGAGCACTGGAAATACGAGGGCCACACTGCGTGGGGACTGGCCATTGAACTCCCACGAGAACAGAAATGTCCCGGATTTAGAAACCAGGCCCAAGGAATGCTTTGTCTTGGCTCCCAGCCTCGGTGACCATTTCCCTGCAGGCCACCCCTGGAAACCCCCATGGCAAAGCCTGTTTTGCTGAATGAGAGCTGCAGTAATAGTCCTTCTGGGCTTCTACCTCTCTGGGGCCCCTTCTTGATGCTACAGCAGAAAGTGGGACAGAATCCCTGGTTCTGGACGCAGTGCCTTTCCTTTATCCCCAAAGCATCTGATGGGAAGCTGACTAGTCCTTAGCCTGCAGTTTCATAACTTTTCTTTTTTGGGGGTAACTCTTTACATATGAGAGTCTCTCCAAAGGACTTTTAACTTCTGAGACTGCCTGTGCCTTTCAGGTGTTCCTTGGTGTCAGCCCTTCATGGCTGCCGCCTGCCTGGTGGCACCCAGTAGGTGAGGTGTGCCCTGGGGTCTTCTGATCATGGCTCCAGAAAACCCTACTAGTCCCAGTAATGTTGGATATGAGAGAGTTGCATGCACGTGGCTTTCTCAATAGGATGTCTGGAGTAAACCCAGGGCATTCTAGCATTTAACACCAAAAGACGGTGAAACACCAGCTATAAGGGAACTTGTGAAATTCTGACCGACTTACTGACTTATGGTCATACATAGAGAATCTCTAAGTACTGCCTTTTCTTTTTCATACTACTAAATTGTGGCAATTTATTTTAGATCATTTATGAATATACTCCTAATTTAAACTTTGAAGGAGGTAAAAAAAATTAGTTTAAGGGTCAAAAAAACACAATCACTCTAACAAGTGACAAATAAATTGATTGGGTGCCATCTGGTTCATTGGGCTTCCC
Organism: Cervus elaphus; assembly: GCF_910594005.1. Lineage (NCBI taxonomy): Eukaryota > Metazoa > Chordata > Mammalia > Artiodactyla > Cervidae > Cervus > Cervus elaphus. Next base: position 66,588,910 of record NC_057827.1, on the reverse strand, counting down.
AGGTGGTGCTAGTGGTAAAGAATCCTCCTGCCAGTGCAGGAGACATAAGAACCGCAGGTTGGATCCCTGGGTTGGGAAGACCCCCTGGAGGAGGGCATGGCAACCCACTCCAGTATTCTTGCCTGGAGAATCACCATGGACAGAGGAGCCTGGCGGGCCTACAGTCCATGGGGTCACAGAGAGTCGGACATGACTGAAGCGACTGAGCCCACACGTACATCTGGTTCATTGATCTCAGAAGTCTGACACAACCTCGTATATGAGGGTTCTACAGAATTCTCTCAGGACCCATTGTGTACAAGAGAAAGGGCTCTGGTTCTTCTTGCCTGGCCATAGCTGGACAAGCCTGGCCCTTCCCCAGGGCAGCAGGGAGTGTGTCCTGAGTCCGTGGGGTCCATGCACGGCAGAGCAGTTTGAAGCCAAGCGAGAAATTCCCTCACTATTGGAAAGTCATTCTCAAAGGAGACACACTTTAAGCTGGAATGGAACGAAAGGTGCAGAAACCTTACCGAAGACATGGAACCCCAACGTGCAGGTGTATGTGGCCCACTCGATGTCTCTCGTGGTCTCCACACTCACGACTTGCTTACAGGCAGAAGGAACCCCTGGAAGGGCAGACGCAGGTCTGGTGACATCGAGGCCAAAGCCCCCCACCTCCCCGGGCAAGGCTGGGCCCCCAGAGCCAGGCCCCATCCGCTACAGAGCCCTCTGGGGGAGGGACGCCGTCCACCTCCCAGCCCCCTGGGGACCGTGCTCACAGCCTAAGCCCTGAGGCCTCGGAGGGGACCCCTCTTTCATTTCTTCCATCTCTGCTCATCTCCTTCTCTGGGTCTGTTCCCCTGTCTGGCTTCTTTTCTTTGATCACCTCTGGTTCTGAGACCTCCGTCTGCTCACTGTCCCCCTGGACACAACCATGCCCCCTTCTGTCAGGCTTCCCAGCCTTCTCCCAACACACGCTTGGGCACAAGTGTGCGCCTGTGCACACACATGCACAAACACACACATGCGTGCATGCACACACACACACACACACACACACAATCCTTTCAGCTCCGAGTTACGAAAGCTGATGGAAACCGGTCATAAGTACCTGTGACCTCGTGGGTGATTCGTGTATTCCTCAACTAAACTCTCGCTGAAGGAGTATGAGACCATTTTGAGAAGATTCTAGACCCACAGCCTGTCCCTGGAAACCATCCCCCGCTTCTGCCCTGCATTAGGCAGGGCCGCCTGCCCCGCCCAAGGGAGACCCCTTTCCTCCTCTCTCTCTCAACAGGGGGGTGCCCACCTCCCCACCCACTGGCTCTTGATGTCTGCGCCCTTGTATCTGAGCTGGTATGTCTTTGTCTTCGAAATAGAAAAAGCCGGGACGTGCTATGGGTCACCCGAGTGTGTGTGGGTGAGGCACACTGCACTTCTCAGTACCTTCCAGTGGGGCAGACACCGGACCCCCTCTGCCCTGCGACCCCCGTGCTCAGCACGTGGCAGGTGCCTGACAGATGGCGGGGGCACCAGTGAGCGGCACGGAGCCTTCTCCGCTCATCACCCGCAGGTGGCCCGGCCCCGCCTGGGCTCTGACTTGGCCGGGAGGGGAGGGGCCCCGGGGGCTGCTGTCCACCCAGCGGGGCCGACTTCACGGTGTCAGCTGGGAAGGGTGATGCCTTCACAGGCTCTTGCCCTCTCGCTGGCACAGCTATGACCCGTCTCTGTGCCTCTCCCTGCAGGGCCGGGCCTTCCCCTCCTCGGGGCCCGACCCCCAAGTATCTCAGTGCCAAGCAGGGGCTTGTCCAGCCTGTCTCCTCTGCTGAGCAGAGGAGAGATTGAAGCCGAGAAACGCGGGCAGGCGGTGGGTTTCTGCAGGAGGCCCCATGTGGAGTCAGAATGAAGCTCCGGGAGATCTGCACCCGGGCCAGGCCTAGGGAGCCACTCACAGTAGAGGATTTCGTAGTCTCCGGAATTCGACACGAGGAACTGTGAGTTGACAGACCAGTCCAGGTGGGTGATGAAGCTGGAATGACCCTGGGAGAGGGAAAACTGGGTGAGCCTCACTCGCCTCACGGATTCCCACCCACGCTGACCGGACGTGTCGAGTGACCGCAGAGACCCACGAGGAGTGACCCGCGCGCTCACCGAGCACTTGCCGACCCGCGTGTACTTCCTCCCGTTGTCACTGACTCCGTATATGTAGATGCAGTTGTCGTGGGAGCCTATTGCTAAGAAATTCCCATCTGCAAAGACATGCAAGGTTATGCTTCATTTGTTAAGAATAACCGTTTTATCAATGGCAAAGGATAATGCTAGTGGCCATCACAGATGTAGAATAAATAGCCACGAATTATTTCAAAGAGACAATATTGTTTTTGAATGAATCCGATACCCCTAATGATGGTAATTCAGTCTTAGCCAAGTATTACCAAGGACTAAAATCACTTTTTCCGAGAGCGTCCACATAGCTGAATGTCCCACGGATCACAGAGAAAGAGTGCTTCCTGAAGCACAAACATAAATGATGAAGCTTAGAAACAATATCCTGCCTAGTTGTTTAGTCACTAAGTTGGGTTCGACTTCTTGCGACCCCATGGACTGTGGCCTGCCAGGCTCCTCTGTCCATGAGATTTCTCAGGCAAGAACTCTGGAGTGGGTTGCCATTTCCTTCTCCAGGGGATCTTCCTGGACTAGGGATCAAACCTGCATTTTCTGCATTGCAGGCAAATTCTTTATCATGAGCCACCTGGGAAGCCCCTTATGGCACCCATTTGCCATGACCATTTCTAGCACACATGTCAGAAAGACTCAGGAACCAACCTGAAATGGCCAATGATGGATAAATTGTATCAGCTACCATAACCACCACAGATTGAAACATACCAAATACACTTAAGTTCATAATGGCACCGAAGCTACCACCACTAACAACTAATCATTGTTAAAGGGAACGGAGAACAAACTCATTATCTTGGAAACTGGTAAATAAAGTGAAAGAAACCAAGCGTCTATCCCAACTTCCTATGTGAACTCTGCCATACATCGCAGCCATACTAACAAAATACTGTCCTAAAATATTGTCTAGGTAACAAAAAGGTATTAATATTACGGATGAAGAGGAGTCAGTCTTCATAGATGTATTATAACTGATAAATGAAGAAAGGCTAAAATAGGAAAACCAATCCTCAGCCTCTGTTTAGGGATCGAAGTGTTGGGCAGCGACGGCTCTAAAAGCACAGAAAGCAGACTCATGAGTCTCCGGTAGGAGGAAGAGACCCGGATACACTGAGCCGGAAGAAGGTCTGGATTCCAGATGACTTTACCGGAAATACGGGGACAGAGGGCTGTGTGGGGACGGGGGGATGAGTAAGGACAGAGGGATGTGTGAGGACAGGGAGTGTGTGAGAATGGTGGGACATTGAGGACAGAGGAACATGTGAGGACAGGGGGACGTGTGAGGATGGACGGACGTGTGAAGCACAGAGATGCACTCAGCAAAACCCAGGGTGTGGAAACTGCTCGGGGAAAAATGAGCTTCTTCACCACATAAACCACAAGCAAGGATGGCGCGTGTGTCAGAGAGAGAGAGAGATAGAGAGGCAGAGAGGGAGGGAGGGAGCACCTGTGGATTAAGAAAGACCTACGAGCACAAAAGGGGCTTCCCTGGTGGCTCAGACGGTAAAGAACCCGCCCGCAATGCAGGAGACCCGGGTTCGATCCCTGGGTTGGGAAGATCCCCTGGAGAAGGAAACGGCAACCCAGTCCAGTGTCCTTGCCTGGAGAATCCCATGGACAGAGGGGCCTGGTGGGCTACAGTCCGTGGGGTCACAAAGAGTCGGACAGACAGAGCAACTAATGTGAGTACAAAATGGACGTGTGATGACTTCCCTGGGGGTCCAGGGGCTGGGACTCTGCTTTCACTACCAAGGACTTGGGTTCATTATCTGGCCAGGAGGCTAAGATCCCCTGAGCTGCTTGGCATGGCCAAAAAAACACCAAAACCCAGTCAAAATTGACATATGATCAATGTTCTTAGCATTACTCATAACAGCCAAACACAGAAACAATCCCATGTTCTCTGTTAAACGGACAAACCAAACATGCTATACCCATAAAACGGGGTACCATCTAGATGTCAAAAGGGAATAAACTACTGATACATATACATGAATAATCTCAAAAACATTATTCTAAATAAAAGAAGCCAGATGCAACAGGCTACGTGCTGTAGGACTCCATTGATAGGAAATGCCCAGAAAAGGCAATTTATAGACACAGAACAGCAAATCCACGGTTGCCTAGGGCTGGGGCTGGGAGTGGAGATGAGTTACTAATGGGCAGGAAAGGAACTTTTGGGGGTGATGGAAAGGTTCTAAAACTGGATGGTGATGATGGCTGTACTGCGGTACAGATTTACTAAGAATCACTGACTTGTACATTCATAAATGGTAAACTATTGTATGTAAGTTATACCTCAATAAAGCTGTTAAAAAGTCCTCATCTTTTTTAGATTTCTCTCTCTCTCTCTCTCTCTATATATATATATATAGTTGACTCCACCATGCGTCTTATGGGATCTCACTTCCCTGAGCAGGCACTGACCCTGGGCCCCCGGCAGGGAGAGCCCAGGGTCCTGACCACCGCCCCACCAGGGGAGTCCCCAGATCCCTCTGTATAGTAACAGTGACAGATGAAAGGATAAGATGTCTGGGACCCGGCTTCAGAAACAACATGGGAGGGGCCACGGGGTGAAATAATGGGTCAACAAATGGCTAAACGCTGAAGCTGGGGAATAGGTACATGGAACTCACTACGCTACTCTAATTTTGTCCATGCTTGAAATTTTCCATAATAAAGAGTTAAAAAAAAAAAAACAACAACACCCAAGCAACCTGCTCCAAAAGCATCTGTCAAGAAGGCCTGAGTGGGGACTTCCCTGCCTTCCAGTGGTTGGCAGTCTGCCTGCCAATGCGGGGACCTGGGTTCGATCCCTGGTCAGGGAACTAAGATCCCACACAGCATGGGTCAACTAAGCCGGTGCACTCCGGAGCCTGTGTGCCATAACTAGAGAGAAGTCTATGTGCCTCAGTGAAAGATCCTGATTACTGCAGGTGGACCTGATGCAGCCAAATAAATAAATACTAAAAAAAAGCATGAGTGCATGAGAAGCTATTATAAATGTTAACGTGGTTCTTCTTGACGCGCTGAAACAGATAAAACCACACAGGCACAGTGCTCCAAAGGAGGGAGGGGGAGGGCCCCCAGACGCCACAATTATGTACAGATGTACTGTTAATTTCACTCTGGAGGGGGCTTGTGAATGTTCCTTTTTAGAGACATCTATGCAGGGCTTTATCTCTTGGAGGTTTACAGTGAACGGTCTGTACTCTAACCTGGTGAGTAACGCATCACGGAGAGCTGTTCGTTTCCATCCGTGTGGACGGTGACCAAGTCTTTTGTTTCTGTGTCAAACACGAACCACCTGTGTAAACAGGAGGAAAAGTACAAATCAGTTGTTTAGTGAGAAAGTGAAGTCAGACCATGACAGTCACAGCCAGGCTATTAGAAACTATTAAGAGCTTAAAGATGCTCTGTATTTGTTTAACAAGAACGCTTATTCCCAGCTTTCACTTAAAGAAAATTTCCTGCATGTGAACATTTCCTAAAGAAAGAAGCAGCTTACTGGCTACTGACGTTATGGCTGCTGCTGCTGCTACGTCGCTTCAGTCGTGTCCGACTCTGTGCGACCCCATGGACTGCAGCCCACCAGGCTCCTCCGTCCGTGGGATTTTCCAGGCAAGAGTACTGGAGTGGGGTGCCATTGGCAGGGCTCCTCAATGTTTGAGTTTTGTCACTTACACATGAAAGGAGAGAAAACCCTAGGCAGGGAAGATGGCCCAGCATCTAACCCTGGGCCTGTGGCGAGAGCAAGTGGCAAAGGGGCCACTGCTTGAGCTTGCCCTGAGATCTGGCCCGGGCCAGGCAGAAAGGGTCCAGCAGGCTGGGGCCGGGACAACCTCGGGCTGATGCAGAGCTGGGCCAGCCTCTGACCTTCTGTGACGCTGGTGTGCAACCAGCAGGTGAAAGAAATGCCCAGAGGATGGCAGAAGGGCGAGCAGAGGACTGGTCTTTGAATTTAGGTCCTCTGGGCTCAGTTCCCTCAACTGTAAAATGCAGGAAAGGGCCCAGAAACGGCTTTGCAGGCTCAGGATCCATCAGTCCAATTATAACTGGACTTGGAAGTGCTCCGGATCCTCTAATTAGGACACGGTGCTCGGTCAGTGTGTGAAATGGTGCAAAGACTGAATTCTCCTGCCCATATGTTCTCAGGTGGCGGCAGCACTGTTTTCAGGGGTGAAAAGCAACAAGGGCACCCTGCTGCGGCCACTTCAGACTTTGATGCCATCCATTCATCAGTGTGTCCACTGAGCCAGCATCATGATCCACTTGGGGCCCTCATCAGTCCCACTCAATGGGGCTGGTTGGCCCGACACCTGGATTTGGCTTCTCAGCTTTGCTTCCTTGTGACTTTCTGCTTCAGTGTTAGTCACTCAGTCACTCAGACTCTGCAACACCATGAACTGTAGCCCTCCAGGCTCCCATCCGTGGGATTTCCCACGTAAGAATATGGGAGTGGGTTGCTATTTTCTTCTCCACATTTGTCTTTAATGTGCTATTGAACCTGAACACAGGTCACAATATAAGAAGCAGAGAGACTGTGGGGACTAGCTATGCCTCTAAACGCCGTGTTAAGCTTCCCCACTGAGAACTAAGCCTGGGACCAGGACTAGAGGTGGGGGAAGCGTGAACGGAGGGGAGGGGTTAGTCTGCGTGTCCACTCTCTTCCACCCGCAGGACACCGTCTGTGATTCTGACCACCTGGCCTCGTCCCGTGCTCTGTCCTGCCAGAGTCAGCATGCAGCTGATGACAATAACTGGCTGGCGGCCATTCATCAGAGCCTGCTGAGTCAGAAGCTTCGTCTCTAAGAGAGGTCAGAGGAGTGTGCGTGTGCATGTGTGTGCATGTGTGCACACATGCGTGTGTGGCTTTGCAGAATTCATGAAGAATTCTGCTGGATAGGTGCTCAGCTCTCAAGATGCTGCCACCTATGACTTACGAGTGGTTACTCTTTATACACATGCTACAGTCCTAACAACATAATCTAAGTGGTATGCTCTCTTCTGAAGCATGTACAATGTATGCTGTACAATATTATATAAGTTACAAGTATACAATATAGTGATTCACAATTTTTAAAGCTTATACCCCATTTATCGTTATTATAAAATATTGGCTATGCTCCCCATGCTGTATCACACATCCCTGTAGCTGACTTTACACTGAATAATTAGTACTCTTACTCCCCAGGCCCTGTTTCCCCCTGACCACTTTCCGGTCCATAAGTGGTACACTCTTTGGAGAGCAGGAAAGCACTAATAGTATATCAATCAAGCTATAATAAGTGTAGACAGTATGACAAACAATATAAAAGCACAATCGAATCTTATAAAACAATGACAATAATAACCACCAAAGTCGCCTGCCAGGCAACCCCAGGAGCCACTTCATATACTATCTCCCTTAATCATCAGTGTTTGGCAAGGCACATAGATTGCCACCATTCTCAGAGGAAGAAACAAGCTCAGAGGTCACGTAACTGGCTCAAAGACACACTGCAGCTAGGTGGGGAAGCTGGGATTCAGGCACAGATCTGCCGCCCGGCGTATCGGAGGCACTTGGCAAGTGAGGGTGAGCTGAGTCAAACACGAGGCTTGGGGACTGGGCAGTTTTTACAATTTTGAGAGGCAGCAGGAAAAAGCGTCGTAAACCCCTCAATGCTTTGACACCCGGGAGCCCCACAACCGTCTGTGCGTGGGGGTGAGGCCTCCTCCGGGAGAGGGGACCACAGCCAACTTTAGGTTTTCCCAAGGTCCGAAACGGGGAGGACCACTGTCTCAGGTTTCACTGCCGAGTCATTAATTCCTCGCCAGTCATTAGACGTTGAGTGAGGCAGCCAAGGGCTACCCTGACCGGTCGCTGGGGAAACACACACAACAGGCCTCTTTCCCGTGAACCCTGAAAGCACAGCCCACACCGACACCCACTCACCTCCCAGTCAGTGTTCCGACTGCAACCACAGACCCTGAAGGATGAAAACCAGAAGACTGAGCTGGATCCTAAAATGTTGTAAAGGAAGTGTAAATTGATGGCCAGACACAGCGCGATTACATAAACACACACAAGCACAGCTCTAATCCCTTAGGGCTACGTGGCCCCATTAAAAAAAAAAAAAAAACAACTCTTTTTTTTTTTTTTTTCCTTCTCCACAGAGGAAACGCTTTCCTACTTTAGTGGAGGTCATGTCTCAAAAATAATACAATTTTATCCTTTTATAATTTTTCTTTCTGTTTTAAGTTTTTAAAAAAACTTTTTGACTGTATCTCGTGCTATAAGGGAATCTCAGTTCCCTGACCAGGGATTGAACCCACGGCCCTTGCAGTGGAAGCATGGAGTCCCATCCACTGGACTACCAGGGAAGTCTCTCATTCTATCTTCAAAGTAGAAAGTGAAAGTCGCTCAGTCAAGTCCGACTCTTTGTGATCCCATGGACTATACAGTCCATGACATTCTCCAGGCCAGAATACTAGAGTGGGTAGCTTTTCCCTTCTCCAGGGGTTCTTCCCAACCCAGGGATTCAGCCTAGGTCTCCTGCTTTGCAGGTGGATTCTTTACCAGCTAAGCTACAAGGGAAGCCCAAGAACACTGGAATGGGTAGCCTATCCCTTCTCCAGTGGATCTTCCTGACCCAGGAATTGAACTGGGGTCTCCTGCAGCACAGGCAGATTCTTTACCAACTGAGCTATGAGGGAAGCCCATTCTATCTTATATCCTTTCATATCTACAGTAATCAGATGCCAGATCAACAAAGACATGCTCTTCCTTCAAGTCTTGGAAGTCCCTTTGGTTGACCCCCATGCTGAATGGGAAGTATGTGCTCCATGTGTCTGGAAATATGACCCTTGCACCCAAGGCCATCAGGTCAATGCTGGATGAGCACCTCCCACCGCGTGCAGGACACCTGGCCGTCACAGAGGGATCTCAAGATGAGTAAGGCGCATGCCAGCCTTAGCGCTAGTGACACACGCATGTGTTTGTTACTAACAAGGTGGAACAAGGCTGATGGGAGAAATAAAACACAATAGAGAGGGAGCACTAGGTGAAGTCAGATGGGGGAGCTGGGCTGAGGCATGCTGGTGCTGGGGGCCTTTGACTCAGGCCTCCTGATATCGGAAGAACTGCCACTGGTAAAGGCGGACGTGGACACAGCAGCATTTATTTGAATGGGGCCTTAAGGGGACAAGAACACGATCCAGGACATAGAAGCAACACAGTCTGGAGCATATTTGAGGAGTAGAAGGCAGAGTGCTGGAGAAGCCTTGAGAGACCCTTGGACTGCAAGGAGATCAAACCAGTCAATCTTAAAGGAAATTAGTCCTGAATAGTCATTGGAAGGACTGATGCTGAAGCCGAAGCTCCAATCCTTTGGCCACCTGATGGGAAGAGCCGACTCACTGGTGAAGACCCTGATGCTGTGTAAGACTGAGGGCAGGAGGAGAAGGGGGTGACAGAGGATGAGATGGTTGGATGGCATCACCGACTCAATGGACATGAATTTGAGCAAACTCTGGGAGATAGTGAAGGGAAGCCTGGCAAGGTGCAGTCCATGGGGTCACAAAGAACTGGACATGACTTAGCAACTGAATAACAACAACAAGGGAGAGCCATTGGTTTTTCAATGCAGGACCTACAGGGTAGGGAACGGGAAATCATGTGGATGATGCTAGTAATGTGGGCTGCATGGCCAGGACAAGGACCGTGGTCACCAGGAAAAACACAGTGAGAGGGACTCTTTCCTTTCACTGAAAAGAGTGATGTGATTGAATCTGCATTTCAGATGACTTGGTAGGAGTACTTGGGATGAAGTGAAATGAAAAGAGATTAATCAAAGGAAGACCAAGAAAGCAGTAACCCTGCATGTGGAAATGGAAGGAGGTATTGGTATACCACCGGATAAACTGGAAGAAAAAGAGAGACAGTAAGGAAACTCTACGGGGACTGATTATATTGTGTGCTAAGTCACTTCAGTCATGTCCAACTTTTTGTGACCCCAGGGAGCCCACCAGGCTCCTCTGTCTATGGGATTCTCCAGGCAAGAATACTGGAGTGGGTTGCCAATCCCTTCTCCGGGGGATCTTCCTGGCCCAGGGATCGAACCCACATCTCTTATATCTCCTGCACTGGCAGGGAGGGTTCCTTACCACTAGCACCACCTGGGAAGCTGGGTTACATTCCTGCGATGCTTTTCCAAAGTGGGGGCCGTGATAAAGCTCAGGGCCTCCATAGACAAAAATCACGTGACTGGAGGCTTTACTGTGCAGCTCATTTGAGGCTCATAACATTTTGAGAGGAAGATACTTGAGTGCGTCTGCCCAGTCACACGGCCAGGACGTAAAGGAGCTAGGGCTCAAGATCTCCTTGGCGTCTGGTTCAGCGCCGGTGCTGCGATGCCAGGCTGGGTTGGTTGACAGTCTGGTGCTGGAGTAGCCGGAACGCCCTTTAGCCGGGCTGCCGTGTGGACCCAGGCCGCAGGGAAGGTCACTCTCCTGGACCACTGTTGTGGATTCCTGGTGGCCAGCTGTGCACCAACCCCCCTGGTGCCAGAGTCACCTCCCCACGGCCCATCATCCCAGTGCTCAGCATCCCCAGTGGCCAGTCACCTCCATCCACTCGCAGATCTTCTCCAAGAGGGAAGGGCTGAAACATGGACCCAGCACACGAAGTGCCGGCGACTCCATGGGTGTCGAGAGGGCTCGTGGCGGGGTCTGCAGAGGGGCTGCCCCTCACTCAGGCTGTCATGTATCATGAGCGATGCAAGCAACACGGGAGGTGCTTTGAATCACTATAGATGCAGCAGAAGACCTTGGCGTTGGGTGTGAACTGAGTGCGGTGTAAACACTGATCTTGCCAAGCCATCTGACTTCTCTAAGCTCCAATCTCCTAATCACTAAAATCAAGGTTAAAAACTTCACCTTCCAAGGCTGCTGTCAGGATGAGCAGTAACATATGTGCAATGCCCAGTATGCAAACAGTGCTCAATAAATGCCGACACTGCTGCGTGGCACGTAGGGAGAGGATCCTTCAGCACTCTGATGTACGACTGGAGTTCCTTTTGCAAACTCAGAGATGCACTGACTCTAAACCTGACCTGAACCATCAAACTCAAACTGCAGAGATAAACTGGATGCTGTTAGAACAGCTAATCCATTCCCATCAAAAAGTTGTTCTGTAAATAGAATACAGGCTCCTAACGAGGGTTCCTCAGCTTTTTAGCCAGAAGAGACTGCACTCAGGAAACCCAACAACCAATCAGAAAGGCTTACGTGCTGTCTGAAAAAGCACGGGTAAACTAGAAATACATGAATGAGACCCCCTAAGGTGGTGTTTAAAGCAATGCAATTTGAAGGCGATAAATTAAGTGACACTTTCTTTGGGACAAATTTATATCACCATTAATCTCATGCAAAAAATAAAAATAAACCGATGTGTTGCAGATGAATTTTTGTAAGAAAGATGGAATAGAACATGCAGGTCCACCTCTATAATTTTGTCCCAGACGGGCCGGTGACCAACAGCGTCCCACAGGGTGGCATGCCTGTCGTGCCCACAGGTCAAGAACTGAGGTTTTGAGGCATGGATGGCCAGTCCCCAGAGCTCATCGGTGTGACCCTACAAAGAACAGAGACAAATGGACGCCCTCTGAAATATTACCACCAGCACTCGGGGGCCCGACAGAGCAGCGCGGCTCACTGCAGGCTCTGGAACTGTTCCCATCTGTTTCTCTTCCTCCCCCTGAAGCTGAGGGAGGGGATGTTAATATAAAACACAGGAAGAATCGCCTCTTTGTAACACTGTCTTATGAAAGTGAAAGTGTGAGTCGCTCAGTTGTGCCCGACTCTCTGTGACCCCATGAACTGTAGCCCGTCAGGCTCCTCTGTCCATGGGATTCTCCAGGCAAGAATACTGGAGTGGGTTATCATTCCCTTCCCCAAGGGATCCTCCTGGCTCAGGGATTGAACCTGGGTCTCCTGCATTGCAGGCAGATTCTTTGCCATCTGAGCCAACAGGGAGGCCCTGTCTTATATTCTACTATTACAGAACATGAAGGTGTTTGATGGACTTGTTGAGCTGATGCCTACCTGAGTGATGGGTGTGAAGTCCCCCGACAGCGTGCCCTGCAGAACAAAGTTTCTGGTCGTGCCTATCAATATCACATCGCCTTTTCCTTCGGCCACTGTCCGTATGGGACCAAACTGTTCTGGAATCTGCATGGAAAAGATTCCAGGTATCATTAAATTACTAGTTCCATCATTCAAAATACTTGTTTACTTATCATGATGACAGCTCCTGTCATAATGACACACACATACACACACATGTAACAAGGAGACAGAGAAAGTACTTGAGTTGAATGATCCAAACCCCAAATCGTATGTTTAAACTCCAAACATTTTATATACCTTAAAATAATGAGCAAGAGTAAGGTTGTAAAAAAGAGGACCAGCTGGGTCCTCTGTGGCGACTTAGATGGGTGGGATGGGAGTGGATGGGTGGCAGGGAGGTCCAAGAGGAAGGGGACGTATGCACAGGTGATGCTGATTCCCTCTGTTATACAGAAAACAACACAACGTGGAAAAGCGATTATACTCCAACTGGGAAAAAAACTACAATGAGGCACTTTTTTCTGGACAAGATAAAAAAAATAATAAATACTACTGGGCAGTTTACTCTTTACTTGTTATGACTTCTGCTAGCAGAAGCAGGTAATGTTTAGGAAGTAAGGAATATGTAACATGCTGTAATAAGTGTTCCCAAAAATTTATTGTAGCTTGAAATGATAAATCTTTTGGCAACTTTATTTAGTTTTCAAATCCACTGCTCATGCTAGTACACGTGTGATTAAGTGTTAATAAAAATGATTTCAAAATACATCATTCAAGAACAATTTTCTAGGATAAAATAAGCAGAGGTTCTTGTACTTTTTCAAAGAAACAAAAATCACAGCCTGGGGTCGACTCCAGGCACTGTGGTTCTGGGACGGTAAAGAGTGGCCCGTTCTCACACACACTTTTTACCAGTGGGTTAGCACAGATCTGAGAAAAGATGATAACAATTCATGCTGATAAAGGATTATAGATACTTAAAAATGGTAAGTATCTTCTATAATACTAGATGAGGCTTTGGACTATTTCTTAGGATTGCAATGCTACTTGGGTTCAAAAAAATGCTGGTCAAATCTTATTATAAAAAATGCTACCACAATTAAAGTCTCCATGAAAAGAAAGTGATTTCCAAAACTCAGATGAAGGCCTCTCTTTATGAAGAGCAGTAATCAGCAAAACAAAATTCTCACACTGTCAGAGCACATGTGATGCTGTCCTCTGATGTCATTGTGCTGTGGGCATCTGACTTAGAAAGCTATGGTGTTTCCAGTAGTCATGTGCGGATGTGAGAGTTGGACTATAAGGAAGGCTGAGAGCCGAAGAATTGATGCTTTTGAACTGTGGGGCTGGAGGAGACTCTTGAGAGTCCCTTGGACTGCAAGGAGATCCAACCAGTCCATCCTAGAGGAAATCAACCCTGAATATCCACTGGAAGGACAGATGCTGAAGCTGAAGCTCCAATACTTTGGCCACCTGATACCAAGAGCCGACTCACTGGAAAAGACCCTGATGCTGGGAAAGATTGAGGGCAGGAGGAGAAGGGGGTGACAGAGGATCAGATGGTTGGATGGCATCATCAACTCAAAGGATATGAATTTGAGCAAACTCTGGGAGATAGTGAAAGACAGAGGAGCCTGCATGCTGCAGTCCATGGGGTTTCAAAGAGTTGGACACAACTTAGCAACTAAGAAAAAACAAAGTTCTACAAGGTGTTCACACTATGCTAGAGAGGAAGATCCTCAACCTTCAGATTGAGGCCAACCTTGATTTCTGTCTGCTCATAATTTCCCAGGGCCTGGGAAAGAAAATTCAGACAGTGTGTAGAAGGAATATTGCATTTCTTGCCTCTGCCTCCTACTGGAGTCCAGGGTTTCTAATTAGGTAATAAGGAGGTGAAAGAAATGCCAAGAGAAGTCAAAGCTCTAGAGACAGTGTTGGTGGTGTTCAGTCACATTCAAAGCAGATACTCAGTAAATATCAGTTCCAAGTGATGATGTTTCCAAAGCAACATGCTGGCAATTACAGGGAAAAGACAATAAATATTTTAAGGGTTAATCAAAATGTGGATAATACTCCCTTGTAAGATTGCTTCTATGATAATACTCTAGACGTTGAAATGTGACCACCTCACATTTTATAAATCGAATTCCATTTTAGTAAACTGCCTTCATGATTCTATATAAAATGTTTCCCCATTTTGTAAAATTTTATCAAAACAGTTTTCAAAACAGTAAACAGAAGATTTCAAACTCATAAGGAAACTGGTTGACATAACAGTTTAAGGTTAAAAACGAGTGTCGGCAGTGTGACGTGCTGTCTCACCTCGGTTTTATGAAGCTTCTGGTAATTTCCATCCCAAGAAATGAGCTTGCGGTCCTTCCCTCCTCCCGACACAAGCGTGCCGTCCCTTAACATACAAAGTGCGAAAATACCGCCCTCGTGGGCCCCTGGAACTGCGTAGCTTATTCGATTCGTACCTAAACACAACGAGAAAACCACGCTTAGGACGCTGTCCAAGGGCTCACCTCTGCCCATCTCATTTTTGTTTTAAAACGAGATATTATCAGTTAGAACACCAATGCAGTGTGAATCTATAAAGGATTCAATTTCTGCATGTTCTCAGAGCAGTAGACAAACATGAGAGAAAAGTGGAGAAGGAAATGGCAGCCCACTCCAGTATTCCTGCCTGCAGAAGTCCATGGACAGAGGAGCCTGGCGGGCTACAGTCCATGGGGTCGCAGAGAGTCAGACACGACTAAGCGGCTAACACAGACAAATGTGAACTGGGTTACTTTCTAATTAAAGAACACAGGGCAAGGGGGAGGGGAGGATGAACCAGGAGATTGGAGTCAGCAGACGTAAACTATCGCACATAGAATGGACATACAACAAGGTCCTACTGCGGAGGAGCAGGGGACTGTATTCAACACCCTGACAAACCATAACGGAAAAGAATATGAAAAAGAATACACAGGGCTTCCCTGGTGGCTTGGGGTAAAGAATTCGATGAAGAATTCACCTGCCAATGCAGGGGACACGGGTTTGATCCCTGGCCCAGGAAGATCCCACGTGCCTTGGAGCAAGTAAGCCCGGCACCACAACTACTGAAGCCCAGGCGCCTAGAGCTGGGCTTGCAACAAGAGCAGCCAACACGCCACAGTGAGCCGGAGCTCCCGCTCGCCCCAACTAGGGAAATGAAGACCCAGCACCGTCAGAAGAAGAATAAAAAAGAGGATGTAGATTTATACGTACAACTGAATCTCCTTGCTATAGAGCAGAAATGAACACAGCATTGTAAATCAACCGTACTTCATTAAAATAACTTAAAAAATAATAAAGGAAAACATGCTCAGATGGAGCATGTGGCTGCTAGGAGTTCAGCCGCACCACACGTGGCTGAGAAATGAGCTGTGAGTCCCTGGACAAGTGACCCGATTGCTCTGTCTCAGTTCCCTTCTTGGTGTCATGGGGCTACTGCCATTCCCCTGCACTGTTCTCAGGGTGAAATGAACCCGCGTGTCTGCAGAGCCCGTGGCACACGGGGTAGCAGGGATACCACAAAGGTCACCGTGTTAGCCGACCTTACCCTGGTGGCCCTGTTTCTGCCTTCACCCCGTACCCCAAACACTGAGGCCCTTGAGTACAGAGACGGTGCATTTTCTCGGTTTTCCTGGCCCACGGTAATCACTCATAAAGGCTCACTGAACTCGACTCAAAGTGTTTTTGAGTCAGGAGTCCTCCCCATCACACTGCTTGCCCACTGATGCCCACCTGACTCATCTGTATGCTCAGTGCCTGGCACATGGCTTCGGGCACATAACCAACACTCGGTCAATGTCTGCCAAGTGCTGTGTGGAGCAGAGAAGTTGAACGCTGTAGAGCTAAATAGTCTTCGATGATTTCACCATTACGAGTTGTGATCAGATCTCCCCATAAAGCGATTAATTCCATTACAACATCTTGGGCCTAAAGAACCTTTCAGAACAACAGAAGCCAACAGCTTACGAGTTTCATTTTTCTCTGTCCTAGTTTTTTTGATTCCAAGTTACACACGCACACATATATGTAAGTACCTATGTATCTTGGAATCAAATAGTAAACTTGGAAATGATATTAACGGACAATTTTGATGGGAGCCACTTTGGGCTTCTTACTTAGAACATTACCCAAGTGTCTGCTTGAGGAGCATCGCTTGTTACCTTTTCCCCACACCAGGATGTTGCCACTTGAATCTCCGGTGATGGTGTCACCGTTTTCAGAAAAAGTCACACAGAGGACGAACTTTGGCTTTTCTTGTTTCTGCAGAATGTTTAAAAAAGAATATATATGTATGTAAGATCAAGACATCCTTATGCTTGTGTTAAGAACATTGAGAATCACAGGCACCCCAAGCTGGATAGTGTCAGTTATTGCTACCACACTGCGAGCCTCTCCTTCTCATCCACCATTACGTAAATTACGCCCTGAGATCATCTGGTCTAAAGTATCAGATGCTTACACGGCTGCAGGCTGTTACAGCAGGAGAGGGTGTTGGAGTGGCCAAGGGGCGGTGTTGCCATGACTACACAGGATAAAGCAGTCCTCCAACTCAGCCTCTGGGCCCACAGGGCATCAGGTGCCATGTTGGCGCTCTCATGAGACCTCAGGTGCTGGGCTAAACAGCACCAAGGCTGCCCGTCACCCACGGCAGACTTGCACTGCAGTCTCCTGGGCGCCTTCTTCGTTGCTCTTTACAATCAGCAGACCACAGTGAGGGCCGTGGCCCTCTGGCACCCTTTCCTGGCACTTCCCCCTGTGTCGGTCCTAACACTAGTGATCAGCATCACCAGTGTCATCCATGAGGGGCTCCCCAACTCTGTCAGGGATCTCCAGGAATAGTCTTTATCATGACACCCCCACTTTGGCCAATTAAAACAAATTCTAAGGCTGCGATGCCTCAGAGCTTCCTTAAGAGCCAGGGGATCACAAGCACCACTGGTGAAAAATAAAATGAGATGCAATTTCACCTTACCTCAAATAATCCTTGCTTCTTAATAAGGGAGCTTCCTTCTAGCGTCCAGAAGTAGAGGTGGGACTTTCCACAGGTTACGATTATATTGGTGTCGGTGGGGTGGAAATCCGCGGCAAATACGGCTTCGTTTGAACACTTTGCACAAAACAGGAGAATCAGATGTCTCAGATCTCTTGAGACACTTAAGGAAATAAATAAAATCTGAACCACAAATAAGTAACTCAGGGTGAGCACCAGGCCTCCTGATACTTCCCCCTCCCCGAATTCACCTTCTCTAGTCACTAAACTTGTGTGTGTGTGTGCCGACACCTCTCCTTGTCTGTTTCCCTCACTGGGCCCTGCGGACAGGACCACGGAGTCTCCTTCTGCACGAGGACTCTCGGGACCTGGCATGGAGCAGGCACACAGCCATGCTCTGGCTGAAGGAGAGGCTGGGACTTAAGAACTGCAGGTCTCAGTCTCATCGAGTGAGGGCAAGGGCCCCGGAACCTGGATTTTATTCAGCTCCACCACTCCTGGCCCACTCTGGCTGCCCTCTTTGCCTGGTTCTGATCCCCAGGACTCTGCTGGCAGCTTGGTGACCGAGTCTGGAGTCCAGAAGGGGGGCTGGCTCTTTGGCTATCACTTCACCAGCCTCACCCTGTTATCAGTTTTCATGACTTGCACCCTGTTCCCATGAATCTGACCCTGACTGCTCCTTCTGCTTGATAATTCAGTTATACATTCCTAAACCTAGACAATAACTTGCTCTGATTACTTCCAACTAATGACACAGCAAGAACTGAAATACTTGAGCAAAACAGAGAAGGCACAGCTATAGTATAAAAACAGGTGTGCTCACGCCCTGTTAGAATACAGTCTGCATCCCCCCCACACACACGAAAGTTATGTAAGCCAGGTAATCCACTGGAGCTCTTAATGTCAGGTAGCTCAGGCGACCCAATCGTGGTCCTACGGTTAGGTCAGTAAGGGGATCTAAGGCTAAAGGATGCCAGGGTGAGGAATCTGAAGTCATTTCTATAAAAATAGACCCAATCATGGTTTTAACAGGAGGAAAGCACGAGAGAGCTTAAGGAAACTTCACTGACATACTGGGAAGTTCAATGGCCCCCACTGCAGGAAAAGCCCCACTGGGAGGACCAAGATCTTGCTCCCCCTTTCTGAGTCCACTCAGCTCTGGACAAGCTTCCCTGATCCCCGGATCCCTGCCTGGCCCTCCACCTGGGCAGCGGGCACATCTCACTTGTCATCACCCCGCCAGTACTACTTCGACATGTGCGTGAAAAGGGGACCTCGGTATTTGTGGATGATAGAAAGAACATGAGCAGGTAAGTGAGGGAGGAAGTGACCGGCGGAGCGAAGGAGCGAATTAAGAGGCTGGTGGCTGTAGAATGAGGATGCGAAACCCTTACAGACGCCATGAAGAGAAGCAGGAAGCCCGCCAGGCCTTGGGACTGAGGGGAGAGAGCCGGGGCCCGAGGGCTCCTTGAGAAGGGGTCCCGCCAGGGGTGGCGGCGGGGACAGAGCCCACAGCCCAGGGAAGACGGCTCCATGCGGGAAACGGACGAGGTGGCCCCGCAGCAGGCGGGCACACAGACCTTGACGTCCGCCAGCCTCTCCTCCTTCTGCCAGTCCCACACGGACAGCACGTGGTCGTTGGAGTCGTCCACTGCACAGAGGTTGCTGCCTCCATTCTAGGAAAAAAAGGAGGTATTCATAGGAAGACTACACTCGAGAATAAAACAGACTGAGCGTGATTAAAAAGGAACGTAATTTTATTTTTAATCACGAGTCTGCTACATCTTTAATAAAGAGTTTTACCCATCACTGTTGAGATCTGCTTAGGACTTCGGCAGAGGGATGGTGGGGACAGGGGAATGTGGGGGTTAACGGGCACAGGAGCAGGAGGGAGGGCTCTGGGGGGGACTTCAGTACCATTTCTGCTAGAACTAGCCTCCCGGGGCTGCAGAGCTCTCGCACTGGAGGGGACAGTGTCTGCAGCTCCGGGGCACAGGGCATGGGCGTGGTTGTCGGAAGGTTGTATGAGGGGACGGGTGCTGGGGGTGAGGGGCAAGGCATGCTGATGTGAATACCTATGTGTTTCTAACTGGCTGACTAGGACTTTAAAGGTTCATCCTGAGGAAGCCTGGGGACCACAAGGCCCCTCCAGCTCTTGCTTATGGCCAGGCAGCGGGTGGGGGTGGCACAGACATGGAAATTCAAGGCCAGAGGAGGCAAGACTGCTCCATGAGCCTGAGACAGTGTGGCCACAGGACCTCTTCTCATCACCATGGAAACGTCTGACTGGGAGCGTGTGAGACCAAGCATGTGCTCCCTCTGAATGAGGGGGCCTGGCAAGCGGGAGGTTTCAGAGTTCAGATCTGCACACACACCTGGGCAGGTACGGGCGTGTTACCTCTCCCTCTTCAACCCTGAGCTGAGTCTCTCCTCCCTGTGTGGACAAAGCGGCAAGACCCACAGGGTTCACACTTACAGATTTTGAGAATGCGATACAGGTGACGGCTCGGTCAAAAAACCCGATTCCGATGACATGTAGCGTATTCAACGTCACGGAATCCCAGATGCGCACGTGTGGGGGTAACTGCTGCTTCGGAAGAAAATGCTGGGTCACTCATCGTGCTGAGTCTACAAATTTACCTTTGTATTGAAGCTACTTCAACTTTGTCAAAAGTCTTTTTTTTTTAATGCTATTTTCCCCCCAGTTCTTTGTTTTATCCTTTTATTTTGTAAGGCTTTATTTCAAATCAGTTTGATATTTACATGCAAAATATTGAAAGTAAATTAAAGTAATTTTTCTTTTTTTTTTTGGCTACACCACATGGCCTGTGGGATCTTAGTTCCCTGACCAGGGATTGAATCCATGCTCCCTGCATTGGAAGTGCAGTCTGAACCAAGGGGCCACCTACGAAGTCCCAAAGCAAAAGCTTTTTTTTTTTTTAAATGCATTTAAGACTGTGTGTTTTTACAATAAATAAAATATTCCCAATATCTCACAATAAACTGTGGAAAATTCTGAAAGAGATGGGGACACCAGACCACCTGACCTGCCTCTTGAGAAACCTGTCTGCAGGTCAGGAAGCAACAGTTAGAACTGGACATGGAACAACAGACTGGTTCCAAATAGGAAAAGGAGTATATCAAGGCTGTATATTGTCACCCTGCTTATTTAACTTCTATGCAGAGTACATCATGAGAAACGCTGGGTTGGAGGAAGCATAAGCTGGAATCGAGATTGCCGGGAGAAATGTCAATAAGTTCAGATATGCAGGTGACACCACCCTTATGGCAGAAATTGAAGAACTAAAGAGTGTCTTGATGAAAGTGGAAGAGGAGAGTGAAGAAGTTGGCTTAAAGCTCAACATTCAGAAAACTAAGATCATGGCATCCGGTCCCATCACTTCATGGCAAATAGATGGGGAAACAGTGGAAACAGTGGCTGATTTTATTTTTCTGGGCTCCAAAATCACTGCAGATGGTGATTGCAGCCATGAAATTAAAAGACGCTTACTCCTTGGAAGGAAAGTTATAACCAACCTAGACAGCATATTAAAAAGCAGAGACATTACTTTGTCAACAAAGGTCTGTCTAGTCAAGGCTATGGTTTTTCCAAAAGTCGTGTATGGATGTGAGAGTTGGACTATAAAGAAAGCTGAGTGCCAAAGAATTGATGCTGTTGAACTGTGGTGTTGGAGAAGACTCTTGAGAGTCCCTTGAACTGTAAGGAGATCCAACCAGTCCATCCTAAAGGAGATCAGTCCTGGGTGTTCATTGGAAGGACTGATGTTGAAGCTGAAACTCCAACATTTTGGCCACCTGATGCGAAGAGCTGACTCATTTGAAAAGACCCTGATGCTGGGAAAGATTGAAGGCAGGAGGGGAAGGGGATGACAGAGGATGAGACGGTTGGATGGCATCACTGACTCAATGGACATGAATCTGGGTAAACTCTGGGAGTTGGTGATGGACAGGGAGGCCTGGCATGCTGAGGTTCATGGGGTAGCAAGAATCAGACATGACTGAGCGACTGAACTGAATATCTTCTGGAGGTCATGGCTCCTGTGGCCAATATAGCTGTAGGGGAAGTCTACCAAGTTTTAGGGGCTTCTCTGACAGCTCAGGTGGTAAAGAATCTGCCTGCAATGCAGGAGACCCGGGTTTGATCCTTGTGTTGGGAAGATTCCCTGGAGAAGGGAATGGCAACTCACTCCAGTATTCTTGCCTGGAGAATTCCATGGACAGAGGAGGCTGGCAGGCTACAGTCCATGGGGCCGCAGAGTCAGACACAACTGAGCAACTAATACCAAGTTTCAAACTTCGAACAGTCATTTCTTGATAACCGTCCCACAGGAACTGATATTCCCATTTGTATATCTAAAGTATCTGAGTTTTTAAAACTGAAAAATGACAAAGAAAATGGAGTCTCATGTAAGGGTTATTCTTTTAAAGTTTGTATTGCCACTAAGGGGTAAGCATGTTTAAATTTATCATGACAACTACCACCAGTGGTGTTAAGAACTTCACATTCTTGGGCCCCACAGGAAATTGATAATACACAAACTTAGAATGGTTATGATTAGTTCAAAACCTTCTCAGCTGTGCTAATTTTTCTCTTCCTTAATAGAAGAAAGCATTACAGAACCACCAGCAGATTTATCAAGAAAAGGGCTAGCTTTGTACACAACGGACGGGGGAACTGGGTTCTAGTCTGGACTTGTCTTTAAGTAGCTTGATGTTCACAGACAGTCACTTGGCCTCTCTGGAGTTCTCCACTTGTAAATGGAAAGGAATAGCTCAGCTATTCAGAGAAAATAACATTTTCTCTGGCTCTAAGGTTCTGATTCCATTTCAAGGCCAGAAACTGAAATACACAGTTCATCCACTAGAGGGAGAAACAAATGATTTACTACTGATTTTGAATAACTTAAAGGTCATTTAACGTTAAAAAAAAAAAGAAAAAAGACTCTGTTCCCTGTGTGTTTACAGAATAGCAGTCTGATTTCCATTGTTCCTGTTACCTCCTTTCAAGTGTAGGATTTTAATGGAAAATAGCATAAATATTTAAAATTTGATATTATTAAAATACTTTCTGAAAAATGGTAGCACTCATGATAAAAATGGAACTACTTAGTGTAATTAGTTTCAGATTATACATTGTGCATTGGTAGACTACACAAAAGTAGACATCAGAAAAGTTACAAGATGTTTTGGATAAAACATAACAATGACCATAGATTGTGGTAAATAAGTGGAAGCCAGTTTTGAATTGCTGTATTTGCCAAATTCCACTAGCTCCTTCTCTGATTCCTTAAAATACAAACTGAAGTCTTTGCTTATAAAATTTTGCAAAACCCCTTCGAGCAGCCCTTGTGGATGACACATAGACACAAACTCCATGGATTAAAGTCATGATAATAAGGGACTCATGGCACAAGGTATCTGAAATTCACTGAAGAGGCAAAATGCCCCATATTCAAATGATGAGTTCTCATGATTACTTAACATGTTAATGTTTATCACGTGAGTAAGTAAGTATCTGAAGAATTAATGACTTCTTAGGCAAGAGCAATGCTATTTAAAAATTAGCTGACATTAACGTGAGCTCAAGGGTTTTTTTTTTAAGGTCAGTGTAAGAATTTTCATTTGTAATAAAAATTCAAATTGAGAGATTAAATTCAAATTTGAGCTTCCCAGGTGGTGGTGCTAGTGGTAAAGGGCCCACCTGCCAATGCAGGAGATGTACGAGACACGGGCTCGATCTCTGGGTCGGGAAGATCTCTGGAGGAGGGAATGGCCTCCCACTCCAGTATTCTTGCCTGGAGAATCACATGGATAGAGGATCCTGGCGGGCTACAGTCCGTGGGGTTGCAAAGAGTTGGACGTGACTGAAGCAACTGAGCATGCACACTCACAGACATTACATCTAAGTAGGCTTGTTCAGCAGCAAAATGTTTTCAGAAAAATCATTTTGTGTTACCAGTTCATTACGAAAACAAGAAAAGATCACTCACTTTTCCATCCTTGGACGTGCCTGCAACTTGTCCCGTGGCTATTGTGACCCTATCGGGGTGAACTGCAAGGCTAAAAAGAGATCTTCATAAAGCACCTGTTCTTAGGTAAGTCCAAACTCAATTTTTCATAGTTTCATTTACCTATATTAATAAAGTGTCTATGATGATCAAATGTTCAGACTGCCAAAAAAACCCCCAAACAAACCAAACAAAGAAAACACAAAACATCTACTCTTTTAAAGGTAAGCTTCACTTTTCCCGTGATCAAATATACTCTGGTCAAAAATTTAAATGTGAGAAATACACGTGTCTGACTTCTTACACACTCTTGATAAATTCTCTGAGCTCCCAAAGACCTTAGACAATTGGTGCGTATTTCATTTCATCTTCCATTTCATTATCTGTAGGGAATTTCCAAACTCAAAGGAAAAGCATCCCCTGCTTGGGAAATACCACTTTGATCTCAGAACTGTTTAATTAGTGTACAGTCTTTATTAAGAAGTCATTCTGAGTCCATCAAACAGCAAAGACATCCTCTTTTTCCAACAGGAGTTTTATAACTGATCAGGGACTTAGGGCAAATAGAAATAACATAAACCCATCTATTCACCCACCCATGTTTCCATGATACATAAAATCATTACCAAAGGTATAAATGAATTATGGGAATAGCAGACCCACCCAGAAACAAGAGGCAAAACATTTTTATTAAAAACTGAACACCCAAATTAGCAGCCATTAGCACGAGAAGCCCTCCAGACAGGGGTCTGTTAGAGATGTTTGTTTAGGTAACAAACAAATTGTTGTTTGTTACCTAAACAACAAATTGTTTTAGGTAACAAACAAATTGTTAACGGTTGCTGAAGACGATGTGTCATGAGAATGGAAAACCAAAGAATGGGTCTTAGAGTGCCAGGGAGCCAGAAGACAGCCCAGAGCACAAACAAGAGCTGTTCTCAAAGACCCCATGTTCTCAGCTCTCTCTGCTTCTCTGCAGTTCTATCCATCACGGAACCCTTTCTGCCTACACGCTCTGCACAGGCGTCACAGGCATCGGTTTTGAGGACTCACCACTTCACGTCGTCGTTATGGCCCGAGTAATGCCTCTGGAGCTGCTCCTCCACGTTGTATAGCACGACCACCGACGCGATGAAATAGACCGTCTCGCCCGTCGGGAGCAAGTACAGGTTGTTCCGGCAGTCTCGACCCCGGTACCCGTAGCTTCGTGTGTGTCAAGACAAAACGTGCCTTCTTTTAGGAGCTAACAAAACATCAGCTTTCTTCAGCTGGCACAGGCACTAAATTTCTATGTGACTGTTACTGTCAATTTCACGAATTTAAAGAAGACCAAATTTGAAATACTCCATGCCAAATATTCAATACATCGGACCCCCCTCAATAGGCAGGCAATAAAGTTGCAAATGGTAATTGATTTAGTGGTAATTGCTGATACTTTTTTAACAATACAAAGGTGTGGGTGTTTTTTTTGAAAGTATGTATTATAATATGACCTGGTAGCTCCACTGGTAAAGAATCCACCTGCAATGAGGGAGACCCCAGTTCGATTCCTGGGTCGGGAAGATCCGCTGGAGAAGGGATAGGCTACCCACTCCAGTATTCTTGGGCTTTCCTGGTGGCTCAGCTGGTAAAGAACCCGCCTGCGATGTGGGAGACCTGGGTTTGATTCAGCTTGAAGAAACATGGTGATTTGCTATTCTACTGCTAACAGTAACTGGATCAGACACTTGTGTAATAACTAGGAAGTGAACTCTTCAATTTGGCCCATCAGTCATGGATCCAGGAAATCAGTGGCCAGGGCCCACACTGCTTTGTTGAACTGTTGAAATCTTATGTAGATGCGTTTTCCTCACACCTAGGCTGGGTTTAAATTTTTCCCAAGCTGGTCTCCTGAAAGGCCAGTGACCATAATATTGTTAGAGGTACCATCCGGACGCTAGAATGAAAGTCACCTGAAGGGTGACTTGACACTGATCTCCCAAGAATGCTGGGGTACTCTGCTTATTATTTTTCTCTTTCCTTTCTGTTGCCTCTCTTGTGTACCATTTACTCTAGTTCCCACACTACTTGCGGAGATATGCTGAACCATGACCACAATCTAGAATGTGTCCACTTGCTGTCTTGAATCTAACTTTTAAAGCCGAGAGCTTGATTCCAGGGCTGGAACTGAAAGGAAGAACAGGGTCACTGAGTCTTGCCATCTTTGAACTCTCCACGTCATGGTCATCCTGAGACACACACCTTCCAACAGGGGGCCTGAAACCACCGTCACGCTGTGGCTTAAGAAGAGAGGCTCAGCCTGGTGCTAGAATCATGGCTGGAAGGTGAGCTGAATCCTGTTGTGGTCGGTGGCTTCTGGAGCTTGTTTGGAAAACAAAATACATCTGGCAGTGCTGTGTGCGTGCAGGCGTGCTCAGTCATGTCCGATCTTTGCAACCACAGGGACCGCAGCCCACCAGGCTTCTCTGCCCATGGAATTTTCCAGCAATAATACCAGAGAGGGTTGCCATTTCCTACTCTAGGGGATCTTCCCGACCCAGAGATCAAACCCAAGTCTCCAGCGTCTCCTGCATTGGCAGGTGGATTCTTTACCACTAGCACCACCTGGACAACCCTCTGACGATGTTAAGTGGCTATATTGTTTCAAATATTAAGCAATATGAGGTTATAAACCCTATTCTAAGGAAAAAAAAGTTGAGTTTTGACATTCCTTATAAAGTATTTAAAAAGAAAATTTTAAGACACTGGTAAATGACTTTCATGTCTCAGTTATAAACCAATTATGAATTTACTGCTTATTGTAACCTGGCAGCTACGTATTTAAAACATTTTTTTTTTACATTATAAAAAAACCTGTAGAAGGTGTGAACAATATACACGTATATTTGGAAGTTACCTGGTTGTCTAGTGGTTAGCTCTCTGGGCTCTCACTGCCATGGAAAGTGAAAATATTAGTCGCTCACTTATGTCCGACTCTGCAGCCCCATGGACTGCAGCCTGCCAGGCTCCTCTGTCCATGGAATTCTCTGGCAAAGAATATTGGAGTGAGTTGCCATTCCCTTCTCCAGGGGATCTTCCTGACTGAGGGATGGAACCCAGGTCTTCTGCATTGCTGGCAGATTCTTTACCATCTGACCAACCAGGGAAGCTCATGTATCTATATATTAATCAATAAAAGGTAACAAATTTAGGTCCTCCTTGTCCTAACCATCCACAGCTCCTCAGGAATAATAACCTGTTCAGATTTTAGCATATATGCTTCCAAAGTTTGAAAACTATTTCAGAGCAAAACATCACTTGAACTTGGATGTGAAAAACAACCATTTATTTGCTGCAAACTCCACTGTTTCACACCTTTTAAAATATGAGTTAGGAGTAAGTTGAACAACTATGTCTTGAATAATGTGTTTCAGATTTGATTTAACCAATTCAAACAATTACTGACTTAAAGAAGAATGGGATCACTTTTTATGTGCCAACACAGACGGCAAAATAGGTGCAGGTGAACACTTACGACATCTGAATCCGAAAAAATAAAAAAATGTTTTGAGAAATTTAGGTACAGAAATAATACTAAAAAAATTCCAAGGAATATGACTTTATAATTTCAGATAGTAATTCTTCTAACTGAAATGACAATAGCTTCAGTTTAAACCAACTTCACATAATTTGTTGTCAGGGTTTGGCATTAAACTGGTATTCAAGAAATATTTGTTTGAGGGTGAAGAAAGGATTTTTGCTCTTTGTTTTAAAAGTCTGCATGGACTGGAAGGTGGCCGCTGTGGGCTTCTAAAGTAAAACAAAATAGTAAAATAAAGAAACCCCAAAAAACAACACTTCACCCTCTTTCACAGGCTCTATTTCTTGTCTTTCTTTTATTCCCTCCTTGGTAGTTCATTCAACTTTCCCAAGCCTCATATTATGAAGATTCTAGCAGCTTTGTTTCAAGAATGCTAGTCATATGGCTGACTCAGATTTCTGTGGCCTAGATTTTATGAGAGCTTTTTCTTTTTTTTCCAGTGGTATTATATTGATGCTACGTGTCCATTTAACTTAAGCCATAGACTGTATTGTATTCATTTAGTACTGAGTCCATACTCATGTTCAATTAGTCACTGTTTTTTAAGTTTTTTTTTTTTCTTTTTTAAATTGCTGTATAGTTGATTTACAACGTTAAGATCCCACCCTGTGGCATGTGGGATCTTAGTTCCTCAATCCCGGGTGGAACCCACACCCCCTGCATTGGAAGGCGAAGTCTTAACCACTGGACCACCAGGGAAGTCCCTAGTCACTGTTAACTTAGATTCCCAAGGTTGTTAAGTTAGATTCCCAAGGTTGGCCAAAGCCCTACTTGGTTGAGGGGAAATGCTAGTCCTTCCTTCCAGGCAATCCCTCTTTCTTTCTTTGGGTTTAAAAACTTATTGCCATCACGGTTTGGTTTTATGGGTTTCTACAACTGAAAAAAAAGCACTCATCAACTGACGACTTCAGGTCAGACTTAATGAATAAAGGATACACCCATTCCAGCTTCAGTCTCTTGGTTGGCAGTTCTACTTTTGCTTCCAAATTGTAAGAATCCACTTGATCTTTGGGCATGTACATGGTAACAGGGCGTCCACGAAGAAACATTTTTACATATCCTTCTTCTGTGAAGAGAACAAAGAGGTCAGTAAGACACCTTGGTGCCCAGGGTACCTGAAAAAAATAGTTATATTTTCTCTATCCTTTCAATGCAAAAGTAGAAACTTTGCCATTTATGTCATTTCTGATTAAAATCCTAGGGAAAACTAACTAAAACACAAATAGTTTGAAACAAAAATTTTCACCTTCTTTGCCTTTGACATTCTGCTTACTTAAGTAATGTAAGAAATTACAAAAGGCAGAAAAGAATTAGATTCCAACAATTATTTTCCATGAAATTTTAGTTCTTATATTTTCTTTATCATCAGGAGGGGGAAAAATGCCACCCCAAAAAATTACAACTAACACAAGAAATCCACTTAAATTTTTTTTATTGAGTTCAATGGATATACAATTGTAGTATCAAAATTCATAAAATATCTTTCAATATTTAAATTGGTTTGTTATAGTGCAATGTAAAAATGTGTCTTTATGTATCTTTCACATTGGATAATTCAAGTGTAAAGGACACAAAACCGGCAGAAGTACATGCTGGGATGCATGCAAAAAGGAAAATGCTCAAAGAAAAGCTAGAAACAGAAAAGAAAAGAACAAAAGACCCATTAGAGACAGAAGCTGGGGAATAAACCTTTCTAGAACAAACATTTTTATAACAAAATAACTTCTGATACTTTAATAAACTGTAGGGATGAAAGTAAAACCCAATAATACAATGACAAGGGGCCACTCCTGGATTTAAACAAAACCAAGCAATATAGGGTTTTCTGTCTACAGTTTTCGAGATATTATAATAAGACCATCTTGTGAGCTCTTGATGAATTCTGTTCGGATTCAGAACTCCCTGCATTCTGATGCTTCACTGCAGATCAAAGCACTGGGCCCCTTAATGGCATTTAAATTGGGCAGTTGGGGCTATACCATAACTCAACAGAAAAATCATGCCCAGAGAGGAAACTGGTAAGGAAGTCATAAAATAATTATAATGTTGTAAGTACCACATTCACAAATTAGTTTCATAAGCCTCATTCCTGAGGATTTTCAGACAAAGCCACATGCGATATTGCCTAAAAATGGAGAGGCCATTGCACTTTTATGGTGTGCGTGCAACTCAGGTCTTAAATGCATGCATGTGACACTCTTCACTCTGCGTATTAAATCGGACTATTAAGTAAAAACCAACACGTGTTCACTCCTGCACAGGGTGCCAGCTGCTGTGTTCCGTGGTGCTCCTGTGAGAGTGCTCCACGAGGCTCCATCCTCCCCAGCTCCCCTGGGAGGAGCCCATCTGAGGCCCCCAGGGCTGCAGGCTTTCGGACGGCCTCCGCCCCCTACCCTGGTCATCTTGGCTACCAAACCCATGGAGGCCCACCTGGATTCAGGACCCTTCTCCTGCTCTCCTACCTGCTGGACCCCACGCTCTAACTGCCCTGCCCCCTCTTCCGTATATGATGTCACTGGCCACAACTGCCCCCCACCCAGGGGTCCTTCTCTCTCTCTCTCTGCCAACTACGCACCCACCCGTTCTGTGCATCTGCCCATGCTCGCCTCACCCACCCCCTTCCCTTCCTTCACCCCTCAACCAAATCTCAGTGCCTCAGACGGTGTGGCCATCACAACTGAAGACCCTAAAAGCACTCAGTACATCAATGGAAGGGGGACAAAGAGGGGCGGGTGTGATGGCTTAACTGACAAGTGATTCCATGAGTTCTTTTGTAAGAGGGGAATCATGGAATGCAGATTCAGAATAAACGGAATATAATGTCACCCCGCAGCACACACCAAAATCCTCATACGGGGGTATGGAATCCATGTAGATGGAATATCTACTTGAGTATATCGTCACGTGCTGGAAAAGTCCTTATGACAGGTTTACTCATTGGGCATATCTACGTCACTGGACCGAGCAGAAAAGCTCTGGAGGTAGCCTTGGCACTGTTTTGGACATCTAAGTCAGATATTCTACATCTAAAAAAAAAAAAACAAAAACGCAGCGAGGGAAAGCAATGTTTGCTTGCTTGCTCTTTTTTTCAGGCATGTTAGGATAACAGCACACAGCCCCCAAACCCAGGGGGGCCACAGGGAGCGGCCAGCAGCGGTGCAGGTTCCAAAAAACGGGGCATCCAGGGTTCGCCCTATAGCTCTCTTAACATTCATACAGATTTAAAAAGAGTTCTTGTCATCAGCCAATCGTCACCGAAGGTCCAGTTTTCAGCTCCTCAGTAAGACCCGCCCAAGCAAATGCTCAGGACTGCTTTGAATGTCCAATAAACCCATGTGGCTTGCATCACAAAGCATTTTCATACAAGGAGGTGGCGGGTGGCCTGTATGAAAAGCGTTTCTGCAGCCTGGGGCGCAGCTTTGCTCAGAGAGCTATGAGGTGTCAGCAATGCCGCCTACCTTTGCAATGTGTCACTCGGCGTTTCCCTTGGGATTTCGGAGACAGAGACAGAAGTGCTGGGTAAAGAGATGAGGGGGCGCTGCGAGAGGGACTGGCCTGCCTGCAGGGGGCGCTCTCGAGCCCCCCGGCCCAGAGGCTCCCCCGGCCCCACCGCTCGCAAAACCTGGACACGTTTCAGGGGTTCTGACAAGTGCACACCAGACCTACTCTGCAGGCTGAGGGCGAGTACATTTTCAGTGAGTAATTTCATGCTTCCTGAAAATGAAATGAATACTGAAGCACATGTGCATAAATAGGAAAGTCTGACTTTCGTGTTTCGATGCTTAAGGGGGAAAAAAAAACTTGGAAAATTAAATGAATTTATTTAGCCCACTGCACAAAATCTTGTCAAAGATTTTGCATTTTTAAATATGCTTTCAAATAAGGTTACTATTCTAAAAATAGCAGCTCCCTTACTATAACATGTGTTAGAAAAGATACATGGAAAAGATATATATGGACTATTAGTTGGCAGTTTAGGAAATCACAGGCAGAAAAAGAAGTCGCTTTTAGATAAAGTTGTAACTGGATGCATCAGAGACTTTCCCTTTCAAGAGAAACCCAAATGCTGGTGATGGGAGAGCCCCCATTAGTAAGGAAGGGGCAAGAAAGGCAACAGGGTGTTTTTAACCGAGAAATTTCTTGTAATGGCATGTCGCTTGCTCCTTATGGATGTATCTTGAATCCATTTTAAATGGGGGCAAATAAAGGGTTTAGCTTTTACGACCCTCTTCTGGGTGGTCTCTGAGTGACGTGAGTCGCCAGACCCCCAGGTACACTCAGCCCCCAGCTCCGCCACACGGACCCCCGTGTTCTGCCCATCCCAGCTGCCCCTGAACCACCACTTCTTACTGCCCCTCACGTACCGCGCTAAGGGGCGTCCGCACTGACATTCAACCAGCCTTACCTGCGCTGAAGACTGGCTCCTTGGGTTTGCTGTGGAGACAAAACCAAAATTTATTTTATTTTATTTCTTTCTAAATTTATGTTTTAATTGGAGGAAAACTGCTTTTACAACATTGTGTTGGTTTCTGCCATACAACAATGCAAATCAGCTTTCGATATGGACCATTTTTAAAGCCTTTATTGAATTTGTTACAACATTACTTCTGTTTTATCCTTTGGTTTCCTGGCCAGGAGGCATGTGGGATCCTAGCTCCCTCACCAGGGGTCGAACCCACATCCCCTGCACTGGAAGGCGAAGTTTGAGCCACCAGGCCACCAGGAAGTCCCCCAAAACAGTTCCCAAAGGGAAGCAGGGGCTGGTGGTTGGTCTCGGTCACGGAAGACCCCTCACCAATGGCCGCACGAGTTTGTCACACAGATGCTGAGTGAAGAACACATGTTAGAAAGAAACGCAAAGCCATGAAACTGCAAAGAGAAACAGTGTAAACAGAAATGCCTAAAACCAAGCGCCAGAGATGACAATCCCAACTTTATCACCAAAGCTGTGCTTTTTATGAGATCAAAGAGAGGTTTGGAGAAGGAAAACGCGTGGTTAATCAAGACGGGAACAGCCCTGCCTAAATGCGTAGCAAGGTTTGTTTCTCTTCCCCACGTGCTTCTGGCAGAGTATTTGAAGAACTGACTTAAAACTAGCAAACTCCTGTCGCAGGGGCTTTGGCAAGAGAACTTTAGCACCTGGCTCCCGAGAGGGGAGGAACTAAAGAACCTCTTGATGAGGGTGAAGGAGAAGAGTGAAAGAGCTGGCTTAAAACTAAGTATTAAAAACCTAAGATCATGCCACCAGGCCCCATTACTTTATGACAAACAGAAGGAGAAAAGGTGGAAGTAGTGACAAATTTCCTCTTCTTGGGCTCAAAAATCACTGCGGATGGTGACCGTGGCCATGAAATCAGAGGACAACCGCTTCTTGGCAGAAAGCTATGACAAACCTAGACAGTGTGCTGAAAAGCAGAGATCCTACTCTGCTGACAAAGGTCCTTATAGTCAAGGGTACGGTCTTCCCAGTGGTGATGTACGGTTGTGAGAGCTGGACCGTAAAGTAGGCTTAGTGCCAAAGAATTGATGCTTTTGAACTGTGGTGCTGGAGAAGACTCTTGAAAGTCCCTTGGAAAGGAGGAGATCAAACCAGTCAATCTTAAGGGAAATCAACCCTGAATACTCGCTGGAAGAACTGATGCTGAATCTGAAGCTCCAGTATTTTGCTCATCTGATGCAAACAGCCACCTCATTGGAAAAGTCCCTGATGCTGGCAAAGATTGAGGGCAGAAGGAGAAGAGGGCATCAGAGGATGAGACGGCTGGATGGCACCACCGATGCAATGGACATAGACTTGGGGAAACTCCGGGAGATGGTGAGGGACAGGGAGGTCTGGTGTGCTGCAGTCCATGGGGTCTGCAAAGAGTCAGACACGACTGGGTGACTGAACAATTCCCAGGAGGGATGGCTCCTAGGGGGAAGATGAGGGGGCAGGGGAAAGGAGGGAAGAATAAGGACTATTGGGGTGTGGCCACATCCTGGGACATGGGGGAACCCCACTGTCTCAATCAGGCTGAGACCCCATGTCTGCACCTGAGAAACCCACCAAGTTCAAGGGCACACCATGGATGGGCTGAGGTCACCCCTGGGGGCGAGCTTCCCACAAGACAGTCTGCCCGGGGAGTGCCCCCCCCAAGTGTAGGAAGGCACGGTCCTCCCCATGACAACCGGACAGCTGCCCGTGGGAAGACTGCCACCTCGCGCCACACAGGGGAGGGGACCCCCAAGGACGGCAGGAAGTGAATCCTGTTCAAACACAGAGCCAGCCCTTGAACCCCAGTCTGCAAGACTCCAATGTCCACGCCATCTTCCACGGTACCCACCGCCTGCTCCTGCCCCCGGCTTCCCAGAATACCTCCCACTCTAACACAGAACAAGACACAGTAAATAAATGAAACCCACCCCAATGATTTTGGGATTCCCTCGTAGTTCAGTTGGAGAATCCGCCAGGCAAGAACACTGGAGTGGGTTGCCATGCCCTCCTCTGGGGCATCTTCATTATTGTGTCTCTCCCCATCAGGAGGGAAGCCCAGAAGGGCAGGGATCGCTGTTCACAGCTGTGACCCTGGGCCTGTAACAGTCTTCAGCTGCTGACTGGAAGCTGGTAGGGTCTGGACCCCTCCCTGCCTCTGACCCTGGCTGGCCCTGCGGATCTGCGTCTGGCTGGGTGGGCTACTGGGCGGGGGGGGCGGGGGCATGCCTCAGCGGCCTTGGCCCCCGCTGCCCCACCCCACTCCCCGAAGTAGCCAGTGCTGCCGGATGAATGACGCTCCCCGCCGTCCTCCCAGCTGGTGCTCAGCCTTCACCAAACCCCGCCCCGCCCCACCAGGGCCCCTCTCAGGGTCCCCGTCCCTCCTCCAGGGCAGCTGAATAGCACCTGGTTCCCATGAAAGGCCCAGTGTGGAGCACCCTTCAGCAACTACCGCGCCTGGGCTCTGAGAGGGTGGCTTCAGGACTCTCCCATTCCCTGGCTTTGTGGGAAGAACGTGTGTGTGTGTGTGTGTGTGTGTGTGTGTGTGTGTGTGTGTGTGTGTGTGTGTGTGTGTGTGTGTGTGTGTGTGTGTGTACGCGTGCCTGGCTTTGTGGGAAGAACGTGTGTGTGTGTGTGTGTGTGTGTGTGTGTGTGTGTGTGTGTGTACGCGTGCCTGGCTTTGTGGGAAGAACGTGTGTGTGTGTGTGTGTGTGTGTGTGTGTGTGTGTGTACGCGTGCATGAAGGTTCACCTCGAGCCTGGGGCTCCCGAGAGTCCACTCCCATTCCCTGGCTTTGTGGGAAGAACGTGTGTGTGTGTGTGTGTGTGTGTGTGTGTGTGTGTGTGTGTGTGTGTGTGTGTGTGTGTGTGTGTGTGTGTGTGTGTGTGTGTACGCGTGCATGAAGGTTCACCTCGAGTTCCCTGGCTTTGTGGGAAGAACGTGTGTGTGTGTGTGTGTGTGTGTGTGTGTGTGTGTGTGTGTGTGTACGCGTGCATGAAGGTTCACCTCGAGCCTGGGGCTCGTGTGTGTGTGTGTGTGTGTGTGTGTGTGTGTGTGTGTGCGCGTGCATGAAGGTTCACCTCGAGCCTGGGGCTGTGTGTGTGTGTGTGTGTACGCGTGCATGAAGGTTCACCTCGAGCCTGGGGCTCCCGAGAGTCCACTCCCATTCCCTGGCTTTGTGGGAAGAACATGTGTGTGTGTGTGTGTGTGTGTGTGTGTGTGTGTGTGTGTGTGTGTGTGTGTGTGTGTGTGTGTGTGTGTGTGTGTGTGTGTGTGTACACGCGTGCATGAAGGTTCACCTCGAGCCTGGGGCTCCCGAGAGTCCACTCCCATTCCCTGGCTTTGTGGGAAGAACATGTGTGTGTGTGTGTGTGTGTGTGTGTGTGTGTGTGTGTGTGTGTGTGTGTGTGTGTGTGTGTGTGTGTGTGTGTGTGTGTGTGTACACGCGTGCATGAAGGTTCACCTCGAGCCTGGGGCTCCCGAGAGTCCACCCATGCCGGTCCACACCCGGCCTCGCAGGATTCTAGAAGCATTCAGCTCCTTTCCTCCTCTTCCTCCCATTCCTTCTCTTCCTTCAGCTCTGCAAAGATTTCAGCAGTGGTCACAGTCCCTCCTAAGAGGGGCCTGTCACTTTTGGGGTTGGAGTTCATCGCATCACTTGGTGACCTTGGCTCCATGGTGGACTTACCTGGCTTGTTCTCGTTATTGGGGGAAGTGACACTCTTGTGATTTTTTTAAGTGGAAGAACAAGTCTTAACTCCAAATCTTATATCTTATCAGACTGACGGCAGGGCAAGGACATAGAGGAAAAGCTAAAACAGATCACTACAAAGCACATCCGCTAGTTAGGGAAGCTAGGCAGGGAATTAGAAGACAGGAAAGCTATTTTTTTTTTCCATCATGACTTTGATCACAGAAGTAGAAAGATGCCAAGTCCGTGAGACAGATATAAGCAACCCAGAATCTTCCCAAGAGATAGAAAAGAGCAATTACGGATTATGTTTCTCTTAGAGAACATTCATAGGGGAATGTGAACTCCAAATGTAGGGAGGTTAGTGGAATTCTGATGCTGAAGCGCCGTAAGAAGACGGATAAAAGATCTCTGTTAAAAGATCAGAAAAAGGCAGCCTGAGTGTTATCAGCTGAAGGTCACTGAGAAGCATCAGGTACTGAAGTGCTCAGAGTTCTTCAAATCCTGCACTAA
The DNA here is from genome assembly GCF_910594005.1 of Cervus elaphus. Classification (NCBI taxonomy): domain Eukaryota; kingdom Metazoa; phylum Chordata; class Mammalia; order Artiodactyla; family Cervidae; genus Cervus; species Cervus elaphus. The sequence goes on along the minus strand of NC_057827.1, from coordinate 66,553,330 downwards.
ACTATGGGCTACCCTTTGGGTACCAGGCTTCCCTGGTGGCTCAGATGGTAAAGAATCTGCCTGCAATGCAAGAGACCCTGATTGGATCCCTAGGAAGATCTCCTGGAGGAGGACATGGCAACCCCCTCCAGTATTCTTGCCTGGAGAATTCCATGGACAGAGGAGCCTGGTGGGCTACAGTCAGTCCACGGGATCACAAAGAGTCGGACACGACTGAATGACTGACACAAGCTATATTTAGGAAACATATTGCTGCTATGTTTCACTATTTTAGAAAGTTAAGTTTCTATAGAAAAATATACTATTAATATATTTACTTTAGAATCCATGATGCCTGCCAATGCACCACACTCCTGAAAGGCAAGAGGCCAGAGAAAGGGCCTATTCCAGTCACGAGTGCCTGTCTAATAAATACAAAGCTATAAAAGGACAATGAATCTCCCCAATCGCAGACAGAAGGGAAAACCCACAGAACACATGATGATGGTGATCCGAAGTTAAAGACGCTGTTGCCCCAGTCAACATCAGCTCACGGGAGTCGGGCGCCCATCACCTGTCCGATCCTCAACTCAGCATCAGGAGAGCTGAGAGTGAGCTCCTCAAATAGCGCTTCAGACCCAGCACGCTGGAAACACGCCCGGGCTGTGAACCCACTTGGACCAAGAGACGACCACCTCTCGAGGTGTTGTGTAGTCTGTCCCTGGTCATCCACTCCTCACTGTGAGCTCCAGGGAAAACTGAAGTGGGTGACCTCACACCGCCTCCGCGACCAGGGCCTGGTCCCCAGGGGTGGCGTGGGGCTGGTGGGATGGAGGGTGGATAAACTCTGGGAGCAGAGTGAGGCTCCCTTCCTCCCCATCCAAGTCCGGAGTCAGCACTGACGGAGGTGCAGGACGGAAGTGAGCCCAGAGGAGAGGAAGGATCTCCATCCTGGCAGGCAGACCCTCATCTCTTGGCTGGTCCGGCGTTAGGCGGCCGGGGCCAATGGCTCCTAAATGAACACCGGTGCCATCCGGTGCGGTTGTTTTTTTTGGCAGGAAGGCGATCTGCTGAAAAAGCTTGGCTGTACTCTCCCTAGGGCGGGACGGTTCAGGAGACTCTCCGAAGGACTCCTATAAGTATAAGCAGTATACCTGGGGGTCAGGGGGGAGGTGAGGTCGCCTGGAGCCTTCCCCAGACCAGTAGCTGGATCTGGAGGCAGCGAGAGGCGACCAGGCAGTGGGTACAAGGAAAAGCTCCCACTGGAAGCTGTGAGTTCACACCCACGAAGCGGCTATAACCGCCCAGGACCAAGTCATGTGGCATCAAATACCCGGAAATGTTCAGTGAGGACTTTGGGCACCGGGGGCTGTCACAAGCGGCTGTTTCCCCCTTCATCTGCTATAACTCAGATGCCGCACCGCGGGCTGGGTGTGTGTTGGGGGAGGAGAGTCCAGCCAAGAATTCGTTCAGACTCGGATGCAATGCATATTCCCCAAACTCTTGCCCTGTGGTGGGATCTGCACTTTGCATGTTTGTGAAAGCGTTAGTCACTCAGTTGTGTCCAGCTCTTTGCGACCCCATGGACTGTTGCCCGCCAGGCTCTTCTGTCCATGGAATTCTCCAGGCAAGTATACTGGAGTGGGTTGCCATTTCCTTCTCCAGGGGATCTTCCCGACTCAGGGACTGAAGCCAGGTCTCCTGCATTGGCAGGCGAATTCTTTACCATCTGAGACACCAGGAAAGCCCTAGCATTTTCGTATCTGTTACTAATTTACCCCAAAGTCCTGAGAGCAGGTCTCTGCCACATGGGTGGCCTGTATAACAGGGCACTCTGGGAGATGGGGATTTGGGAGCACTGATACGGGCCAGATGCTTCTGAGGAGACATGCTTGCTTCAGAAAATGATTAAGAAGTCCTAGTCGAGGAGGACACTGTTCCAAAGTCAAACTTTTTTTCCCTGAAACTTACTCATCTATAAAAATGGTACCTCCCAGCACACGTACCATGACTCCTTCTGAAAATGATTTCACTTGATGGAATATAATCCCTGTTGGAAGTCAAAATACTCTGCTACGTAAATGATGATTCTTTTATATACTGCCCTAAGTAAGCAGCTTTTAACTATAATACAAGTAGGCTCATTCAGGAACTACTGATTTAAAATATTTAGAAGTCACTTCTGGAGTCAAAAACTACTGCTTCATAGACATCTCCAACCAATACTTCCAGTTTAACATGGAAGAAGCAGCAAAGATTTTGAAGTCAGCTGGATTCGTGTTTTATTTGGGCAAATCACTTCACCTCCACAAACTTTAGATTCATCTATAAAACAGGACCAAAACCACTGTGAGGCACAGGGTATCTGCAGGATCAAATATAACATGTAACAAATTACTTAACATGTGGCTATTAATTAATATCTTCCCTCTTCCTTCTAATTTCACCGACAATAACCTACATGTTAGGTGAGCTGCTCACCTAACAGCCTTAAAACTGAAACTAAATAAAGAATATCAGTGCTTATGAATTTTAATATTTGTTAAAAGGTAAATGACCCCTTGGCTTAAAGACTGAAACAATCGTTTCATTAAAAAAAAAAAAAAAAGATTCATTTAAGTCACCTCATTTCCAGTGTTAATGTTTCAGAAGCCAAAATGTAGTGTTAAAATCATCCACCAATAGGTGGTGCTATTTGCATAGTTCTTAAATGATCATAGTTTTAACAATTAAGTATATGGGTAACGTTTTTTCATTCATTCAGTGAATGTTTGTTGAGCACTTACTGTGTGCCAGACCTGTGCAAAGTGCTACGGATACAAAGAAGAAAAAAAATGACCCAGCTCTGCCCTCCCAAAGCTTAAAGGTGTAGCAGCGGGGAGGGTGTAGGTGTTGCCCCTGGCAGGGGATGGGGAGTTACAAAGTCAATGTGTGTGTTAGTCGCTGAGTTGTGTCAGACTCTTTGCCACCCCAAGGCCTGTGGCCCGCCAGGCTCCTCTATCCATGGGATTTCCCAGGCAAGAATATTGCAGTGAGTTACCATTTCCTTCTCCAGGGGATCTTCCTAACTCAGGTATCGAACCCACATCTTCTGCACAGTAGGAGGATTCTTCACCATCTGAGCCACCAGGGAAGTCCATAAAGTTAATGGGCAGGAACAAAGCCGTCTGGAGGGCGGCTAACTCAGATTGGGGTGCCCAGGCAGGCTTCCCAGAGAAGGGCATCCTGAGTTGGGTCTTGCGGAATTGGCTGGAGTTCTCCTCTTCCTGCCAGGTCTCCCGACATACACATACATCACTTAGCACAAGGGAAAACCTCCATGTACTAAGTGTTAGAAGCAGTCATTCACGGAGCTGTGCATTTGTTCGGTTTTGGGCTCTTTGATTTTATAATACAATAAAAAGATTTTTCTGCTGTCTTCTTACTTAGATTTGCATCACTTTAATGAAGACGGAGTCTGAACACCTTTTCCTTAATTAATCGGCTATTTGTACTTCTTTCTCTGTGAACTGCCTCTGCTCATACCTTTTACCTACTTTTCTATTGAGTCGGCTGTCCTTTGCCTCCCTGGTGTGGGTGAGCGACCTTTGGAAATGGAGGTCATTGACCCTTTTCATGCGCGGGTGTCACCCGTGTTTGTAGTGAGCATGCGTCTTCATGGACTGCTCCTTTCCACTTCCTGCCTTGCCTCACGCTGTGTCCTGCACATAGCAGGGGCTCAGTGAGTCAAGCGGTGCTGGGAAAGTGACTGAATAAGGTGACAGAATTTCTGTGAGGTCTCTAATGGGAGTTGGAGAATTCTACAATGTCCTGAAGAAGAGAGGCACTCAGGACTGAGGACTGGGGTGAGCAAAGCTATGCAAACATCAGCCCAAATGCTAGAATGGAGAAGGCAAATAACAGTAGTGACTATCACCTATGGAGTCCCAGTGTTGGCAAGCCCCATGCAAAGGATGCTACCGACGTACACCATCCTGTTTAACCCTCACAGCAGCCCTGGGCGGTAGGTAGGTAGGTGCTAGTTTTCACTGGTGCTGAAAGGAACCTCAGTGAGATTAAGTAACTAGTTCACAGCCACAGAACAAAAGTGGCAGAGCTGGGATTAAAATTTGGTTACGGCCATGACGTTCCTTAAGCCTAAATTCTTCCTGTTATATTGACTAGGGTAAAAAAGATACATTCAACAAATACTTATTGGGTACCTACTGTACCTACTAGGGCTTCTCAGGTGGTGTTAGTGGTAAAGAATCCTCCTGCCAATGCAGAAGACGTAAGTGATGTGGGTTTGATCCCTGGGTTGAGAAGATCCCCTGGAGAAGGAAATGGCACTCCCCGCCGGTATTCATGCCTGGAAAATTCCATGGGCAGAGGAGCCTGGTGAGCTACAGTCCATAGGGCCACAAAGAGACACAACTAATCAACCGAGCACCTACTGTATACTGGGCCTTGTTCTAGATGCTGGGCTGGGTCTGACAACTAGAAAAGTCTTCCTGGTTCCCAAATGCCCAATTAAAGTGCATTCGTTTAGGTAAATGATGGTCCTCATCTGAGAAAACGTTGTAAGTATATTTCCTGAGACAAAGGCATGCTTACACAGCAAATGAAAAAGAGGGTTACAAAGTGTATGAAGAACAATATGATTTATGCAGAAATTATACACTACACAACACCCTAGAAACAAAGTCTGGATGGAAACACAATAAAGAGGCAGCTGCGAGTCCTCTGACTGCCACGACTAGACGGCTTTCCTTTCCTCTTTTTCATATATTTGGATATCCCAAAACACAGGTTACCTTGTGTAATAATAAATTACTTCACAAAGGAAAATAAATCCTGCTGGGGGAAGTGGGAGCCAGGGTTGGCAGGTGAGGATATCAGGGCACCAGAGAGGGTGGGCAGCCAGTGGATGAAGGACTTGAACCCAGGCCTAAGATTAAGATTTAGATCCTACTATCAGTGATGCTCAAGGAAAAGCTAAGCAAAGCTGAGCCTTAAGGACCTCTGACAGACTTCATTTTCTTGGGCTGCAAAGTCAGTGAGGACAGTGACTGCAGCCATGAAATTAAAAGATGTTTGTTCATTGGAAGAAAAGCTGTGACAAACCTAGACAGTGAATTAAAAAGCAGAGACATCACTTTGCTGACAGACACCCATCCAGTCAAAGCTATGGCTTTTCCAGTAGTCGTGTATGGATGTGAGAGTTGGACCATAAAGAAAGCTGAGTGCCAAGGAATTGATGCTTTTGAACTGTGGTGCTGGAGAAGACTCTTGAGAGTCCCTTGAACAGCAAGGAGATCCAACCAGCCAATCCTAAAGGTACTCAACTCTGAATATTCACTGGAAGGACTGATGCTGAAGCTGAAGCTCCAGTACTTTGGCCACCTGATGCAAAGAGCCGGCTCGTTGGAGAATACCATGATGCTGGGAAAGGTTGAGGGCAGGAGGAGAAGGGCTGACAGAGGATGAGACGGTCGGATGGCATCACCGACTCGATGGACGTGGGTTTGAGCAAACGTGGAAGATGGTGAGGACAGGGAGGCCCGGCGTGCTGCAGTCCCTGGGGTCACGGAGAGTTGGACACGGCTGAGCGACTAAACAACAAACAAGGACCTCCAGGTGTCATCCAAAAAGACTGTCTCCGCTAGTATGGAGGAAAGGGAACCCTCCTACACTGTCAGTAGGAATGTAAACTGTGGAGCCGCTATGGAAAACAGCATGGAGGTTCCTTAAAAAACTAAAACAGAGCTATTATATGACCCAGCAGTCCCACTCCTGGGCATATATTTGGACAAAAGTGTAATTCAAAAAGATAATGTACCCCCGTGTTCATAGTAGCACTATTCACAACAGCCAAGACGTGGAAGCAACCTAAACATCCATCAGCAGGTGAATGGATAAAGAAGGTGTGTTCGCGCATGTGCGTATACACAATGGAATACTACTCAGTCACACAGAAGAATGAAACAATGCCATTTGCAGCAATAGGGATGGACCCAGAGATGATCATACTAAATGAAGTAAGTCAAACAGAGAAAGACAAATGATATCACTTATACGTGGAATCTAAAATATGATGCCAACTGAACTTATCCATGAAAAAGAAACAAACTCACAGACATAGAGAACAGGCTTGTGGTTGCCAAGGGGAACAGGGTAGGGGAGGGATAGACTGGGAGTCTGCAATTAGCAGATACAAACTATTAAACACAGAATGGATAACCAACAAGGACCTACTGTATAGCACAGGGAATTACATTCAATAGTAATAAATCCTGTAATAAACCATAATGGAAAATAACACATATATTATTATACTTATATATTTGTGGTTGTTGTTCCTTCACTAAGTCGTGTCTGCCCCTTTGTGACCCTATGGACTGCAGCATGCCAGGCTCCTCTATCCTCCACTATCTCCTGGAGTTTGCTCAAATTAACGTCCATTGAGTCAGTGATGCTATCTATCTCATCTTCTGCTGCCCCCTTGTTCTTTGGCCTTCAGTCGTTCCCAGCATCAGGGTCTTTTCCAATGAGTTGGCTCTTCCCATCAGGTGGCCAAAGTATTGGAGCTTCAGCTTCAGCATCAGTCCTTCCAATGAATATTCAGGGTTGATTTCCTTTAGGACTGACTGGTTTGACCTCCGTGCTCTCCAAGGGACTCTCAAGAGTCTCCTCCAGCACCACAGTTCACAAGCATCAATTCTTCAGCACTCAGCTTTCTTTATGGTCCAACTCTCATATCCATACATAACTACTGGAAAAACCATATAGCTTTGACTATATGGACCTTTGTCAGCAAAGCGACGTCCCTGCTTTTTAAAACATTAGCTTTCCTTCCAAGGAACAAGCACCTTTTAATTTCATGGCTGCAGTCACCGTGCACAGTGATTTTGGAGCCCAAGAAAATAAGATCTGTCACTGTTTCCACTTTTTCTCTTTCTATTTGCCATGAAGTGATGGAACTGGATGCCACGAACTTTTTTTTTTAGTGTTGAGTTTCAAGCCAGCTTTTTCACTTTCCTCTTTCACTCTCATCTAGAGGCTCTTTAGTTCATCTTCATTTTCTGCCGTTAGAGTGGGTATCGTCTACATATATATATATAACTGAATCACTTTGCTGTGCCACGGAAACTAACACAACATTGTAAATCAACTATACTTCAGTAAAAAAAAAAAAGCCTTCCTCACTGAAGGCTGACGTTTCAAGGAGGATGGAGCTGAATGTCCTGCTCACAGTTCTGACCTCGCAGCCGGGATAAAGCAGCCAGCGACGCAACACTAAAGGGCACCCAGGGGCAAGTCTTCATGCGGGAGACGTCCTCGTAATTTTGAAGCTTTTTTCACGTTTGTTGACCCCAAAGATGGGCAGTTTGTGTGTTACAACATGGTTTCCAGCAGGTGGCCGTCACATTTCTTACCTGGACAAAATCAGCTCACACTGCAACAACTTTCTGACGGAGACCAAAGGTCTTGCTTACAAAGTTGATATATCTTATTCCCCTCAAAATGACAATGGGGGAACCAGTTGGATAATTGAAACATTTTATCAATCTGGCAACATTAACTGTACATTCTAAACAGTAGCTGTTTTTCTGTCTGATATGAAACACTTATTAAAAAACAAAACAAAACAAAACCCTTTTCTTGGATTAGTCTACTGGCTACATTAGATAGTACAGATTGTTTATCAGAATGTTACTGTCAAGTCCCTATTTAAATTGAATAAGTACTTCATTATGACACAGATCACTATATAAATAATTGTTAATATTCACAATATACCATCAATAATACATGCGGTAAATATTACATTGCTGTATATTGCTTTTGTTCCTATGAAAATTTTGTCAGGGCAAAGATTAATAAGTGCTGTTAAAATTCTGTGGCTCACTGCAAGGAAAATATTTTAAAATGTTAACTATTCTAAGATAAAAATCTAAAGTGTCACAAGAGAGACTGTTGACTCTCGTGACCATTTCCAAAGAAAATGAGATACATGAGCAAGGAGACGGAAACTACCAGGGAGACAGTTGCTTTGAACATAAAACATGATGATTATTCAATAAATTAATGTATCTTAGAAAATGTAAATGTTTAGGACCTCAAAACACTATTACTTTATGTTTGACAGTAAGATCTATACAATTGATAGGAAATGGCTTTATATTTGTTGTGATTATTATTACAGAGACACATGAATGCTGAAAGGAGCCTCTTTCTCATTTTCACAAAAGTGCCAGATGTGCTAAGACAGCTTTGCATATGGTGTGTGGCAGTTGAGAGCTTTATAGCAAATAGTTTGGGACTGATACAAGTTCAAGCATGGCCCGGTGTGAATGACTTCCTTCTGTGAATCAGGACAGACCCAAAGTCACAGCTCTAAGGTCACCCTCACTCACTCACGTTCTGATGAGCTTTCCTGGGGTCTCAGCGTCTGCACACCAGCTCGTTCTGATGTGACATTAACAACCATGAGAATATACGGTCATTCCTCTGTATCTGCATCAAGGAATCAAACACAAGCATAAAAATCCATGGTTGGCTGAATCTGTGGATGCGGAACCACTAACTGAAGGACTTGAGCATCCGTGGATTTGGGGATGGGAGTAGGGGTGGGGTCCTGGAACCAACAGCCCTTGGACATCCTGGGGCGACTGTATAATACTTTATGTCTCCGTAGCCAATTAGAATTTGCCAAAATCCAGGTTGTACTCATAAGAGTGTCCTGTGGATATAAGTTAGTATGTGTTAGACCAAAAAAAGACTAACAACGTCAGACAGCATCCACCACCTTCACCTTACAATCGAGGAAAATCAAGTTCAGAATTTTGGAAAGCCTCATGAACCATATTTTCTCCTACTCTGCACAGGTCTTGATTCACAACAGCTGCCGCTACTGAGTGCCAAGTGCTATGCTGAATGTTTTCCTACCAGTTAGCTCTCTGAGAAGATTCAAGGGCATTAAGATATAAAACCGTTCATTCACAGAGGGGGAAAAGCTGAGGCTCAGAGAAGTGAAGTGGCCAAGTTTGTTCACAAACCCAGATTTTTCTTTTACTCCAGAACCTGTGTCCTTTCCATTACATCTTGCTATGTATAGTAATCATGCATGGACAATGGGTTAAAAGATAAGATCGTGGACAAATATTTGTGTGTGATGCGCAAGAGGTCGTGCTATCTTAGACTACTGAGGACCATAATGTTTAAAAGCGGAATTGCACCTTCCATCCCTTTCTTTGCCTGCTTTAAGCCCTGGAGACTGGGCACTGGTCCATGAGACTCCAGCTCTGGTTTGGTACAAGTTCCAGGTAACTCAAGAGAGGGGCTCTTGATGGGGGATGGAACGGAAGGATGAAGGGAAGTGGACAGGCACTGACGGATGCACCGGCTTGACCTTCACCTCTATTGTTTCTAGCTGCTTCTTCCTTCTGTCTGAGTTACCGCTGCCATCATTTCCGCGGGTCCCTAAAGGTGTCTGCCAGTACCAGCAATGACCCACAGAAGGCAGGAACTCTCTCTCTGATACTCCTTAGGTGCAACTCAACCAGTTCCGCACTACATGTGGTGGTGGTGGTGTTGAGGTGCTCAGTTGTGTCTGACTCTGTGACCCCCTGGACTGCAGCACACCGGGCTTCCCTGTCCTTCACTGTCTCCTGGAGTTTGCTCAGATTCATGTCCATTCAGTCAGTGAGGCTATCAAAGCATCCATCCTCTGCTGTCCCCTTCTCCTCCTGCCCTCAATCTTTCCCAGCATCAGGGTCTTTTCCAGTGAGTTGGCCCTTTGAATCAGGTGGCCAAAGTATTGGAGCTTTAGTTTCAACATCAGTCCTTCCAATGAATATTTAGGGTTGATTTCCTTTAGGATTAACTAGTTTGATCTCCTTGCAGTCCAAGTGACTCTCAAGTCTTCAGCACTACATGGGCCTCAACTATTCTTGGGCTCTAGTAAGACAAAGAACTTATGTTTAAATGGCCAATGTTCAGTTGCCTGAATTATTTTTAGAAAATGATTAGTAAATTTTCCCAGTCCTTCATTTCCAAATCGAAATTTCCTGGCATTAAAAAAAATAACACCCTTTGTAAATATCTTTCATGGAAATATTTACCCAGCACACTGAGCAAAGACATAGGATTTAAAAGATACAACAGATCTGGAGTTTGCACAATGCAGATTCTTTCTGGAAATTCTTAATACAAATCAGATGTGCAGAGAAGGAGCCAAGTTTTTAAGAACTGCCTAGATCTCGACATCTCAGGTCAACTTCCAAGCTTACCCTAAATTCAGAGAAGCCTAAAGGCCACGCTGCATCTCCCACTTATTCATGCTCTGCTGCTGTTGTAACCACTTGGCCTTATTTCCAAGGTATTATCACCCAATTAGCATAATCTTCTGATAAGAAGTCCTAATAGTCTAAATTAGAAGACAGCCCCATGTCAGTGGTTTTGAGATTGTTAATTGGCTGTGGATTTGACCTGCTAGAGACATGAGACGTGCCTGCATCTCTTCATAAAAAACATATCTTTTAGGAACAAAACCAAAAAAGAGCTTAAGTTTCCTTTACAGGACTGAATCAGAGTGGACTTACAAACTTGGAACTTTTACAGCCTGTGGGTTGGAGTCCACTGCTTTATGACTAAGCCTTCTCCTTACATGAACATTTGGTAAAAAAACAAAAACCAAAACATGGTTAGCCTGTGAAGCTGAAATCCCTTTGTAAGCTTTGCTCAACAGAGAATAAAATTTAAAGCACAATGTTTAAAAAGAGAGAATAAAGTATGTTGAGTAGATATACACAGAGAAACTGTTCTCATATACACAATACATTCTTAGACGTAAAACAAGCTGTTAAAATGCCCCAGATTAGCTCTCACTAATAAAATGTTACTATTAGTTTAACAAGGAGTTATCATAATCCATTATAAACCAACCTCAAAGAAAAAGACTTATGAAACCAGAAAGTGGTTCCTATTTCTGGTGTTAGCTCGATATTAAAAGTAATTTCTGACAAATCATGCAATTACAACTTTTTACCCAGTCTGTTGTAGAAAATATTGTTGACAAACTTAAGCCACTAAGTTAATTTTAAAATGGCAGCTGAGAGGGACTTTCCCGGTGGTCCAGTGGTTAAGAATCCGGCTTCCAATGCAGGGGACATGGGTTCGATCCCTGGTTCAAAGCAGGGGACACAGATTCAATGCCACTAGGCAGCTAAGCCTGCATGCTGTGACAACTGGGCCCTTGTGCTCTGGAGACCATGCTCTGCAACTAGAGAAAGCCCGTGGACAGCAATGAAGACCCAGGGCAGCCAGAAAAAAGGCAAAAAAAAAAAAAAAGGCAGCTGAGAGTATTAGAAATACAGTGTCCCACACTTTATCAATTCAGAAGCTTCCCAAATTCCATGGAGTTGGTACTAAGCAAGTTCTCAAGAACGCCTTCTGCATGGATAGGGAGTCGAAGTCACAGTTTTCCACCTGGCTGGTAACTGGGGTGAGCTGTGACCAGGAGCTGTCGGACGCGCCCACAGTGATGTCCAGAGAAGGCGCACGTGCCACGGCGGGCCCCTAGTTTATGTGCACACAAGCGGGCCTTCGGATTCACCTCTGGGGAAGAGAGGTCACACGACATCAGAACAGCAGGAACCGGCAGGAAGACGCCCCTTACCTTTCACTGTTCTTTTTGCCACTGGAAGAACTGCTGGTGGATCCCGTGCGGTTCCGGTTTCCTTTGGAATCCCCATAGCTTTCCCTTCGACCGCCAGGAGACACCCGTTCGGAAGAGCTGGTCCTCTTGATGGTACTGAAAGTGCGAAGGAAATGACAGTGAAATGACAGAGAAATCCTTCCCGGAGTGGATTTATCCTACTGCTGAATACGAAAACATATACACAGAACATCCTATTTCCATGTGGATACTTAAAGAGAGAGACTGGTTCTAAATTCCTTACTACAGAGATCAAAAACTTTTTTCAGAATGTCACTTGAGATCTATGCCTCTACTCATTGCCTTTGTAACAGCTGGTGAAGTTCAAGGTCATCGGGGAAGTTGAAAGGGACGAACCCCGACAATACCACGAGCGCCCTCCGCGGCCTGAGCGGGAGGTGACCCCGCCCTTCTGCAGGCTTCAGTCTAGGTCAGCGGTGCTCAACCAGGGGTGACTCTGGCCCCAGGGACGTCTGACAGGGACACTGGCTTGTCACAACTGGGGGAGTGGGGAGGGCTGCTCTGTCTAATGGGCGGACGCCAGGGAGGCTGCTGCTATAGCTGTGAAGTCACTTCAGTCGTGTCTGACTCTGAGCCCCCATGGACTGCAGCCCGCCAGGCTCCTCTGTCCATGCGATTCTCCACGCAAGAATCCCACTTAGAGTGAGGTGCCATGCCCTCCTCCAGAGGATCTCCCTGACCCAGGGATTGAACCCACATCCCTTGCCATGGCAGGTGGGTTCTTTACCACTAGTTCCACCTGGGAAGCCCCAAATACCCTTATAAAGCCCAGGAGAGCACTATGACAAAGACGGTCCAGACCCGAATGTCAGCAGCGCTGCTACTGAAGAACTCTGGTCTAAGGGCACACATGGGACACACACAGTCCGCTCTCTGTGGGATGCCTTGTTTAGAGGGGGTCCCCATGCCAGTGCTTACTTCCTTTAGAAGAACCAGAAGGACTAGCATGGTTGGTAGCCTGCTGTGGGATGTCTAGGGAAGACTTCCTGAAGATTGTGAATTTCTGGGAGAGAGAAAACGAGTACCTTGGATGTGCTGCAGTTACACAGTAGGCGGGAGCCTGTCCTAGGAAAAGGGGTACCCCCTCACAGTGACCCACAGGGGTGAGGGGTCAGTTAGCCAGGGCAGCGGCTGCAGCTTGATGGTCTGCTCTTGGAGCCTGGAAGCATACTACAGGCATTCTGTAAAGTTTTTTTTTAATCGTCATCATTAGGTCATATGTTTCCTGAGATCTCATCTCATTTATCATTCTTGTATTCTTTGCAGAGTCTAGTAGAGAAGCTTGATAAATATTTATTAAATGAAAGGATGAAATAAATGAAACAATACATGGGACTGTCACACTGACAAAGGATCACAGGGAGATGCTATCATTTAGCACCTGCTCCGTGAGAAGAAAAAAAGGAGAAGGGCAAATGGAGGTGCTGCTCCCCGGCAGGGCTGTGTGTGTGTGTGTGTGAGGGCAGCGGCCTGGTGTGGATGCAGAGTCAAGGTGCCGGTGGGCGAGCACGTAAGTCTGCAACCTGGGAGGGGACTTAGGGCGGCAATGCCTAATGCCTAATGTGGTTACTGAACCACGGACGCAGAGGGAATCTCCATGCCGGGAAGGAGAGGAGATGAAAATGAGGACAGCCTTTGCCTCTTGGGAAAGAGAAACTCTGGACGAGGTGGGCTGAAGAACTGCCTCTCAGGAGGCAGAGAAACCTGGAGACCAGAGAAGCAAGAACCCAGGGAGGACGGTTAAGGTGCTGGGGCTGTGGATGGAGGAGGGGACCTTGATGATGAAACCTCAGAGGCTCCAGTGAGCACAGAGCCAGGAGAGGGTGCACAGGACCCAAAGTTCCATCAGGAGGATACAGGAGCCCAGGAGCTCAAGACAGCGAGACTACTACCCCTGGGCTGGATACGCCTTCCTTTCTCAAAATTAAATAACATAGAGTGTCCAAGAGCCTTGCACATGAGACGCTCCTGCTGTCTTCCCTCCATTCCCTTTTCCTTCTCATCTCTGTCTTCCTTCCAGCCAACTTCAGTCCTTCTTCCTCTGTAACGTCCAACCAATCAGTAAATAATCTCTTAGCATGATTTTTAAAACTGCAGGGTGTATTGGTTTTTGAAAAAACATCTCATTCTCTGAGTGAGTGAACATAAATAAGATGAGCATAATCACAGTGACTGGAAGACACTTTCTGAGGAGGCTCTTTGGTCACCGAGGAAACTCTGAATTGACAGCACTGTGATCTCACAGCTGGGATCCACACGGGTGTGCCTTAAGAGCAAAATGTGAATTTTTAGAACTCTCAATTTGAGGACAAGGAAATTACAGCTCTGGGGAGAGCATTACATTTCTGAAATTCAGGACTGAAGTCTAAAAATTACAGAAGCCTTTGTACTAAAGTTCAAGATCTTCCAGTGACGATAAACACCAAGCTCAGTTCACGTCTCCAGAGTGTTCTCCGCCGAGCATCTGACACGAGGCTCTCAGGCACCCCTCCCTGGCAGCTGGCAGCCTCTAGCATCACCTCTGTGGCGTCCTTGTGGGAGTTCAGGGCAAGTTCATGGCAATTTGAAAGCTTGTATAAAGCACCCTTAAAGAGCTGAGACACCATGACTGTTAATCAATGATAGCAAACGTTAGCCGATTTGCTAATAATTAGCACTCAACCTAGCTCCTGGAAGAGTTAAGAGGGGAGATCAGTGATGAAGCAGTGGGCAGCAACAGTTCACATCTATGAAGAATTTTGCATTTCATACACATCATTGAATTTAAACCTCAAATCCCCAGGGAATGTATCATTCCTATTCTACAGACTTTATTTTCCTGGGCTCCAAGATCACTGCAGACAACGACTGCAGCCATGAAATTAAAAGACGCTTGCTCCTTGGAAGAAAAGCTACGACACACCTAGAAAGCATATTAAAAAGCAGAGACATCACTTTGCTGCCAAACATCCGTATAGTCAAAGCTATGGTTTTTTCAGTAGCTATGTATGGACGTGAGAGCTGGACCATAAAGAAGGGTGAATGTCGAAGAACTGATGCTTTGAATTGTGGCACTGGAGAAGACTTTTGAGAGTACCTTGGACTACAAGGAGACCAGATAAGTCAATCCTAAAGGAAGTCAACCCTGAATATTCATTGGAAGGACTGATGGTGAAGTCGAAGCTCCAACACTTTGGCCATCTGATGCAAAGAGCTGACTTACTGGAAAGACCCTGATGCTGGGAAAGACTGAGGGCAGGAGGAGAAGAGGGCAACAGAGGAGGATGAGATGGTTGGATGGCATCACTGACCCAATGGACATGAGTTTGAGCAGACTCTGGGAGACAGTGAAGGACAGGGAAGCCTGGTGTGCTGCAGTTCTCGGGGTTGCAAAGAGTCAGACGCGACCGAGCCACTGAATAACAACAACAACAGACGGGGGGAGAGCTTCAGGGTATAAAGTCAAATGGCTGCGGTCACGTGACCCCTAGCTCTCTGCTGAACCTCTTAGTTAACAGCACCTAGGGAACTCTCTGATGATCCAGTGGTTAGGGCCCTGAGTTTTCACTGGCAAGGGCCCGGGTTCAATCTCTGCTCAGAGAATTAAGATCCTATCAGCCACATGGCGAGGCCAAAAATAAACAGAGATCACCTGCAAATTATGAAACACTGCAGCACATTAGTTTTGAGGACCTGCTGAACAGAGGTGCTGAATGTCTAAAAACCCAATAAAGGTTGGCAGGGAATAGATACATGTATATGTATGGCTGAGTTCCTTTGCTGTCCACTCTAAACTATTACAACACTGTTAATTGGCTATATTACAATATAAAATAAAAAGCTTAAAAAACCCAGCAAAGGTCAATAAGTAATAACAGCTACATGATCGAAGACTTCAGCAATGGCAGGCATCAGGTAAGACCCTCTAAGCGACTACACCAGAAGGCAGGTGAAACTACCAAAGCATCAGCGAGGGTTACATTGGAAATCTAAGTACCCCTCACCTGGCCGTTGATCTGTTCAGTGTATAAGCATTGAGAAGACTCACAGACCTGTTTAATCTTTGTATGAGAGGCATGGAAACAAAGCAGAATAAACATGAGTGTAGTAATAAAAGCGTGGAAAATTATTTTGGTAAACTTCAATAAATTACAGAATACACTGCACATTAAAACAGGAAAACATTTCAGTCTGCATATACAGACTTGGGTATAATCCATCACAACCCTTTCAAGATATTTGTTATTTGCATATTTGCATTAAAATGTTAATCTTTTTTTTTTTTTAATCTACTATTGTTGTATACTCAAGAAGAACAAGAAATTTCCTTTTGAGAGCCAAGGGCTCTTATGAATTAAAGAGGACTTGCTAGGACTCAAAGCCAAGGACAGAAAATAGAGCTTGAAGACAAGACACTTGCAGGAACAAGGGCAGTGAGAAGGAGTTAATACTGTATACACTCTGTGAGGAGCCTCCTGCAGGAACCAGCAGGGAGTAACCAAACAAGTTATGTTCCCTCAGGACAGCAAGGGAAAAACCACGTTCTTTATTTTCAAAGTGGTAGAAGTCCTGGCTTGGGAGAGAATGTATAATCACACAGCACATTTTTTAGTGCTTAAGGCAAGTACGTCTGGTGTAGAAATGCACTAATAATACCATCATTTCTTCCTTTCCCTCCTGCCTTTGGCCCCCACTCCCAAACCCCATCCTTTCTAAGTTCTGAAAACGTAGTTGTTCTTTACACTACCCTGCAGTTGCATTCAATGGCTTTTGCCGACTTAAACTAAATTTCAGATGTAAAACGGAATCTCTGCAAATGGAGAGTGGAGGAAAAGTGGCCATCTTTCTTCTCATGGTTAGATAGTAACTCTAAGTGTAATAAGCTACCATGACTGCTGTCTTTCTTTCATTATGCGATTTGGAACCAAGAATTGGCTTTCCAAAACTTTGGGGAAAAGACCCCAAACTTTTACACCTGAAAAAAAACATGAATCTTGAGGGGAAGCTTGTATGCGTGACCAGAGATTTTCTAATGAGGTCATCTGTCATGACAGCTGGAGTGATTAACACTAGATTAGAAGAATTATCTACTTGACAAATGCAGGAAGGAAATGGCAACCACTCCAGTATTCTTGTCTGGAGAATCCCTTTGACAGAGGAGCCTGGTGGGCTACAGTCCATGGGGTCATAAAGAGTTGGACACGACTGAGCACATGCTCGACAAATACTTACTTGGAATCAACTTATACTGGGCGCTGTGCTGAGCAGTGGCAAGTCAACAGGGACCAGAACTAACCTGGCTTTTGTCCTGCAAGGGTGAGGTAATTGTGACAGACTGAGGTCACGCACTTCAGTAATTAAGAAAGGCTGAAGACATCATTGTAACAGCAACAATAAAAAGGTATTTTCTAAGAAGGCTGGTGGTCTTAGAGAATTTGACACATGAAAATAAGTTGGGTTTTTTTTTCTATCATATAAAGTCAACTACCCGAGCCTAGGGGGCTTCCCTGGTGGCTCAGATGGTAAAGAATCTACCTGCAATGCAGGAGACTTGAGTTCGATCCCTGGGTCGGGAAGATCCACTGGAGAAGGGAATGGCTACCCGCTCCAGTATTCTTGTCTGGAAAATTCCATGGACAGAGGAGGCTGGAGGGCTACAGTTCATGAGGTTGCAAAGAGTGGGACACGACTGGGCGACTAACAGTTCACAACCTGAGCCCAGAGTGGGGAATTGCATCCTTTCTGATAAGAGGGTAGGTGCCAATTCATCGTCCTCTGTTCAACAGCACAATACTCCCATCTCTAATCTTGTTACAGAGATCAGACTCAGAACATGAATTTAACACACACCTCTCAGTGGATCTCAATGATAAATATATTAGAAAAACAAAACAAAAAAACCACAACCCAAAGCAGATTTAAATCCTTAAGCACCGGGTACTGACTTCGGGGCTTTCACAAACGCTGTACTGCTAACGAGCGCAGCTATTTTTCCAAAGGACTGTCAGCTGTTTGTTTGGAAACCATGGATATTTACCATACTATCTTCCAATTGGAGCGGAGCATTTTAAAAATAATGCTCTCTTTTTGTACCAGTTTTGTTCTTTTGATCTCTCTTCTCACAGCTCTGCCCTATTGTAAAGCTCTACTTAGGGGTGGAAAGAATGAGTGATTGTCTCCGTTTTGAGCCAGTGGGAATGTTATTCTATTGTCAGCTTCAGCATCCCCACTGAGCAAGGTATGACCTACAACGTCTTCCCGGATTCTCTGCCTTTTCTTCTTTGACTAATGGAAACAAAGCTTTTCCCAAGGATTCCAAATCAAGCCCCCAATCGAAGTCTTAATTGGCAACACAAAGGACAACCCCTGGGTGCTGGACAATTTCCAAAGGGGATTTTGTTCTTCGGTCCTAGGCTGAAAAAACCCGAAAAAAGAAAACAAACATATACCCACCCAGACGCCACAGACGCCCCAGTTCGTTTAATTTAGAACTCTGATTACAGAAAGTCTCTAACACGATTGTACATGTATTTTAAATGGCTTGGAGGTTGTTTTACTCCTAACGGTCAGAAGGCCCAGCTTGCTTCTGTTTTCAAAACTCTCTCTCCTCAGGAGAGATCCATAGGAACTTTATCACAGAGTAACTGTTAACACACCACTGTTTGGGTTTCCAACTTCCAGATGGATGAGAATTCACATCCATGGAAGCCCGTATAAGGCAAAGAAACAGAATAACTTAATCACTACGCCCTATGCTGAAAACCAAGAGTCTCAGACAATCTAGAAAACCACATATTTCTAGTTGACTGCTGAACAACAGCTTATCAAATGACTTTGATCATTTTGTAAATTAGAAAGAAAGTCTACAGAGGACCAAGAATATTTATAGAAGGAAGGTTACTGTCTAAATGCTAATATACAGGGGCTTCCCGGGGCTCCAGTGGTTAAGACTTCACTTTTCAGTGCAGGGGTGCAGATCCCATGCCCGGTCTGGGAACTAAGATCCCACATGGCCCATGGCCAAAAAGCCAGAACATAAACAACACAAGCAACATTGTAACAAGTTCAATAAAGATTTAAAGTTGGCTGATATAAAAAAAAATCTTTCAAAAGTGCTAATACACACACATATAGACAGTATGCAGGCTTAGTTGCTCAGCCGTTGCTCAGTGATCCTTTGGATGGTAGCCCACCAGGCTCCTCTGTCCATGGGATTTCTCAGGTAAGAATACTGGAGCAGGTAGCCATTTCCTTCTCCAGGGGATCCTCCCGATCCAGGAATCAAACCCGAGTTTCCTGTGTCTCCTTCATTGCTGGTGGATTCTTTACCTGCTGGGCCACTGGGGCAGCCCGTATCAAATATGATGGTTACTAATTATCCTCCCTTCCTTCTTTCCTTCCAAGATAATATTGCCGAGACTGAGCCCTGTCCATGAGCTCCTTCATAACTGGAGGAGCAGAGGACCCAGGCCTCTCTCACAGCACAGGCTTGCGTCCTGACCTGGGGGTTCAGGGCCTGCAGCCCCTTATTAATGGGCAGGTCTGTCTCAGAGTTGCAAGCTGCTGGCATCTCTGCTCAGTCACCCTCACCTCTGCCTGCTGCTCCTGTCAGCACTCTTGGGGCTTCTCAGAACATCACTGTTTCTAACGAGCATCATCCACACAAGGGCACATGAGAGGGATGGTTTCCAAAGAGTAATTATATGAAGCACTGTTTTTTTATAAGGAGATGCAAGCACTGACCTGGAAATCTTTGCAAGAATCAGCCCATCACAGTGAAAGGAGTGTGAGCTCTGGCGCCAGACAGACCTGGGTTTGAGCCCACGTTCTCTCCACTCACTTCATCCCAGACCAGTTACTTCACTTCTCTGAGCCTCAGTTAACCCACTGGCAAAATAGGGATAACAACACGCCCCTTGGAAGGTTGTTTTGAGTATAAGTGATAATGGCATTAAAAGCTTGGTGCTTTGTAGGCTTTTATTATATTATCATCAAAAATGATTTCTGCCATCATCACTGATTTAAAGAGGGGCTGAAACACCACTGTGCCTCTGTCTTTGTGAAAAAGTAGACAGTGTATCAAAAAGGAGAGACATCACTTTGCTGACTTTGACCATAGTCAAAGCTATGGCTTATCTAGTAGTCATGTATGGTTGTGAAAGGTGGACCATAAGGAAGGCTGAGCACCAAAGAATTGATGCTTTCAAACTGTGATGCTGGAGAAGACTCTTGAGCATCCCTTGGACTGCAAGGAGATTGCACCAGTCAATCCTAAAGGAAATCAACTCTGAATATTCATTTGAAGGAATGATCCTGAAGCTGAAGCTCTAATACTTTGGCCACATGATACAAACAGCCAACTCACTGAAATACACCCTGATGCTGGGAAAGATTAAGGGCAAGAGAAGGGGGTGACAGAGGATGAGATGGTGGGATGGTATCACTGACTCAATGGACATGAGTTTGAGCAGGTTCCGGAAGATAGTGCAAGACAGAGAAGCCTGGTGTGCTGCAGTCCACGGGGTTGCAAAGAGCTGGACATGACTGAGTGACTGAACAAAAACAAGTCAATCAGATTCTGCAGCAGAGTACTAGTTATTGTGGATCAAACACAGAGGCTTCTACAAAAACAAAGTGCAAGAATACTTGACATAAGCACTCATGAAATGAACTGAAAGCTAGAAATATAATCTGCATTTCAAATTTTACTTTTATCATATTTTGCTCTGAAAAATTTTTTTATTTTACTTAAACTCCAAATACATAAAGAGAAATCAATTATAAAAGTGAATTTTCAAGAATAAAGACAAAGAATCTCATTTTCCATTAATTATTTGCTACTTTAAAAAGTCAACCTTGAAATTAAACAACTCACTCTTAAACAGCCAATGGGTTAAAGAAAAAAATCACAAGAGAATTTAGAAAATATCTAGAGACAAATGAAAACAAACAAAAAAGATTCTAAAACTTGTGGGATGCAGAGAGCAGTACTAAGAGAGAAGTTTACAGCTATGAAAACACAGAAAGATCTCAAATCAACAAATCAACTTTATTTCTACTTCTCAAGGAAGTAGGAAAAAACAACAATAAATAAAACCAAAAGTTAGCAGAGGGAAAGTAAAAATGGAGATTATAGCAGAGATAAGCAAAATAGAGAAAAGAAAAACAATAGAAAAAATCAAGAAACCAAGAGTTGATTTTTTTTTAAAGACCAATAAAAGTGCTAACTCCTCCATTAAACTAGAAAAAAAGAGAAGACTGAAATAACTTAAATGAGAAACAAAAGAGAATATTACAACCAATGTCACAGAAATAAAAAGGATTATGAGACTATTATGAATAAGCAATGCGTTCGAACCGTGGTGCGCTAGAGAAGACTCTTGAGAGTCCCTTGGATGGCAAGGAGATCAAACTAGTCAATCCTAAAGGAAATCAACTCTGAATATTCATTGGAAGGGCTGACGCTGAAGCTCCAATACTTTGGCCAATACTTTCTTCTGATGTGAAGAGCTGACTCATTGGAAAAGACCCTGATGCTGGGAAAGACTGAAAGAGGAAGGAGAGGAAGGCAGCAGTAAATGAGATGGCGGGATGCTATTACCAGTTCAACAGACATGAGTTTGAGCAAACTCCAGGAGACAGTGAAGGACAGGGAAACCTGGTATGCTGCAGTTCACAGGGTCACAGAGAGTAGGACCTGAATGAGCGAGCGAGCAACAACTACCAAACTGAATTTAACAGCACATTCAAAGGATTATACACCATGAACAAGTGGGTTTTCCACCTGGAATGCAAGGACCATTCAATGTAAGAAAATTAATACAATACACCACAGTAACAGAATGAGACAAAAATCACACCGTCATCTCAACTGATGCAGAAAAACCACTTGACAAAATTGAACACCCTTCATAATAAAAACATTCAACCAAATAGGAAGAGAACTACCTCATCATCGTAAAAGTCAAAAAGTAAAAATGAAAAGCCCACAATGAGTATCATACTCAATGGTGAAAGACTGAAAGCTTCTCCTCTAACGTCAGGAATAAGGCAAGGATACGCCCTCTCACCACTACTATTGAACATAGTACTGCAAGTTCAAGCCAGAGCAATTAAACATGAAAAAGAAGTAAAAGGCATCCAAAGTTGGAAAAAAGAAAGTAAAACTATCTGTTTGCAGATGACATGATTTTATATGTAGAAAACCCTAAAGATTCCATAAAAAACTGTTAACAACTAATAAACAATTTCACTAAAATTACTGAATACAAAAAACAAAACGCAAAAATCAGTTCCATTTCTATCCACTAACAATGACCAATCTAAAAAGGAAATTAACAACCCCATTTATGATAGCTTCGAAAATGACAAAGTACTTAGGAATAAACTTAACCAAGAAGTTGAAAGACTTATAGACAGAAAACTATTAAACACTGCTGAAAAAAAATCAAAGAAGATACAAAGAAATGGAAAGTCATCCTCTGTGGGATTGGAAGACTTAATATGTTAAAATGTCCATACTACCCAAAATGATTTACAGATTCAATACAATCCCTATCAAAATACCAATGGCATCTTTTGTAGAAAAAAATCCTAAAATTCATATGAAATCCCAAGGGATCCGAAGAGCCAAAATAACCTTGAAAAAGGAGAATAAAACTGGAAGACTCACATTTCCTGATTTCAAAACATACTACAAAGTAACAGTAATCAAGACAGCATGGTACTGGAATAAAGAAAGATGTTGTCATTGTTTTAGTTGCTGAATCGTGTCAGACTCATTTGTGACCCCAATGGATTGTAGACCGCCAAGCTCCTCAAATGTAAAATGGTGCAATCATTAAGGAAAACACTATGAGAGTTTCTCAAAAAGTTAAAAATTGAATTATTAAGTTGGTGCAGACATAATTGCAGTTTCTGACTGTGAATTTTACATCATTACAACTAGGCTCAATCAAGACTTTATTAATCAAAGCAGGAACCAGTGCAATCAATGCATTTTTGCCAATAAGAAATAAGTTTGTTTATTCCTGCCGTGTAAAAACCCATGCTTTGGGATTTGAGGAACTCTTGGAAAGCATTTTCTGCCTCCTGCTGGTTGTGGAAGTGTTTTCCCTTCAAAGAGTTGTTGAAATGCTTGAAGAAGTGGTAGTCAGTTGGTGAGAGGTCAGGTGAATATGGCAGATGAGGCAAAACTCTGTAGACCATTTTGTTCAACTTTCGAAGCATTGGTGGTGTAGCCTGTGGTTGGGCACTGTCGTGGAAAAGAACTGGGTCCATTCTGCTGACCAACGCTGGCTGCAGCCACTGCAGTTTTCGGCGTCTCTCATGGATTTGCTGAGCATAGTTCTCAGATGCAATGGTTTCACCAGGATTCACAAAGATGTAGTGGATCAGACGGGCAGCAGACCACCAAACAGTGACTGTGACATTTTTTTGGTGCAGGTTTGGTTTTAGGAAGTGTTTGGGGGTTTCTTCTCGGTTCAACCACTGAGCTGGTCATTGCCTGTTGTATAAAATCTACTTTTCATCACAAGTCACAATCTGAGAAGTGGTTCGCTCTTGTGTAGAAGAGAAGACAACATTTCAAAATGATGATTTTTTTTACTTTTGGACAGCTCATGAGGCACCGACCTACTGAGCTTTTTTACCTTTCCAATTTGCTTCAAATGCCAAATGACTGGAGAACGGTTGACTTTGAGTTCTTGGGCAACTTCTCATGCAGTTTTAAAAGGATCAGCTTAGATGATCCTCTCAATTGGTTACTGTCAACTTCCGATGGCTGGTCACTGCACCCCTCATCTTCAAGGCTCTCATCTCCTTTGCAAAACTTCTTGAACCACCACTGCACTGTACATTTGTTAGCAGTTCTTGGGCCAAATGCAGTGTTGATGTTTTGAGTTGTCTCCACTGCTTTGTGACCCATTTCGAATGTGAATAAGAAAATTGCTTAAATTTGCTTTTTGTCTAATATCATTTCCCTAGTCTAAAATAAATATAAAATAAACATCAAGTAATAAGTCATTATCAAAAAACATAAAGCAAGGAATGGTCATTAAAATGATATATAACATAACCACATTTATTTAAGAATGTATTCCAATATTAAATGGCCAAGTTCAGCAATGCAAAACTGCAATTACTTTTGTACCAACCTAATACCAAATGATTTAACAATCCACTTTGGGGTATATACCCCCAAAAAGTTCAGAGCAGGATCTCACATCTCTGTACACCTACATTCACTGCAGTATTATTCCAATAGCCAAGAGGTGGAAGCAACCCAAATGTCCATCAACATGAATGGATGAAGAAAAGGTGGTAAATATATGCACAACAGAATGCTATGAAGCCTTAAAAAAGAAGGAAATCCTGTCACAAGCTACAATGTGAATGAACTTGGAGGACATTATGTTAAGTGAAATAAGTCAGCCACAAAAGGATGGATACTGTGTGATTCCACTCATATGGAACATCTGTCGTCAAAATCATAGAAACAGAAAGGAAAAGCATGATCACCAAGGGCTCTGGGGAGGACTTCCTGTTTAAGAGGTATAGTTTCAGTTTTGCAACATGAGAAAGTTCTGGAGATCCACAGCAAAACAATGAGAATATACTTGACACTGCTGAACTGTACACTAAAAAAGGCTAAGGTGGGAAATTTAATGTGATGTGATTTTTTTTTTCTTTGCCACAATGAAAAAAAAAGAAAGGAAGAAATGGTAACAGATGGCAATCTGAAACTTAAAAAAAGTCATAATTGTCAGCCTTATAACATCTAGATGAATAAAAGACAGTCTATATCTATTGGTGCCGGTTAGAATCCAGGAGGTCATTTCACGTTGGTTATAAAAAAATGATTCAATTAAGTAATAAAAAGGTATGAAATGAGGCCAAGAATTTCATTTTAAAGTTCAAAAAGCCCTGCAAAATCAATTTTCTCAAAATTCACAAACAATAAGTACCTAGAGCTCTATCTGATGAAACACCATGCAAATCTGCTCAATGAAGAGTCTATGTAGAAACACTATGTATCTAAAAGATATGATGGGATTGCTGTATTTTCATTCTGGGTCACAATGCAGCCTCAAATCTACTCTCATCAACTCACAGGGACCCCAGCGCATGGCAGGGCACACTGACTCTGAATCCCCAGCACCCATAGAGCAGGGAGCATTTTAACGAACGCTACAAGTTCTTAGAACAAGCTCATGAGGTGAGAAGAATTTCTTTAAGACTTTCTGTGCCATATGACCATCAGGTGTTTTATTTTTTACAGCATAAAAATTTGGGAAAGTAGGCTGGCATATAAAATCTGTAATTTTAATATGACAATTATGAAATTATAAAAAAGTTAAGAGCAACCCACGCTCTATCTGACAAACATCACCTGAAATTCCACTGTTAAGTGCCATCCAAATTTTACTGACAAAAATTCACGCTCAGTACAGCAATCTGAAGTTTGCTCTATTCCAAACCCTTGGGACCTGCAAACAGCATATTCATTTTTTGTATAGGTTATACTCCCACTTGTTTTTATTGTTTTATTAAAAGTGACGTTTAAGTAAAAACACCAAATGGTACACTGTGGCTTTAGTGAATGAGATTTCAGATTATGTGATTAAATCTAAAAAAAAAAGCAGAATAACAAATCAACATGGTTTCTGTTTTGGCAACACACCAAATACTGTGCTTTCACAAGCTTTAACTCAAAGGAGACATACTGAAGTGTCATACAGAAGACTAATACTTATTTTGGCATCTGGGTTGCAGCAGCTTTCACCAACAGCGCCTCTTGCCTACCTTTTGGTTGTGGCGGGCGCAGCGGCTTCTCTCCTGGCCCCCGGCGGGGCTGGCAGGGAGCCGCTGGCTTTCTTTGGTACCACAGCGCCGTTGTTGACGGTGGTTCTTAAAGGCAAGGTCTGCACCAGTGGTCTTGCTGGAAGACAAGCAGAAATGGCAATTAGAACTTTTCCCTTTTCAAGGGAACTTTACAGGATGATAATGTAGAAAGAGAAAGGGCATCCGTTTGAAAATGCTAGCAGAGTGGACAAAGGTACAAAGACAACTCTGAAACAGCAAACCCAACCACTCAGAAGGGACCACTCAGGAGGGACCTACGTGTAACCTGTAAAACTACAAAACTTCTAGATGAAAACACAGGAGAAGAATCTCTGTGACCCTGAGTTTGGTGATGAGTTTTTAGATATAACACCAAAAGCACATCCATGAGAGAAGAAAAATTAATAGCTTAGGCCTCATTAAAATGAAAAAAAAAAAAAAAAAACCCATAAAAACTTTTGCTCTATGAAAGACATCATTAAGAGGATGAAAAGACAATTTCTAGACTGGGGGAAAATATTTGCAAGTCACATATCTGATGAAGGACTTGTATACAGAATAGGAAAAGAACTCTTAAAATTCAACAGAAAGAAAATGAATAGCCCAATTAAAAAAATGGGCAAAAGATCTGAACAGACACCTCACCAAAGAATATATACAGATGGCAAATAAGCATATGAAAAGATGCTCAACATCGTTTGTCATTAGGGAAATGCAAATGAAGACAATAATGAGATATGTCTATTCCACCTATCAGGATGGCCCAAGTCCAGGACACAGACTACATACGAACTGCTGGCTAGGAGGCAGAGCAACAGGAACTCTTCTTCGGAGCTGGTGGGAATGCAAAATGGGGCAGCCACTTTGGAAGGCAGTCTGCCAGTTCCTTACTAAACTAAGGCTTATAGATTTTACCATCGTGGTTGTTGCTTAGTTGCCAAATCGTGTCTGACTCCTGCCACCCCATGGGCTGTAGCCCACCTGGCTCCTCTGTTCATGAGATTTCCCAGGCAAGAATACTGGAGTGGGTCTGCCTTCTCCAGGGCGTCCTCCTGACCCAGGGATCGAAGCCATGTCTCCTGCATTGGCAGGCAGATTCTTTGCCACTGAGACACCTGGGAAGCCCCAAATTTTACCATAGGATCCAATAATTGTGCTGGACACTAAGTATTTACCCAACTGATTTGAAAACTTACGCCTACACAAAACCTGCATTTAATATTTGTTGCTGTTCAGTTGCTAAGTCATGTCTAACTCTTTGCGATCCCATGGATTGCAGTATGCCAGGCTTCCCTGTCCTTCACTATCTCCTGGAATTTGCTCAAACTCATGTCCATTGAGTTGGTGATGCCATAAAGCTGTCAAAACTGGAAGCAACCAAGAAGTCCTTCAGTGGGTGAGGGGTAGACAAACTGTGGTCCCTGCAGGCAACGGAATAGGATTCAGTGATAACAGGAATGAACCAATCCACGCAACCGTGGATGAATCTTAAATCCAAATTGCCAAGTGCAAGGAGCCAGTCTGACAGGCTATACACTGTATGATTTCGTTTAGAATGACACTTTATAAAAAGTTAAGCTAGAGAGACAGAAAGTGGATCAGAGGTTGCCAGAGACTGGAGATGGTATGACTAGGTGAAACACAGAGGTTCTTTGGGGTGGCAAGGCTATTCTGTACGATACTGTAATGGTGGATGTATGACACTACACAGCTGTCAAAACCCACAGATCCTTTTATTTTATTAAGAGTGAACCCTGATATATGCAAATAACGGTCAATTAGGAGATGGGGGAACCCCATGATGGAATGCAGATTGAGACAGAAGACTCTAACCAACCATGTTAGAAATACACAATACAACCTCACGGAAAGGGGTGGAGAGGAAAGGGGCCAAGAGAGGAATTTTGGGAACGAGTAGAGACTGGAAGACTACAAAAGGAACTGCATGTCAGTACTGTATTCTAATAATAGTCGGGAAACTTGTTTCCCATGGGGCCATGGGTAAACAATTCTGAAACCACGATGCGTGGACACGAGAACTGAACAACTGGTAGATGCACCAGAGGATGGAAGGAACCAGCTTCTGGCTATTGGAGAGGAAGGTGACAGACCAGTAAGAGGGGAGGGCTAGAATGACCCAGGTGGAATGGAGCAGAGGAGCAGGCAGCAGTGTGTGAACCTAGCTTAACAAAGACAGAGACACATAGGTCCGTAATAACGGGTAAGCCTGCGTAGACATCTATTTCCTAGCTGTCTGCTGAGAGACCCGGGGCCCAAGCCTTGGTTTCTAATCCCACTCTACAACAAAAGGAACCACGGACCCTTGGGGAAATGCCCAAAACTAGGGCTGGGACAGGGAATATCCAACATGAGCCTGGAGCATCTTATGGCACCAGAAAGTAAGGAAGTGCTCACAAAACCCACACTGATGGGGTAGTGCTGGATTATACCCCAAACTATCAAATAAATATCAGGTTCATACTGATACAAATACCTGGTGGAATAAACACACGAGGAGGGCACACCCGCAGGCAGAGAAGTTCCAAATAATTTATGTGGATACTTCATCCTTCAGACAGTGGAGCATATTCTCTGCCCCTGAAGTGTGGGCTGTGCACACTGACTTCCTCCTAAACCACGCCGCGCGGAGGTGCGATGAGGAGGAGAAACCGGACAGACACACCTCGGCCAGGTGACCGAGGTGGACACCACAGCGGCAAGGCACGCAGACAGCACGCACCCGTGGGAGGTGGGACGAGAGCAGCGCCGTACCTCTGTGGTCTTTCTCCCTAAGCCCGCCCCGAGTCTAATCAGGAAAAAGGCATCAGACAAACCCAAACTGAAGGACAGAACTCTGCACAACGGTCAAGGTTAAACAAGAACAGGGAAAACCTGAGAAACTGCCAGTCCACGGAGCCTAAGAAGGCACGATGACTAAATATAATCCCAGATGGGATCCTGAGACCAAAAAAGGACCTAAGGGATAAACTAAGGATATCTGGATAAAGTATGCCCCTTGATTGATCATCATGTATCAATACCGTTCCGTCAGTTGTGACAAACATTCTAATGTAAAATCTTAACAATAGGTGAAACTGGGTGCGGGGGGAGGGTACAGAAACTCTGTACTCTGTTTGCAACTTTTCTGTAAATCTAAAACTATTCTAAAATTAAAAGTTTATTTTAGGGTGCTAGCAGAATTTATTTTGTTCATCCCCAAGTTAAATCTGCCTCAGAGGAGGCCCTTAAAAATACTACCAATGACAAAACCACCCAGAGTGCCAAAATTTCAATACACAGAAACTTTTCAGTCCTGAAAGCTGAGGGCCGGCCCACCTTCTTCTTTTTTAATTGTGAAAGAGCCTTTAAAAAGCCACAGTCAGGCCCCTCCGGCCACAGCAGGGCACCCTTCTCCACCCCCTCCAAGCTCTCTCTCTCCTCATTCTCTGAGCCCCTGCTCCAGCCAGGGGCCCTAGCCCAGTGCTTGGAGCAAATATTCCTCAACGAAAACACCACAGCTCCAAAACAGAGATTCTAAATCTTTCCTCACACACACAGTCTGCTCCCACGCTGATGTCCACTCTCTGCCAGGACAGAACCTTCTCCAGAAGCAATGCCATCCTCGCCTCATCTCCACCTCCTCTCTCTGCTTCACCTACCATTTCAGTCTCCACTTTGTCGGTCTTTTTAAAATATATGTACTGTGCTGGTGTCTTCCCTGAGATTCACGTTCACCCAGAACCTCAGACTGTGACCTTATTAGGAAATAGGATCTTTGAGGCCCTGCTGCCCGCTGCTGCTTAATCTCTCAGTTGTTTGATTCTTTTGTGACCCCATGGACTGTAGCCCGCCAGGCTCCTCTGTCCATGGGATTCTTCAGGCAAGAATACTGGAGTGGGTTGCCATTTCCTATTCCAGGGGATCTTCCCGACCCAGGGATCAAACCCACATCTCCTGCATTACATGCAGATTCTTTACCACTAGTACCACCTGGGAAACCCCAATACAATTGGTTAAGGTGAGGCCACACTGGATTTGGGTGGGCCCTAAATCCAATGACTCATGTCCTTATAAGAAGCCCACGTGTATATATGAACATTCAATGGAATATTACTCAGCCATAAAAAAGAATGAAATCATGCCATCTGCAGCACCATGGACGGACCTAGAGATGATCATACTAACTGAAGTAAGTCAGATGAGAATGACCAATGTCAGGTGATATCACGGACATTGAGAACAGACTGGTAGTTGACAAAGGGTGGGGGGAGGGGGGATGGAACGGGAGCCTGGGATCAGCAGATGCGAGCTGTTATATATAGAATGGATAAGCAACAGGGTCCTACTGCATAGCAGAGGAAACTGTATTCAACATCCTGTGACAAAACATAGTGGAAAAAATATATATATGAAAAAGAAAGTATATATAAAGAACTGAATCACTTTGTTGTATAGCAGAGATTAAGACAACACTAAATCAACTACACTTCAGGAAGATCCATTAGGGGGAAAACAAAGACGCCCATGTGAAGGTGCATGAGGAGCTCGCCGCGTGAGACGGAGGCAGAGACTGTAGTGACGCGCCCTCCAGCCGAGGCGGGCCAGTGGCCACAGAAGGCGGGCACCACGCATGGACCAGGCTCCCCTCGGAGCTTCCAGGAGGAACAACTCTGCCAGCACCCTGAGGTCGGCCCAGCGATACTCACTTCAGACATCTGGGCTCCAGAACTGTCAGGGAATCCACTTCTGTTTGTAGTCATTCGCTACAGAGGCCCTAGGGAGTGACCACAGCACGCATATCAGCCTGCCGGGCGTCTGACTTTCATTCCGCTATCACCGTCTCTCTGCAGGGGCTCCCCCAGCGCAACCCCTAAAACCGAGGGCTGGCCTCCCACTGCATGTGGCGGCTCTGTCCCGGCAAATCTCCTTCAAAACCCCTGTCGTGATCCCTCATGGATGGTCTCCTCACACAGCCCGCTGCATCACGTGTCAGGTCATCAGAACCAACCACAGTGCAAAAGCTGAAGCCGTGATGGCAGCTCCGAGTGCCGGACATCAGACAGAGTAGTAACAACCTAAAATGCGCCATCCCATCCAGTGGGAACCACGCGTGTGCTCCGGCTCCACTGCACACCCAGGCCTGGGGGAGGAGGAGAGGACACGGTCCCCCGAACCCCCAGGCCCATGCGCCTCCGGGCCGCTCTCCATCATTTCACTCTTTTATAATCTCAGGGATCACAGCTCACTCTTCACCAGATTTTTTGTCGTCCTTTCTTTTTTAAATTATGAAAGTATGATCATACATTTACAGGAGACTTGGAATACAGAACAAAGTTACATATATATTCCACTATGAAAGTGAAAGTCAAAGTCGCCCAGTCGTGTCCGACTCTTTGTGATCTCATGGACTATACATGGAATTCTCCAGGCCAGAATACTGGAATAGGTAGCCTTTCCCTTCCCCAGAGTATCTTCCCAACCCAGGGATCAAACCCAGGTCTCCCGCATTGCAGATGGATTCTTTACCAGCTGAGCCACCAGGGAAGCCCAAGAATACTAGAGTGGGTAGCCCATCCCTTCTCCAGCAGATCTTCCCAACCCAGCAATCAAACTGGGGTCTCCCATATTGCAGGCGAATTCTTTACCAACTGAGCTATGAGGGAAGCCCATAGCTCCACTATATATTACAATTTTTTTTTTAAGTAGATATGTCAAAATTTTTAGCTGGGGTTTCAATATCAAATTCTCAAAAATTAATAGGATGAATACACAGAAAAGTAGGAGGAGACAGTGGACCCGATGTGAGAGCTGGACCATAAAGAAGAACACTGAGCACCGAAGAACTGATGTCTTCAAACTGGGGTGCTGGAGAAGACTCTTGGAGTCCCTTGGGCAGCAGGGAGGTCAAACCATTCAATCCTAAAGGAAATCAACCCTGAATATTCACTGGAAGGACTGAAGCTGAAACTCCAATACTCTGGCCACTTGATGCGAAGAGCTGACTCACTGGAAAAGACCCCAATGCTGGGAAAGATTGAGGGCAGGAGGAGAAGAAGGAGACTGAGGATGAGATGGTTGGATGGCATCACTGACTCAATGGACATGAGTTTGAGCAAACTCCAGGAGATGGTGAAGGACAGGGAAGCCTGGCGTGCTGCCGTCCGTGGGGTCGCAGAGAGGCGGACACGACTGAGCGACTGAACAACGAAAGTAGACCTGAAAATCACCATGAAACAACTCAACATGATTAAGATCTATACAATTTTCACACAGCAGTCAAATACAAATTCTATTCAAGTTCCCACAGACTATAAACTAGGAGACACTAGAACATATCCAGGGACATGAAACACAGTGCAAAAATCTCTTGGTCTAAAGGTACTGAAATCATACAGAGTCTGCTCTCTTATCACCACCCCACCAGGTTTTCTTTTTCCCACCAGGTGCCCAGACTCGTCACTCTCTGGGCGTCCTCCCTCCACCCACAACAAGCAAACCCACCTCACTCCCACCCCAAGCTTGCTTCTGTGAAGCAGAATCCCGTGGAGTTACAATGCAGCTCACCGGGCCCCATTCAAGGTCCGGGCCGGGGCCTGTGACCCTGCCTTTCTACCCAGCCTCCAGGCTGCTGCTGCTCTGGGGACCGCACTCTGGGCACCACCGGTCTGCACCAACCTCCAGCCGGGCAGGGCCTCTCCTCGCCAGCCCGGCCAGCCCTGGTGGCCCCGGCTCTATGGCACACCAGTCTATATCTCGCAATTTAGTGCTTCGTTATAGGCTGCTGTTTCAGGCGGGCTAGTCTCACTTACACCCGGTTAGAGCGGGTGAGACATTCGTGCTGGGAGGGGGTGCCACCTAGATCCCCCTCTGTGTGCTTGAGGAGTGGGCTGGACTCCACAGCGGGCCCCATCACGTGCCCGTGGGGCCGCGGGCTGGCAGGTAACTGGACCCTAAAAGCAGAGAAGCTGCTGGGGCAGGAGCAGCCACACCCAGGGGGCGGGGCCACAGCCCACCTGGGGACCGGCCTGGAAGGAGTCAGGGGTACAGCCTCTGACCTCGCTCTCCCTCCCTCCAGAACCCACTGGGGATATTGCTGCTCAAACCCCACTGGAGCCGAGGGCAAGCGGCCGAAAGGTGTGGTCCATACAGCCCCTGGGGGCAGAGAGCTGGCTGGAGGAGGGTAAACAAAGGACCAGGCGGGGCTGATGGACGATGGCTAGGACCCTGCTCCTCTTCAGCATCTAAGCCAGGACGTGCCTCCCACATACTTAGGTGCCCGCCAAGCCAGGCTGGGTGCCCCCCGGGCTCCCACAGCCCCTGCCTTGTGCCACCTTCACACTGCCCATTCCCGTCCACCCCATCACCTGCGGGCTCCATGAAGGCAGCATCTGCTACGATGCTGACGTGGAAGGTGTTCCACGTGCGTCTGTTGGTCAGACTGCACTAAATTTCAAGAGCAAAGATCCTGCTTCCAAGAAAAGGGCTTGTGTGGCCCTTTCTGACTCTTTTCTTGGCTGCGACACAAGGCTAGCGGGATCCCTAGTTCCCTGACCAGGGATCGAACCACACCCCCTGCAGTGGAAGTGCAGCATCTCAACCACTGGATTGCCGAGGAAATCCCCTCTGAGTCACTGTTTTTAATTTTTCCTTGAGTCATAATTTCAAAATTCAGTCTCATAATAATTAAGTACTGTTCTTCTCCCCAAAAAGGAGATGGGATTTTTTAAAAGCCCATAAAAAGAACATCAATTGCATGCAGCAGGCCTTCTCAGAGGGCATAATAAACCTCACACATTAAACTGTAATAGAGCAGTATCAAAAGCGAACAGAATTGTTAAAGCTGTAATGAGAAATCATAAAAGAAAAACAGTGGCTATGGAGAGGAAAGCGGCTTCCCTGGTGGTTCATATGGTAAAGAATCTGCCTGCAACGCAGGAGACTGGGTTTGATCCCTGGGTCGGGAAGATCCCCTGGAGAAGGGAATGGCTACCCACTCCGGTACTCTGGCCAGGAGAGTTTCATGGACAGAGGTCCCTGATGGGCTACAGTCCAAAGGGTTGTAGAGTCAGACATGACTAAGAGACTAACGTTTTTTTAGTGTGTGTGTGTGTGTGTGTGTGTGTGTGTGTAGAGGAGGGGAAAAGAAGGAAGGAGAGGGAATGGTGGTCACTGCTGCAGTGACATGAGGTTGGAAAGAGCCCGACTTTGACAAGATCCAATCACTGCTACATCCCTGTCGATACTGTGCCTGGCCTGTGTCACCACTGACTTCTTGAATAGCATCACAACGACACCAATATGTTTGCTAAATACCTATTTTGCACAGAACACCACATGAGATGTCTTTCATGTTTCCATATCTAAACATGATTAGCCACTCAAGGAAAAAATATTGCTGCCATAAAGAAAAGTTTTGAAGAAAAGCGTTATTTCCGAACGTCCAATCTGAACAGGTACCAGCCTGGATCATGAGAATGGCAGGACACAAGAGCAGCTATAATGAGTCATTTTCAGAAAAGTGATCTTGAAAACTGCAGAAGAGAAATAGCACCAGGGAAGGAAGATTCAAACACAATTTCCAGCTCATCGGATGCTAAGATAAATGGATTGCTGGCTTCGAGATGACACTGAGATAGGAGACATTCTTCTGGTTCAGGAAAGCTTTTTAAAAAATAATTATTTCCAGGTAGTACAGTGGTAAAACATCCACCTGCCAATGCAGGAGACACAAGAGACCCAGGTTCGATCTCTGGGTTGGAAAGATCCCCTGGAGTAGGAAATGACAACCCACTCTGGTATTCTGGCCTGGGAAATCCCAAGGACAGAGGAGCCTGGTGGGCTACAGTCCATGGGACTGCAAAGAGTCAGACATGACTGAGCATGTACACACATATATATTTAATTGTTTTTAGGGGCAAAACATAGACAAACAGTCCCTTGGCTGCACCGAGATGATGAAATGCTCTAGTTTGGATACCAGGGTGCAACCTAGCATCCTGAATGCTGTGTGAGAAGAACTAAATGCAGGATTTCAGTTATGATCAAAGCTGCCTGAGGCAGATGAAGGTCCAGTGAGTGTCCACTCTGTATCCTGCACACACAGGCAGAGGGCGAGGAAGACCCCCAGACAGTTCTCATCGCCCAAACAGTCACTCTTTCACTGGTACCCAGGTTGAGTGGTGGGAGGAGAGGACAGAAGGAGATCAGGTCTGGAAGACGGGGGCCAGGGTGTGAGGTCCAGAGTGTCCCAAGTTGGCAGTGTGACCGCAGGCAAGACCCCCTGGGACCTGCTTCCCTAGTCCATACGGTAAAGACTTCACAAATGCTCGAAGGGTCATTCGTCCTGCTCTGAAATCTAGGACCCTCAGGAAAGAAACACCTGAGTTTCTATGTGACTTTACCATGCTGTGTAAGTTCTCTTAGACCCACTAACCCACTGGAAGTGAAGGAGAGGAGCCAGCAGGCTGAAGTGGACAGGCTCTGCAGCGAGCAGACGCAGTCACATACAGAGTGTTTATGACCTGTCTGCGTGCATACTACTTCATATAAGCTCCCCAAAAACTACCCTTGAGTCAACTTCCCTACAAAATGACTCCAGACTGTGGGAACTGAAAATCTGTAACAAAGGTATTCAGAATCTCAGGTCTAAAGCATTCACAAGTATGCTTGAAATGAAAAAGTTTTCATCATTCGAAATGGGAGGATTGGAATACCCAGACTTTCATGAAATACTATCTTTGACAATATATTTTCAAAACTATAGCTGATGTAAACACAGACTTTCCAAGCATAGGTAGTCAAATCTACTAATGTTTGTTATTATGATATTGTTATAATCTTATGATCAAGATACCCTTTTAACTGTTGTTGTTGTTAAGTTATTAAGCCGTGTCCAATTCATTGCAACCTCATGGACTGCAGCACGCCAGGCTCTTCTGTCCACTATCTCCCGGCGTTTGCTCAAATTCATGTCTACTGAACGGGTGATGCTAACCATCTCATCCTTTGTTGCCCTCTTCTCTTCCCGCTTTCAGTTGTTTCTAGCATCGGCGTCTTTTCCAGAGTCGGTTCTTTACATCAGGTAGCCAGTGTTGGAATTTCAGCTTCAGCATCAGTCCTTCCAATGAATACTCAGGACTGATTTCCTTTAGGATGGACTGGTTGGATCTCCTTGCAGTCCAAGGGACTCTCAAGAGTCTTCTCCAACACCACAGTTCAAAAGCATCAGTTCTTTGGTGCTCAGCTTTCTTTATGGCCCAACTCTCACATCTGTACGTGACTACCGGAAAAACCATAGCTTTGACTATATGGATCTTTGTCAGCAAAGTGATATCTCTGCTTTTTAATATGCTATCTAGGTTGGTCATAGCTTTCCTTCCAAGGAGCAAGCATCTTTTAATTTCATGGCTACAGTCACTCACCGTCCATAGAGATTTTGGAGCCCCAAGAAAATGAAATCTATCACCCTTTTAATTTACAT
This sequence comes from Cervus elaphus, assembly GCF_910594005.1. Classification (NCBI taxonomy): domain Eukaryota; kingdom Metazoa; phylum Chordata; class Mammalia; order Artiodactyla; family Cervidae; genus Cervus; species Cervus elaphus. The sequence goes on along the minus strand of NC_057827.1, from coordinate 66,517,331 downwards.
CACATTAAAACTCAATAAAAAATAATAACAACTTATCAAATGTGCAACATTTGATAAATGAAACATTCCATTAGGTTTCAAAATAAATTTAATTATGAAAAGCATGACTATGTATGTGATTATATGTAGAAATTCAAAGTTTAACACAACTTACCATTATGAACCCAGAATTCCTAACTTTCTACTTCAAAATTGAAAAGATGTCTATATTTGGAATCAGAAAAGGTGACCTGCTTTTGCTAAATTGTAAGACAAAGTAGGTAATTACTCATGTGCTGGGTAAGAGCCTTATCACTAATTCCAAGCAATATTACAGATGCATTTATCCTTGGATCCAGCAATCCCACTTCCAGGAACCTATCCTAAAGATATACTGGAGAAATAAAAATGCCATATGCACAAGGCCTGTTTGTAAAACAGGGATGGCATATGCCCATTTCTTTCTACTTTTATATGCATTTGAATGTATTCATAATACAAAGTTTAAAAACAATCTTTCTCAGTCTCTTAAAAACTGAATATATCTACCAAGTGCTCAGTCGCTCAGCCGTGTCCAACTCCTTGCAGTCCCATGGACTGTAGCCCATCAGCCTCCTCTGTCTGTGGGATTCTCCAGGCAAGAATACTAGAGTGGGCTGCCATTTTCTCCTCCATATCTATCAAGTCTTTTCTACAAATCACTAATGAATGTCTATTTAAACTGGCAAAGGCAATTACAGAGGAAAATGGAAGAAACTATAGCATGTTCTGTCTAAAAGAAAGCACACGTTATTTTCTGTAATTAACCAATTTGTAAGGAGAAAGATAAGGAAAAAGCACAGTAGATGAGAGAGGGGAAAATTGCTAATTTTGGCTAACCAGGATAAAAAAACTAAGTTAAATATGCATTGATTTCATTCACTGCAAAGAACTTAAAATTTTTTAATTTGTTAGTTACATCTCTCTAATAAAATTTATAGTGAAAAGACTATAATACAATATTTTACACAATTATATGCTGAATATGATTTACTGTATTTGGGATACTTTGCAAATTAAACCTTGAAAGAAGAACTCTCATTTCAACTCACATAGTTATTCATTTCTTAAATATCTGGTTTGATTTGAATAATGCTAATTTAAATAATACTGCTAAGAGGCGTGTACATCCAAGCAACACGGATGACTGAAAGAACGTAAGTGGAGCCAGGCCTACAGGGGTCAAGTTCCAGATTTTCCCAAACCAGATGGACAATTTGTGTGGGGCAAATTATCCAGTCTCCTAGAGGCTACCTTCTCATCTGTAAAACAGGAACAATAATACCCACCTCAAAGGGCTGTGGAGAAGTGACATGAATTAATATATCCAAAATACCTACTGCAAAGGCCAACACCATCCAGTTAACAAACGGTAGTCTCAGGTATTATAGTGAATATCAGGGGTAAGTGTTAATGTAGCAGAAGCTACTTAAGGATGACCTGCAGTTTGCTTTCAACAGTACTCGCAAAGACTAAGTTCTGAGACGAGGTTTTGATGTCCCAGATTAACAGAACTGTCTTGCTTGTCAGCGCCTCCAGCAGATGGTTTCTGCTTATAGTGATTTACTCTCTGATCTGTTGATTAATGGGACTATTAATATAAAGATCAGAAAAGTCTGAAGAAGGTGTATTCAGGTTTTTAAAAAGTTAAGCTGTCAAATGACAGTCTGAACTGCCAAGCAAAATTTAAAATGAGAAATAAGAACTCTTGTTGGTTAATGTATAAAAAAGCAGACAATCCTCTCATACAAGGGACAACTAGATTTCAACCTACATTTTACATTAAATCCTATAACACTTCACTAGAACTGAAATGGAAATTAGTCGTGCATGTCAGCAGTGGATCTATTATGAATTTAACTCCAAAGCACATTGCTTGTCTTCTTGAGAACACACGTGAGCAAGCTCCAGCCTCCAGACATTTGCTCTGAGCCCTGTTGCTGACCTTGTGCACTAAAGATCACCTTTGGCAGGAAGAAAGGAGTCATTTTTAAAGCATAAATTCCTTCTGCTTATTAAGGAGTGTACACCAAAGAACATTTAGTATAAAAGTATAAAAAGGAAAAAAAAAATCATTACCACATCACTCAGAGGGGAAAAAAAAAAAAAAGATAACTCTTGGTACACTTCACTCTTCTTTGTATAGATTTTGTCTGTTTAGTTGGAAAATACAACATATCCAGTTGGATATACTGATTCTGCCTTTTAATATAATACACAAACATCTCCCATGCTGTTACCTAAAACAGAAGCATCTTTGAAGATTACAAAGCTTTCCCTCACATGAGGTGCCACAGTTTTCTGGTCATGTCCCTAGTGGTTGCTTTTGCTATTGTTTTCTTTTCTTTTTTTTTTTTTTTTTGCTGTTGTTTTCTATACAATTTTTCTCCAATACTTGTATTCTGTAAGGAATTCCCTTATTCACATGCATTTTTCTATGTCTATACCCAGAAGAGCAGTATAATGGTGTCTGTTCACTGCACTCTGTGCCCCCAGTCCAACCACAATATTTAAAAAACTTTCATATTAGCAAGAATTTTAAGAATATCGGCCTCCAGAAACTATTTGATTCTCTTCTCCCCACTTTATGATAACCCAAGCTCAGCATAATTAAAACATTCCAAATCTTCCCAGTCCCTTGGACAGCAAGGAGTTTAAACCCATCAACCCTAAAGGAAATCAACCCTGAATGTTCATCCGAAGGGCTGACGTTGAAGCTGAAGCTCCAATATACTTTGGTCACCTGATGCAAAGAGCCGACTCACTTTAAAAGACCCTGATGTTGGGAAAGATTGAAGGCAGGAGAAGGGAGTGACAGAGGATGAGATGGTTGGATGGCATCACTGACTCAATGGACATGAGTTTGAACAAGCTCTGGGAGATGGTGAAGGACAGGGAAGCCTGGTGTGCTGCAGTCCATGGGGTCACAAAGAGTCAGACGCACGGCAAATGCACAAGAACAACAAATCCTAACTGAAAGTTTTTTTGTTTACTTGGCTACATTGGGTCTGAGTTGCAGCATTCAGGATCCTCCTTGTATCCTGTGGGACCCTGGTTACAGTGTGTGGATATCTAGTTGTGGTGCATGGACTTTGGAGTGCCGGCTCAGTAATGAGGTGCGGTCTTAGTTGCTCTGTGGAATGTGGGATCTTAGTTCCCTGACCGGGATTTGAACCCATGTCCCTTGCATTGGAAGGTGAATTCTTAACCACTGGACCACCAGGGAAGGACCTTTGAAAGTTAATCCCACCTGAACAAAGCTGAGGTTCTCTACAGTTGAGACGCATGACATGACATGGGAACAAGTTCTTCATGTGTTTTATTTTTTTTAAATAACATAAGCAAACAAAAAGGAGGACAGCAATCCTAAGACCCAGGGTTAAGAAGAGATGTTAAATTAGCACAAAACACCAGTCCTGGGGGTAGGGGAAGGTTACCAAGGAAAAGTAGAGCCTAAGACTCAGCTCTCTATAAGCTATCTGTCTAGGGTTGGCTGCAACTTTCCTTTGTCTCAGGAGGCCCTGGACTTTTCTGTTAGTGAGTTACTTTCACGAGACTGCAGTTCTCATTGGGGTATGAATTAAGTCACGTGAAGAATGATAAAGTAAGTCAAAGCTTAGACATCAGGATAAACTTTCTTCAAGTGAGTGAAGTACTGTCGTGAAAGAGGCTTCTCAGGTGGCTCAGTGGTAAAGAATTCACCTGCCGATGCAGGAGACGCAGGAGACCGGGGTTCAATCCCCGAGTCGGGAAGATCTCCTGGAGGAGGAAATGGCAACCCACCCCAGTATTCTTGCCTGGAAAAGTCCATGGACAGAGGAGACTGGTAGGCTACTACAGTCCATGGGGTCGCAAAGAGTCAGACTTGATTGAGCGCGCGTGTGCGCACACACACACACACACACACACACACACACACACACACACCCGTCATGAAAAGGATGGGTTATTATTCACGGTCTCCCCGGCAATACTGAGGCCAGTGAGTGGACGCTGCGGTCTGACGTTTTAGAATGGCTGTCGGACGGTCACGGCACTCACCACGCCCTTCTTCTGAGCTGAGCCCCACCAGAGGCTCCCTGTCTGACCAGGTGGCCTCTTTCTTTGCGGCCTAGTCATCCCCGTCACTTGGCAAACAGCTCAACACTGCGCACCAGAAGCTTAAGACACTGAGCCCTAAGCTTCTGACAACTCACCTTGGAGGGAAAATCGCTTAATATCTAAAAATCAGAACACCATGTGCCCAGTCTGAGGGTGGCAAACCCAAAGAACAGCACGTGATAGTAATGACGTGGCCTTCAAAGACCCAAAGGAGGTTTGTCTCAAAGCTGTCCTGTCTAAGCATCCCCCAACTAAGCCACAGCTGTGGCGTGCCAGCTCCAGGTAGGGGGGTACTCGGCATGCCAACACTGCAAGCTCTGAAAGAGAAGCAGCGACTCGGAGCTTCCGATGGGATCACTTCCGCTTCTCCCCTCCTCTCCCACCATCCTATATGTGCATGTCAAAGAGGGAACACCACAGCCCTCTGCATTCAGGCCATGCCACTCACCAGCTCTCTTATGACCTTTTTTCTATTTCTTGGTGTGACTTAATCGTGCTTTGGTTTATTTTCATTTTCGAAAAGAATGCTATAAAGAAACATCCAATCTAAGTATGAAAAACAACAAAAAAGAAGTTTCCAAAACTCAAACTTTACTCTTAATCAAGAAAAGAAAACTCCTGGACAGGCCCCTTTATTTCCCCCTCCTTTTCTAAAAATAGAAGTTTTAGAAGCCTGAAGTTGTATATAAAGCAACGACTCCAAATGTACCCTTTAGGATACAGTAGTCATCAGATTTATTTTTGGAAAGCTGCGTAGGTCAAGAATACCTAGAATAACCTGGTTTCTATTTAAAATACCCTAATCGCTTTGTAATTTAGGAGAAAAAGATTATTTAAAGGGATTATTCACAATGTAGGCATCTCCCAATATGTATATCTCACATGGAGCTGGTGATAATTACCCTGAAGGACAGGGAAAAGAGATTGCTTTCCACAGACATGTGAAAATGTATCCAGGCCAGAGAAGAAATGAACAGATGCAACATCAAGATAGTACCCTCTCCTGACTCCAAGGAAAAGATGGCAACTGTGAAATGATTTCTTAAATCCCAACAAAATAAGAAAGTTAATTTTAAAGGGACATTTACATGCTGCAGACTTAAAAGGGCTTAACCAAAGGAATTTGACAGCCAAGATGAATTCCGTTTGCAAGAGTTAGCCATGAGGAAAAGCGGTTCTGGCCAAAGATGAGTAACGCATGTTGGCTGAAATCAGATGCCAGGGTTCTAACTAGCAGGAGAGAAGCTTTTACGAGGCATTTTATTTCTACAACTGTAAGAAGAGGGTCACTACAGAATTACTTAACACACAAATATTGCTTTCTATTTTGTACCCAGGCACCACTGGGGGATGAAATGGTGATTTAAATGTGCCAGAAATCCACTATTTATAGGTATAGAACTCTGTCACAGGCTATGTTCTACTAGAAAAAGAAAAAGGGATTTAAAGAAAAACCAGGAGGTTTTGCCTTACTAGGAGCTTATGAGCAAAGAAGGAGGGGAAGTTAGTAATAAGCTTCAGGTTCTAAGCATGTCAGGGAGGGGCCTGCCCCCTCTTGGCCCCTGATCAGAAGTGTTTGCTGTGCTGAACTGGACAACAGTGTAAACTGAGGGCAGACAGACGAGAGTCCCTGAAAGTATCCAGGAGGCACGGCCTCCACAGGGGCCAAGGACTCGTGTGTGGTTTCGGTTCTGCAAGCTCTCTCTATCCCAGTCTTAATAAACTGTTTTCCGGTCCACTGTGGACATTTCTTCCTTGACTCAACTTGCATTTACTGATCATCTACAACTGTGTACACCTCGGCTACAATTCACCAAAGTCGGCTACAAGTCACCCACATTGGCTACAACTCACCAACGTCGGTGACAAGTCGCCAACATCAGCTACTAGTCACTGAAGTCTACTGCAATTCACCAATGTCGGCGACAACTCACCAACGTTGGCCACAACTCACCAATGTCAGCTACAACTCACCAATGTTGGCTACAACTCACCAATGTCGGCCACAACTCACCAGCGTCGGCCACAACGCACCAATGTCGGCCACAAGTCACCAATGATGGTGAAGTCACCAACGTCAGCTACTAGTCACCAATGTCTACTGCAATTCACCAATGTTGTCTACAACTCACCAATGTTAGCTGTAACTCACCAGTGTCAGCTATAATTCACCAACGTTGGCTACAACTCACCAACATTGGCTACAACTCACCAATGTCGGCTACAAGTCACCAACATTGGCTATAACTCACCAATGTCGGCTACAATTCACCAACATTGGCCACAACTCACCAATGTTGGCCACAACTCACCAATGTCGGCTACAACTCATCAATGTCGGCTACAACTCACCAGTCGGCTACAACTCACCAGTCGGCTACAACTCACCAATGTCGGCTACAACTCACCAATGTCAACTACAATTCACCAATGTCAGCTATAACTCACCAATGTCGGCTACCAGTCACCAATGTCCAGCCAAAAGAAACCGTCACACTTCGTGGGATGATTTCAACAATTCTACGATTGCTTCACTATTGTTCTAAGCTTGGATTCTCTGTCAATATTAAGAGAGCAACATATCTCCTGGAGCAAGAATCTGCCATGAGCCACCATGGGATCCTACAATCCCACTCCTGGGCATATGTCCAGAGAAAATGATAATTCAAAAAGATACATGCACCCCAGTGCCAGGAGCAGCACTATGTACAATAGCCAAGACAGTGAAGCAACCTAAATGTTCATCAACAGAGGAGTGGATAAAGAAGATGTGGCACATCATATACAATGGAGTATTACCCAGCCATAAAAAGGATGAAATTATGCCACTTGCAGCACCATGGATGAATCTAGAGATGATCATATGAAGTGAAGTAAGTCAGACAGAGAAAGACCAATGCCACAGGCTATCACTTATATGTGGAATAAAAAAAAAAAAACACAAATGAATTTATTTACAAAACAGAAATAGACACATAGACATAGAAAACAAACTTATGATTACTAAAGCGGAAAGGAGAGAGAGGGATAAATTAGGCGGTTGAGATTAACGTATACAACTTCTTGTTGTTGTTCAGTTGTTAAGTCGTGTCCAACTCTTTGTGACCCCATGGACTGCAGCACACCAGGCTCCTCTGTCCTCCACTATCTCCTGGAGTTTGCTCAAATTCATTTCCGTCGAGTTGGTGATGCTATCTAACCATCTCATCTGTATATAAAATAGAAAACCGACAAGGACCTACTGTACATACAGTCAGAGAACTATACTCAATATTTTGTGACAACCCATAAGGGCTTCCCAGGTGATGTACCAGTAAAGCATCTGCCTGCCAAGGCAGGAGACCCAGGTTCTATCCCTGGGTCGGGAAGATCACCTGGAGAAGGAAATAGCAACCTGCTCCACTATCTGTGCCTGGAAAATTCCAGGACAGAGGAGCGTGGCTGGCTACAGTTCATGGGATCGCAAAGAGTCAGACGCAACTGAGCGACTGAGCACACACACACATAAAGGGAAAAGAGTCTGATACATGTATATTTACATGTATATGTAAAAAGAATAGATACATGCATACGTATCGCTAGTGGCAAAGAGCCCGCCTGCCAACGCAGCAGACGGGGATTTGATCCCTGGGTCGGGAAGATTACTGTAGAAGGAAATGACAACCCACTCCAGTATTCTTCCCTGGAGAACCCCACAGACAGAGGAGCCTGGCGGGCTACAGTCCATGGGTCACAAGGAGTCGGACACAACTGAAGCAACTTAGCGCGCACGCATGTATGTGTGTAACTGAAGCACTTTGTTGTACACCTGGGACTACCACAACACTGTAAATCAACCGCACTTCGACGTTTTAGAAAAGAATACTTAAAATGAGGAAAAAGCGAAATGCACCACCGCCGAGCCCGCTGTCGCTCCCGTGCACCTGCAACGCACACCTTTGGTCGGTCCTTTCCTGTTGAGCACCGCCTGCTGCTCCTCGGTGATGTTCAGCCTCCGAACCACATCGGCGAGAGCCGACTTGAGCAGCTGGATGTCGTCCTCCTGCATCTGGACTCGCTGCTCCAGGGAGGCGATGCGGTCTGTCACCTCCATGCTGCTGGCAGCAGAAGCGCTGTCATCTGGACCAAGGAAAAAAGTCACAAATTAGTCTCAACTGCTGCCCAGGGAAATCAGGCCAACAGACACACACCGGCACGTTGCCATCACACCATGATATTTAAAAACTAGAGACCATGGCTTCCCTGGTGGCTCAGTCGGTACAGAATCTGCCTGCAGTGCAGGAGACCCACCTGAGTGCAGGAGACCTGGCTTCAATCCTTGGGTCAGGAAGATCCCCTGGAGGAGGAAATGGCAACCCACTCCAATATTCTTGCCTGGAAAATCCCATGGACAGAGGAGCCTGGTGGGATACAGTCCGTGGTGTCACAAAGAATCAGACACAACTGAGCAACTAAACCACCACCATCAGAGACCTTGGCAGACTTGTGTGAAATCTACAAGGGACTACAGTGCTTCATTCTGCTACGGTCTTTTCATTCTCTAGGTTTGTGCTTTTCATATTTTTAAAACTGTGATTTTAATTGCCACGATATTTTTCTAGAGCCGGGCCATTTTCTTTGCATGGTGTTAGAGAACCCTAGAAGTAGAGTGGATATCAGCATACGTCTAGTACAACTTCCCACACGTGGCGGAAATCTGCTGCCCAGCCTCTGGCTTTTGTTCCAATGATGCTACTGACAGGTCCGTGTGATGATCACAGGGCCACAGTACCCACCAGTCAAGACTTTAAAGGATGGGCTAATCTGACAGAGAGGCTTCCCAGGTGGCTCAATGGTAAAGAATCTGCCTGCCAGGAGGTGCAGGTTTGATCACTGGGTTGGGAAGATCCCCTTAGATGGAAATGAAAACACACTCCAGTATTCTTGCCTGGGAAATCCCATGGACAGAGGAGCCTGGCAGGCTGCAGTCCATGCGGTCACAAAGAGTCAGACAACACAACTTAGCAACTAAACAAGAACAGACCTGACAAAACCATCAGTTCAGTTCAGTTGCTCAGTCGTGTCTGACTCTTTGTGACCCCGTGGACTGCAACACACGAGGCTTCCCTGTCCATCACCAACTTCTGGTGCTTGCTCAAACTCATGTCCATTGAGTTGGTGATGCCATCCAACCATCTCATCCTCTGTCACCCACTTCTCCTCCTGCCTTCAATCTTTCCCAGCATCAGGGTCCTTTCCAATGATTGGCTCTTCGCATCAGGTGCTCAAAGTATTGGAGCTTCAGCTTCAGCATCAGTTCTCCCAGTGAATATTCAGGACTGATTTCCTTCAAGATGGACTGGCTGGATCTCCTTGCAGTCCAAGGGACTCTCAAGAATCTTCTCCAACACCACAGTTCAAAAGCATCAATTCTTCAGTGCTCAGCTTTCTTTATGGTCCAGCTCTCACATCCATACATAACTACTGGAAAAACCATAGCTTTGACTATATGGACCTTTGTCGGCAAAGTAACGTCTCTGCTTTTTAACATGCTGTCTAGGTTGGTCATAGCTTTTCTTCCAAGGAGCAAGCAACTTTTAATTTCATGGCTGCAGTCACCATCTGCAGTGATTTTGGAGCCCAAGAAAACAAAGTCTGTCTGTGTTTCCATTGTTTCCCATCTATTTGCTATGAAGTGATGGGACTGGATGCCATGATCTTAATTTTTTGATCGTTGAGTTTTAAGCCAACTTTTTCACTCTCCTCTTTCACTTTCATCAAGAGGCTCTTCAGTTCCTCTTTGCTTTCTGTCATAAGGGTGGTATCATCCGCACATTTGAGGTTATTGATATTTCTCCCGGCAATCTTGATTCCAGCTTGTGCTTCATTCAGCCCAGCATTTTGCATGATGTACTCTGCATATAAGTTAAATAAGCAGGGTGACAATATACAGCCTTGACGACAGGAGTGCCCAAATCTGTTCGCAAACATACGCTTACAGTTAGAGTCATCATAGTTTTGTCTAGAATCGCTACCTCATAATTCCTTAGCAAGGTCCATCAGGGCCCTCCAACTCATCTCACACCCTTCTTCCCTTCTGTTTCTGAGTTCCAGTCAAACTATCCTTTCTCTCTTACTTTAAGGATTTGTATCTGCTGTTGCCTTTGCCTGAAACATTTCTCAATCAGGTTTTTTCATGACCAAGTTCTGTTCTTTCAGTCTCAATTCAAATGGGAGTTTTTCAGAGAATCTGGCTAATAACCTTCCCTAAAGTTGTTCTTTTCAGTCACATTCACCTTGTTTCTTTTCTTTTCTTCTGGACATGCCATGCCCTGGTGACTCAGCTGGTAAAGAATCCGAGACCCGGGTTTGATCCCTGGGTTGGGAAGATCCCCTGGAGAAGGGAAAGGCTACCCACTCCAGTATTCTGGCCTAGAGAATTTCATGGATGGTATAGTCCATGGGGTCGCAAAGAGTCGGACACAACTGACTGACTTTCACTTTATGTACAGAGGAGCCTGGTGAGCTTCAGTCCACAGGGTCACAAAGAATGGGATACGAATGAAATGACTTAGCACACAGGCACGCAGTTTGCAGATGGTAATTCCCTGATCAGGGATCACACTTGCAGCGGAAGCGTGCAATCTTTATCACTGGACCGCCGAGGAAGTCACATCCATCTTATTTCTTTCTTTCATAGCATCACCAAGAACTATAATCACCTTGTTTGTTTGCTTACTGTTTATGTCTCCTGACTCACATGTAAGCATCATGAATCTCTTCTGCTTCTGGGTATGACGACTTCTCTTGGACAGCACTCCCTGCAGAAAGGCACTGTTAAGCCTACAAATCATACAAGTAACAGAAGAAGTACTGGAGCGCGGACACAAGCACACAGACTCCGGTGGGAGTTTGCACTCGCTTGGTGGAGGGCAGATGCGGAACTATAAAAAAACCCAACTCCCTTTTTCATGATCTTTAGCCCTGGGCTAAGCAGTAAACACACAGGTGGGTGAAGACATATGTGGAAAAACCTGCAGTCTTTTTGTCCTTAAAAAATAAAAAAATGAAGTCTGAAAGCTGTGAACACTGGAGAGAGCAGGGAAATCCCCAAATGAAAAAAGCTAGAGGTGGGGGTGATCCTCAAACTCTGTCTCTTCATTTCTGATTGAATATCATGATACAAAACAGCACTGAGAAATTCATTAGATATTAGTGTTTGATTAATAACGTGTTTTCTAAGTCTTAAAAAATCTGCTTATGAAAAGTGAAAGTCGCTCAGTCGTGTCTGATTCTTTGCGACCTCATGGACTATACAGTCCATAGAAATCTTCAGGCCACAATACTGGGGTGAGTAGCCTTTCCCTTCTCCAGGGGATCTTCCCAACCCAGGGATAGAACCCAGGTCTCCCACATTGCAGGTAGATTCTTTGCCAACTGAGCTATCAGGGAAGCCCCCAATCTGCTTATAGAATCATATTTTTTGGGTTGTCCAAGTGGACGGCAGCTTTGAGGAGGGTGCCACATCCATTAGTGGGACCTGAACACACAGAATGTGCTGGCCAGCACAGTCCTGGACAGGAATGAGTCAGGCTCTATCGTTCAACCTTGTGTCTTATAATCAATATCATACAATCCAGTGTGTAAGATAGGCAGCTATAAGATTATATAGCTGCTGCTCTATATTATCAACATTTATGATGCAAAACAGCATTCCGGTGGCCTGTCTGTGCTATGTGCATGCATGCGTGCTAAGTCGCTTTAGTCGTGTCCAACTCTGTGTGACCCTATGGACTTCAGCCCGCCAGGCTCCTCTGTCCATGGAATTCTCCAGGCCAAAATACTGGAGTGGGTAGATGTTCCCTTCTCCAGGGGATCTTCCCAGCCTGGGGATCGAACTCAGGTCTCCCGCACTACCGGTGGATTCTTTACCATCTGAACGGCCAAGGAAGCCCAAGAACCTCCGTATCTGCCTTCAAATTCAAGTGATTAAAAACTTAAATGTCTGATCTGCCTGAGAGGACCTCCATTTGTGAGACTGGCTGAAGTTCTCCCCAGGCCATACAATCCCGGAGCTTATAGATCCTGCCAGCACCACCGCTTTCGCCTGCTGTGGACTGTCTTCTGCTCCTGTGGGCAATGACCCTCGAGATCAGACTCGGGCTTCTTGGCAGCAGGGGCAGCTGCCTGAAGTTCTTAACCTTGTGCACAGAAAAGGCCAGTGTTGTTCAAACGACTTACCATGCCAGTTCAGCTGGGGCCAAGCGGATTAGCATAATGAGAAACAAAACCCCAAGCCCGGTTTAACCAACACAAACCACTCCCAACCTCTGTGCATGGCCCAGCACAGGATGGGCGAGCGCGTCTGAACTCCATCAAAGAAAACCTCATGAGATTGGGAATCCGGCCCACATGAAACCTTCACAGGTTATTTATTTAAGTAATCTTCATTCCAAGGCCTCTAAAGTTCGTCTACAGAGGTCATTAAAATGGTGTTAACAAGAGGGCAGCTTGATCGGTTTTCAAAGTTTTTGCATTCTTTCAAGCATCACTGCACTTTGGGGTGTGTTAGGGGAAGCTTGGAAAAAGATGATATTCTCTGTATTATTACCTCTTGAGTTTTTAACTAGAACTACTGGCTGTGGCACTGCTCATTTCCTCAGGAAGACCTGGGGATCTATTTACACAGGGCGGGCAGGATGTCCCTTTATCTCAGTATCGGTAACGATCCCTCCGATGGTGATGATGCTGTGTGTGAGCGGGTGGACAGGATTTATCGTGAGGCAGGACCAGCCCCACAGTGGTGCGAGGACCTCAGGGCAGATGTCTCAGCTGGCCAGCTGCTTTAGAAGACACTGTGTGTCCTCTGCCAGCCACAGACCTTCCTGGGGCTGCAAGTCCAGCCTCCTGGCATTCTGTCAAGGTCTGAACACAGTTCAGAAGACTGGTTCTTGGAAAAGATAATGATCAGGGTTACCTGCACTGGACTGTCTGGGTGCTGGGGCTTCTGAGAGGACACTGACCTGGGATTCAAACTCAGCAGGGCTCAGCTCCTGGGTCTGGCACTTCTGAACTGCGTGACCTTGGCCAACGACTTGACCACTCCAGGAATATCACCATAACCTGTCTTCTGAAGTTCTTGTGAGGTCAGAGGTTAATGTATACGAAATATCAAATAGGATGATGGCAAATGGGTGCTCAACACAAATGGTAGTTCAGTATTTTTTCACTTGTTCGTATTGCTTTATGTTTTTTAACTTTTTATTTTGTATTGGGGTATAGCCGATTAACAATGTTGTGATAGTTTCGGATGAACAGCGAAGGAACTCAGTCATACGTATTCATGTGTCCATTCTCCCCCAAACGCCCCTCCCACCCAGGCTGCCATATAACACTGAGCAGAGTTCCATGCGCTACACAGTAGGTCCTTGATGGCTATCCATTTTAAATACAGCAGTGTGTACATGTCCATCCCAAATTCCCTAGGTAGTTTAGGATTTCTATAGTCATTGCTGTTAATATTATCATAGCAAAGAGCAAACACTGAAAACAGACAAATCAACTTTAATAATAGTTATTGAACACATGCTGCAAGTATGTGCAGGGCTTGCCCCATGAGATAGGCTGAGACTAAAGTAAAAAGTACCATTTCTGGCTCTGCAGCACCTTGATCAAATTGGGGAAATGTGACATAAGCTGAAGATGAACAGTTTCATCAAAGTTCTCTGCCATGACAGTAGGGCTTCCCTGGTGGCTCAGACGGTAGAGAATCTGCCTGCAGTGCGGGAGACCCAGTTTGGATCCCCTGGGTTGGGAACAAACCCTGGAGAAGGGAATGGCAACCCACTCCAGTATTCTTGCCTGGAGAGTGCCATGGACAGAGGAGCCTGGCGGGCTACAGTCCACGGGGTGGCAAAGAGTCAGACATGACTGAAGCGACTTAGCATGCAAGCTGTCACGCGAAAGTGTCAGTCACTCAGTTGTGTCCGACTCTTTGCCACACCATGGACTGTAGTCCACCAGGCTCCTCTGTCCATGGGATTCTCCAGACAAGAATACTGGAGTGGGTTGCCATGCCTTACTCCATGGGATCTTCCCAACCCAAGGATCAAACCTGCGTCTCTCATGTCTCCTGCATTGGCAGGCAGGCTCTTTACCATCTAAGCCAGCAGGGAAGCCTTGACAGCACCTGACTGGTGGCCAAAACACGCACCAAGCATTCCATCCAAGGCTCCATCTTGACTTGCTTCTTGTGAGAACCTAGCCAAACACCAGCTTCTTTCTGAGTTTCAAGTGATATCAACAGGCCTGGTAGGTCCTATAGCACGCCTGGTTCCATAGGTAAACAGGGTACTTGAGCTGTGCCCTTTACCTGGGCTTCATGCTGCTATTTGTGGCTATGACTTTCAAGCTTAATTACTGTTTCACAGTAAAAAAGTGGCACAAAAAGATCTTCAGGTAACTTATCTGCTTTATTCTATTAAAAAGGCAAGGAAAGTACACTTTTTTCTTCATTCATATGATTATCTCATTACCTAGAGATAAAAGCAGACTCTTGACTCTAAATCTCCTGGTGATATGAAAGTGCTGCTATTATCTGAATGATGTTCCAGGAGGTCAAAGTAGGGCTATTCAATTTAAAAGGTTAACTGAGAATCTGTCCCCTTTATTTGAGGTGGCCTCTCTTTTCCTTAATGATTTAAAACATTAAGGATAGCACCAAACAGTTATAGCTACCTTCATTTCCCATCCACTATGTGTCAAACCCTGGGTCTTATGGTGCATTTTCTCCAATCCATAAGACTTCTTATTTTCCTTTTTTTGGCCAGGCCCTGCTGCATGCAGGATCTTAGTTCCCAAACCAGGGATTGAACCCATGTGCCCTGCATTAGGAGCCTGGAGTCTTAACCACTGGACCACCAAGGAAGTCCTCATACAACTGGCTCCATCTGGGTGTCATGCCCATTTCAGGGATGAGACTGAAGAAGTCAGGCATCTCACCCACCTCATCTAAGTCATGCAGTGAACACAGCAAGCCAAAGGCGAGTTTTTACATGGGATCCTGGAGTCTCTCCAAATGACAAGTATTCATTCCAGTAGGATGTGTATGGTACTAAGCATAAAATAAATGGATAATTTTCGCATCATTTTACCTTTTCCAAAATATTAGACAAATGCCATTTAGAAAAAGTCTTATTATAGGGTTCTAGTATTTTAGGAACCAATCATAAAAGCAATAAGGACTAACGACGTCTCAATAATCTGTAGGCAGACACCTCACGTAAAAGCTGGCTTTCTGTTCCATGCACTGTTTTCAGAAAAGTTATGTTATATCACTACAGTATTCACTAGCAAAAGAAATGTGGAAATAGGCAGCATGGACAAGCAACATATGTTCTGTCATTTTTGGGTCTGAATTTCAGCCCTACTATCAGATTTGTGGCCCTGCACACCATCCCTGGCTAAAGGGTTCCAGCTTTATTTCACTTCTAAGACTCAGGCTTCTCCTTTGATCATCTGGGTTGGTCAGGAACTCTGAGTCTTGCTCATCCCAGGGCTGGACCTGCCACTTGAGCTCTGGCTCTGAAATTCATCACTTCATAGACAATTACAAGAGCTGACCCTATCCATTAGTAAAGCTGTTTCAAATGACGTTGAGCTAATGTTCGTATAGTTGATTGTAAAAGAATTCTAAAGCCCCTGACTGATATAAAATGTAAAATATAAATATAAATATATATATATATATAAATCAGTGGCTGCCATTGTGACTGATTAAGGAGCTTCAGCAGAGTCTCTTGAATCTGGAAGGAAACTGTATCAAGATCTTTTATGAGTCTTGGGTTGTAAATCAGTGGTGCTGGACACCAAAAAAAACACATAAGATCACCCTAAGAAGCAATAAGTGACTCATTTGAATTTAGATGACACAGAGTTTAAAGCTAACAAACCTTCCATTCAATTCAATAAGATGTTACTAAAGCATCTTCTGGGCCAGACACTGTGACCTTCCTAACCTCAGGGCTCTCCACCTAGCAGAACAGAGACTGGTCAACAAATAACTATCCCAGAAAAACAGGGACACAGATCAGGGAGCAATTAAATTGTCCCCACCCCACCTCCATCACGCACTGGGCAAAAAGCCGGCTGGAGATATAACACAAGAACCAGACAAACCTAGAACAAAACACAGGTGGAGCGCAAAGAGCAGGGTTCCAGGGGAGCTGCTGGGTTTCAATTAATGCTTAACGGGTGAAACAAAAGAGAAAGAATAAGAACAATCGCTTATGGAAAGACCAGCCTTGAAATTCCCTGGTCGTGCATTTAGGAAATGTGTTGATTACTTTATCTTGAAATATGCTCTAATTTCATTTTGCCTAACGATAGTTACCAAGCCAGCAAAGGCTTCCCACAGAGCCCTGAGATTTCTTGAAATCCTCAGAATGCTTATTTAACACTTAACACTTTAATATTCATTTCTAATACTATACACACTTCCACATACACACACACACACGTGTAGACACACACCTTCATGCACACACACCCTTAACTTTGCAGAAGTAATTCTATGCCTTGTTTCTGTTTGAAATTTAAAGACCTAGAAACTGTAAAATAGTTAATACCTTTTCTGTCCATTTTACAGTTTTTTTTAACCCTGAATTTCCCAGATTTATTTAATAAATATCTTTGACAGCCTAGTACATATCAAGTATACATCAAGCCTGATTTTCACTTCAGAGAACATGACTTTAATGAGCACAGTTCATGTAAAAGCAACACAAACCTGCAGGGGGTGAATTCTGCAAGGGAGGGAAGTATTTACAAGACATCCTTTGAGCAAACATTGTGAAGTGTCCCAGGGCTACGGACCAGGATTACTAAACCTCAGTGTCCCCAAGAGCACAAGCAAGCAATGCCGTTAAAATCAAGAAATTAATACAGTAATTCTAAGATCTTTGACATCTAGTGTGGTCATAAAGGGGAAAGGGTCACATGGGGAAAAGTGAGGTTTCCGGTAGGAACATCCCCACTGTACAGTTTTAAAGCAAACAAGAGATGCTCCCAACAACGTGTGGAGTGATCGGCCCTAAAACTTGAGCTTTGCTCTGAAGTTCAGAAGCACCACACTAAGGCAGGAATGGCATGTCCAGTCTCTGGGACAGCTGGGATGAGGGAGTGGAGGAAGGGGAGGGAGGGCAGAAGGGGAGGAGGGAGAAGAGAGGGGACGAGGGGTGGGAGGAGGGAGAGGAGAGGAGGGGAGGAGAGCCAAGCAGAGAGGAGGGAGAAGAAAAAAGACTAAAGCTTTGTAACAAAGCTCCTAGCAAGTCATGCAGGATCCCTGAATCCTTACCATAAAAGGCAAGACTAAAATTTTGGAGGTGGGGAAGGGGAGAGCAGACAGAATAACAAGCACAAGGGTGGGACTTGATAGAGATCTAAAACCAGAGCCTACATTTTTATTTCACGTGGAGACTACTGCAACATGCACTAATTGCATTTGTTGTACACTGCACCATAAGAGGTCCTCGCTTCATAAACTGACTTAACAAAAAATATCTAAAAAGGTAGCTTTAACAAGTCTTTATTTGATACAATGGATTTAAAACCTTTCAGTAAAAGAAATAAAATGAAAGCTACTCTCATTATTTTTCTATTAATTTCCATTAGTATAAAAGTGTTTTGATTTAAAGTTCTCTATAGTTACATTACCCATAACATTGACTCTCTTCTACAGTGAACTGTTTTGATTAGTTTTAGACAATATTCCCCTGCACGAAAGCCTATGCTTTTAATAGTTGAGATGAAGGTCAGAAAAGCACAATTTAAATGGTCTGAAATACACCACTGGGGCTAAAGCTAGACCACTGGTTCTTCAAGATACAACTTTCTAAAACATACTGAAAACCAGTGCTCTATCTTCAGGATAATACGGCAGACATGACTGGTTCATGGATGACATTACTATGGAAAATACCTAGGTTCTCATTGTGCAGATTATCTTTTAGGTTCTTATCAAAAAAGTGGAGCTACAACACTCTAAGGTTAGAATCTAAAAGGATGTTTGAACTCTAACCTCTCCCACCCACATTCTTTTCTGTGATTATCATTACTGTAAAATTTTTTCTTTGCCCTTTCTTATTGACATTGTGTAACTACTTTTTTTTTTTCAAGGTGTCATCAACTTTTGCTTCGAGCCAAGATGGAGCAACAGGGACTGGATTTGCCATCCCACCTAAAACAGCTAAAAAGAACAGACGAGATCTATTATACGGTGGTTTGCCAAGACACTGGACATCAGACAGCGAGAGCTGTGACTGCTCAGAGGACAAGCAAAGAGGTGAGCCCTGTGACTGCCCCAGGGCACAGCCTGGAGAGTTTCCAGGAAGCCATGCCACGGGGGGAACCAGGTGGAGCCTGGGGGGGGGGGTCTCTTTTAGTGGGGGAGACGGTGCTGGAAGTCCAGAAAAGCCAAGATGATGAGAGTTCAGAGGGCAGAATACCAAAGTGGAGAGACCCGCAGAGAGAGGAAACTGCAGGAATGAGCAGAGAATGCCTGCAGCCCTTTGGGTGAGAAGCCGTCACCGCTAATGTGTGAGGAGATCACCCGGTCTTGGGCAGGAGCCGCCCAATAAGGGTAAAGACAGCCATTCCAGAGCTCACACAGGGCTGGTAATAGTTCCTGTCAGGCTGAGCTAGGGTGGAAAACCACAAAATCCACAGGGTACTGGGTAGAGAACACAGAGGGTTTGACCCTAGACTAAATGCTACTCTGCTTCCCCCTAATGAAGCTTAAGAGCAAGACTTGAAAGAATCAAACTGTTTCCAAGTAACTTAACCACATCCCAGAACAAAGCTCAAAAAATTTATGGGAATATAAAATATCCATCTCTCAATAAGGTAAAATTCATGTCTGGCATCAAATAAAAAACCACCAGGCATTCAAAGAAGCAGGAAAATATGACCCATAAGAAGGAAAAGAACCAACTGACAAAACTAACCCAGAAATGACAGAATTACGAGGCAAGGAAATTAAAGCTATCATAACTGTACTGCCTATGTTCCAGAAGCTAAAAGAAAGAAATGAATGTGTTAGGAAGATGCATGGAAGATATATATTAAGATATAGAATAAGGAAAACTTCTAGAGATGAAAACTATAACACACTAGATGAGAGTAACTAAAAAGATGAGTGAGCATGAAGAGACAGCAATAGAAACTTCCCAAAATGAAATTCAGAGGAAAAAAAGACTCAAAAGAGGGAGGGAGAGATAGAGAAAAGATGAATGAGAATGAAGCATCAGAAGGGTTGTGGGACAACTTCAAGTGTCCTAATATCTACAAAGCTCAAGTCCCTAAGGAGATCAAACCAGTCAATCCTAAAGGAAAACAACCCTGAATATTCACTAGAAGGACTGTGGCTGAAGCTGAAGCTCCAATACTCTGGCCACCTGATGCAAAGAGTTGACTCACTGGGAAAGACCCTGAAGATGGGAAAGACTGAAGACAAAACTCACTTCTGCTGCTTGATCCAACCATTCCGCTCTTAGGTGTTCACCCAAGAGAAATGAAAACATAGGCGCATACAAAGACTGGAAACAGCCCAAACGTCCACCAACAAATGAATACATAAAAAAACTGGTATGTCCATACAATGGATATACGAGTTGGGAATAAAAGTATACTAACAATGAATAAGCAACAATACGGAGGAATGTCAAAATAATTTTGCTGAGTAAAAGAAGCCAGAAAATAGACTACATGCTGTACAATTCTGTTTATATAAAATCACACAAGATGCAAACCAATCTATAATGACAGAATATCAGTGGTTGAAGAGGTGGGCGAGGCAGAGCAATGATGGAGGGCCACAAAGACACTTCAGGGCTTGGTGATTATCTTCATTATCTTGATTGTGGTTATGGTTTCATGGATACACGCATATGTCAAAACTTATCAAATTGCTCATTTAAGTATGTTCAAATTATTGTATGTCAACGATACTTCCAGAAAGCTTTTTTTTCTTTTCTTAGGGGGAAAAAAGCAGTGGAAGGAAAAATAAGAAAGGAAAAAAAAACTATGCACATTTTAATGATTCCAGAAAATCCAGTGTTACAAGGTACCAAAAATCCTTTGTGGAATGAGGCAAAATACAAAAGATTAGAAAATATTTGGCTTGGATAAAGAAACGAAAAGGATAAATTGAACTGTTTCTGGACCTAAAGCTTATAACAGACTTTTTCTTGATGGACTTAAAAAAAAAAGGAAAATAGGTTTGATCAAGGTCAGTGCTATATATTCAGCAGTCACAGCAAAACGACATTTCCCCCATCTCCCATCCCCCAATTTAACTCAGAAGAGCTTTTTTTTTTTTTTTAAATTTTTTTTTTAATTTTTGTTTTTTTCAGAAGAGCTTTTAAAGTTCTCCTGAAGTTCCTCGTTCCAAATTCCATAAAAGAGACACATTCCCTGGCTCACAGCTGCTGATGGCCCGAAGGGAGCGGTGCTGAGCGCAGGGCTCAGGTCCAAGGCCCTGAAGACGCACTTCCATGGCACCTGTCCCCTAGGGCTACAGTCTCCCCCGCAGCTGGTTCTCTTTCCACTGAGAGTTCAGAGAGTGAGACTGAGATCAAACAGCCAACAGAACCATTCGGCTAGACATTCAGATCTATCCACAAAGACATTTCGCCTCTCCACATTCAAAACCCTGCTTCCAGCCCCCACCAAAACACAATGGCAAATACTGCCTGGAGTACATATCTATAACATTGTCACCGTCAAAGAGCATTCGAATAATACAAATGGAAAATCTAGTTCTCTAATCTTTTTAACGTACTTGAAAAGGATATTGATGCATTTGAGCTGTGGCAGCTTCCCAAAGTGAAATTCTGCAGCCTGATTCTTTATTCAAGTACCGTGTGACGTTTAATCTGAAAGATGAACTCTAGAAAAAATGAGGGGGCAGTGAGCCAAGAGAGTGGGAGGGGGAGGAGATGACTGAAATAACCTTGTCGGTCTAGAACCCCTGGAGAATAACATTCCTAGAAAGCTGAGTATTAGGAGGGGTCATCCTTTCAAGGGGCACATTTTTTTAAAAGTTTCAACCATTTTGTGCAATAGCAGAGAGATAAAAAATGGTCAAAGGACTTGAGTAGACACTTCTCCAAAGAAAACACACAGATGGCCACTAAGCACATGAAAAAATGTTCGACATCATCAGTCATTAGGGAACTGTAAATCAAAACCACAATGAACCAGCCCTTCATCTCATACACGAGGAGGGGTAAAATCAACAAGATTGAAAACGACAAGTTTTGGCGAGGACATGGAGAAACTGAACCTTGGGCGCTGCGGGTAGGAAAGTATTAATCAAACAGTACTGCCTCTGTGGAACACAGCATGGCGGGCCCTCAAAAAGGTGAACACAGGATGATCAATTACCATTCCACCCCTAAGGTGGTTGCCGTTCAGTCGCTCAGTCACGTCTGACTCTTTGTGACTCCACAGACGGCAGCGCTCCAGGCTCCCCTGTCCTTCACCATCTCCCAGGGTTTGCTCTGACTCACGTCCATTGAATCAGTGAAGCCACCCAACCATCTCATCCTCTGTCACCCCCTCCTCCTCAATCTCCAGGGCATACACCACAGATATCTGAAGACAAGGGGTGTCTAAAGGGTATCTGTGTGTAGCCTTAGTCACAACAGCCAAAAGTGAGAGATGATGAATGAATGAACAAAATGCGGTCTTTCCACAAATGGAATATTGCTCAGGTAAAAAAGAAATGAAGTTTTGATACATGCTACAACATGGACGGAACTTGAAAACTCTATGCCAAGTGAAATCAGCCAGTTATAAAAAGCCAAATATTGTATGATACCACCTATATGAAGGGCTTCCCTGGTGGTTCAGATGGTGAAAAATTTACCTGCAATGCAGGAGACTTGGGTTTGATCCTTGGGTTGGGAAGATCCTCTGGAGGAAGAAATGGCAACCCACTCCAGGATTCTTCCCTGAATAATCCCATGGACAGAAGAAGATGGAATGTCTAGAACAAGCAAGTTCATAGAGGCAGAAAGCAGATTAGAGGTCACCAGGACATGGGGTTGGGGGTGGGGGAGAATAGGAAGTTATTGGCTAAAGAGGACCATTTTGTCTGGGGTGATGAAAATATTTTGGAAATAGATGCTGGTGATGGTTGCATAATGATGTGACTCTAATGTCACTGAATTTGTATACTTAAAAATGCTTAAAATCTCAAATTTCATTATATGTATTTTACCGCAATAAAAAAGTACCCCCGAACTTCAATCATTTTCAAGGACTGGCAATGACCCGTGCATCCTTCTGCTCACCTCTCACCCTGCAGTGGAGGCTGCACAGGTGACATGCAGCGGGAGAGAAAAAGCAGAGACAGGGGCCCTGAGACCACCCAGAGGTGAGAGTGGTGGCCGGGTTTTAAAGGAGTAAAGGAGCCAAACAGAAGAAAAGGCAGCCCAGGAAGCAGCGCTCTGTATAAGAACAGCTAAGGGAGAGTTCCAAACAAGGGCGAACAAACACGCACCTGGTATTTGAAAATAAAGAAAACCATGGGTGTGAAGAGAAAGGAACCTTTGTACAGGGTTGGCGGGCATGTAAATTGGAGCAGCTACTGTGGAAAACAGTATGGAGGGTCCTCAAAACACGAAAAATAGAACTACCACATGACCCCGCAATTCCACTTCTGAAAATGTACCTGGAAAACACAAAAACACTGATTTGAAAAGATACACGCACCTCCATGTTCACAGCGGCACTATTTACAATTGCCAGGACGTGGAAGCGACCTACGTGTCCATCACGTGGATGGGTAAAGATGATGTGGTTAATATATATACACAGTGGAATACCACTCAGCCATAAAAAGAACGAAATTTTGCCACTTGCAGCCACCATGGATGGACTTGGAGGGCGTTATGCGAAGTGAAATACATCAGACAAAGACAAATACTGTATGATATCACTTATCTGCAGAATCTTGAAGAATACAACAAACTAGTGAATCAAACAAAAAAGAATGAGACTCACAGACACAGAGAACAAACTAGTGGTTACCAGTGGGGAGAGGGGAGAGGTGGAGGGGACTTACACAACAAAACCTACTCCCTTACAATTCTGGAGGCTGAAAGCCCAAGATGAAGGCGTTGCAGGGTCGGGTTCTCCTGAGGCCTCACTCTCCAGCTTGCAGACGACTGTTTTCTCTGTGTGTCTCCACGTACATCTGTGTCCTCATCTCCTCTTCTTATAAGGACACCAGACAGATTGCATCAGGGTCCACCCTAGTGACTTTTAGGGTTTCCCAAGTGGCACTAGTGTAAAAAACCCTCCTGCCACTGCAGGAGAAAGAGACATGGGTTTGATCCCTGGGTGGGGAAGATTCCCTGGAGGAGGAAATGGCAACCTGCTCCAGTATTCTTGTCTGGGAGATCCCACAGACAGAGGAGCCTGGCGGGCTACAGTCCATGGGACTGCAAAGATGCAAATGAGCAAGCACGCGTGCACATACACACACGACCTCATTTTAACCTCATTACCTCTATTAACCTCAAGACCCTCTCTCCAAATAAGGTCACATTCTGAGGTTCTAGGGGGTAAGGGCTTCCACATATTAATCTGGGAGTACGCACGATTCAGCCCATAACAGTGTCTGCAGCACCCATGCCTTCGAGGTCCACATGCGCTACAAGGATATTGACACAGTGCTAGGACCTACCAGGTACGGCTGCTCTGCCAGCGATCTGCCGGCTGCTAAATGGCTCTCTGTGGAGGACTGTGACTGCCTTCATCACTGTGGTATTTATTCTGCACCTAGTGTGTGCCAATGCCTGGCTCTAAATGAATGAGAAAATAAATGGATGAATTTACTGACACTCTAGCTTGCTGAAATCCGTATCTGGAACCACCTTGAATAGTCTTCTCTGCTGTTGTGACCCACAATCGGGTTCTGTCCCCCATCAATACAAAAGTCTGTTTGTAGAACATTCCTGGTCACAACAAAGTTCTAAATGCACTCTGTTCCTGACCCATTTTCTCTCTTTGGCTCTGACAAGACTTCAGCTTTCTTTCTCTAAAATGGAATCACATCTGTAATGCTCGCAGTATCATGTGAGCTTTGCCCTAAGATGTTTTCCAAGAAGCCGGGTAATACTAAAA
Source organism: Cervus elaphus (assembly GCF_910594005.1). Classification (NCBI taxonomy): domain Eukaryota; kingdom Metazoa; phylum Chordata; class Mammalia; order Artiodactyla; family Cervidae; genus Cervus; species Cervus elaphus. The sequence continues at coordinate 66,493,043 of NC_057827.1, read as the reverse complement.
TCAGACACCACCACCGTCTTACATAGTGACACTGTCAGTGAGCAAAGCAGAGCGCCACTCATGGTGGGAGATGAACCAGGGTTCCTTCTCACAAGACTGATGGAAGCCGCGGAGAGCTGTAATGATGCTCCGGATGGTCGTGTGGCAGTCCCCTGGTGGAGGGAGCAGTCAGGACTGGAATGCAGGCTCCTCCTTGACAGGTGCTCAGCTCATCCACAGAACTTTCTTTTTAGTATTTATTTATTAACGTATTTATTTATCAGGCTGTGCGGGCCCTTAGCCATGGCACAAGGGTCTTCTTTGCATGACGCTGGATCCTTTTTGTGGCTTTTGCTGTTGTTGTGGAGCATGGACTCTCTAGTTGCGGCGTACAGGCTCTGGAGCGAGCTGGCTCAGTAGTTGTGGGGTGTGGGCTTAGTTGCTCTGTGGCACGTGGGATCTTAGTTCCCCAACCAGGGACGGAACCCACATTCCCTGCACCGCGAGATGGATTCTCAACCACTGGACCACCAGGGAAGTCTCCATCCACGGAATTTAACTGTATCCCTTTCCTGCTCAAAATCAGTGCATGGAAACATATTTAAAATGCTACAAACTTTCCAGATGTCAAATGGTCACCCCTCACAAGAACGGAACACTCAGGATAAGCCAATCGCTATTATGTACATTCGTCCACTAAGGCTTTTCTGCTGCTGTAGGTAGGGATCCACACGTGCTTAGAGTAAAGCTGAGAAGTGAAAGTGAAGTCGCTCAGTCATGTCTGCTTCTTTGTGACCCCATGGACTGTAGCCTGCCAGGCTCCTCTGTCCATGGGATTTTCCAGGCAAGAATACTGGAGTGGGTTGCCATTTCCTCCTCCAGGGGGATCTTCCTGATCCAGGGATCAAACCCAGATCTCCTGCATTGCAGGCAGAGTCTTTATCGTCTGAGCCACCAAGGAAGCCCAAAGTTGAGATGTAAGACTCAAGTCTTTGTGTCTGTGAATCAAGATGGCTAACATCTAAAACAATTTTTCTTTTTCTTTAAACATGAAAGAACCTTCCTTTCCTCCATTTTCTCTCCACACATATCCAGTTTGACCGTTCACTTAGTCCATGGAGTAGAATTCCGGGAACGGGTAAGTGGAAATCCATGGTATCTACATATATGGCCAGGGGCTGTCACGGCTGAAGCTGGTGATGGATTCAGTGAACTTGGAAAAGCTCCTGGGATGCTCCAGGCACCGCTCTGGTGTTCAAGCAACAGTCCCATCCCTCAGAAGCATGGAGGCTCAGACAGAAAAACACAGGAAAACATCAGAGTCCACAGGCTACAGTGAATGTTGGATCAGCTAGGACCATGTGGTCCTGAGAGAACAGGGAGGACGGGAGGTGTGGTAGGAAGGGTAGAGACTGCAGTCAGACATTCAGTTCTGTCTCTTTCCAGCTCTGAGATACTGGGCAACTGTTGATCTATCTCTCTGAGCCTGCATCTCCTTATTATAAAGTATTATACATACTCTAAGTGTTAGACAGGAGACTGAATTGGAAATAAGGCTCAGGGAAGTCCTTGGCTCCTAACCACGTTACTCAGCTATGCTGTTTCAGCTGAGCAACCAGGGAGAGCTTCCTGGAGGAAATGGCACTAGACCAGACGTGATACCAAGCGATCCCTGGACAACTCATTCCACGTCATACACCAGAGGACTTAAACACTCTAGGAAATGACCTTGTTCACTCTTGCCTGCTTGCTTGCTCACTGTCTCTCTCCCACTAGGATGGAAGGGCCTCCTGGGGTTTGCTTTCTTCACTGCTCTTTTCCCGGAGCCTCGAAGTGGGCTTGGCAAGCTGGAGGCACGCAATAAAAACACGTTGGAAGATTAAGTAAACCAACCCTCCTCCAGTGCTTATGTCCACGGCCTTTCCATATAGGTTGTTTCATCTGTCTCCACAATGAACAGGCCATTGGGATTGATATTATGGTCACTTAGCCCAATTTTAAAAAAAGGTTTATTTTTGTTACTTTTGGGCTGTACTGAGTCTTTGCTGCTGCACATGGGCTTTCTCTGGTTGCGATGAGCTGGGGGCCCCTCTCCAGGTGTGGTGAGAGGGCTCCTCGTTGCGGTGGCTTCTCTCGTGGAGAACGAGCTCCAGGCACCTGGGCTTCAGTAGTTGTGGCCCCCAGGCTCTAGATGATGAGCTCAATAGACTCACTCATGTGGTGCAGACTCAGATGCCCTGTGCCAAGTGGGATCTTCCTGGACCAGGTAGCAAACCGGTGTCCCCTGTATTTCAACGTGGATTCTTAACCACTGACTACCAGAGAAGCCTCTATCTAATCCAGTTTTACAGACGACAGAAATTCAGCCTCGGAGGGGATGGACCACCTGCGGGCCCAAGGTCTCCTGCGGCTCTCAGGGAGCCGGGCCCTGGCACCCTCTGCCACGCCAACTCCACCAGAAGGGGCCCCGGCTCTGACTGGGGGCAAGAGCATCGCCCAGGGCTGCTGGCAAGGCCCACGTATGGGGCGATGCTGCTGGAGCTGGGAGCCAGCACCAGCCTGAGAGAGGAAGCTATTCTGCCGGCACTGGGGTCTCTGAAGTGGCAATTTTATACAAAGAAATGGAGTCAGTGTAAAAAGATGCTGGTTACACATCCTAAGGCGGCCTCCCCACCAGCCCCTGGAGCCGACGGGCACGGCAGGACGGTGAGTCTCGGGGGTGGGGTGTGTGTGTGGTGGGGAGGCTTGGTCCTCTTCCCGGAGGAGACGGCTGCTGGAGGGCCGGTCGTCGGCGTGCAGGGACCCAGCTTGTTGAGGCCCTAGCGCTTGTGTGAATCCAGAAAACACAGATGGGTTGGACTGGTGACAGGCAGCATGTCTGGTGGGGCACAGCAGGCCAAAAAGAGGGAGTGCTAAAATATGAAAAGGCTCGAGAGAGCGGTTCCGGCAGCCTGAAACGGGGACCGAAGGAGAGGCGGTAAAGACACGATTGCAGAGAAGAGATGGGCGAGGTATGGACCAGCAGGTCCACTCCGAGGGGGCGTCCTCGACCACTGACCCGTGCGGGCAAATTCAAGTGCAAGGGTGTTTCACGTGGGACACGTGACAACAGAAGAAAACTTAATGGCATCTTAAAACAAAGACGTTCGCCATAATCACCTGGGTCTGGGAGACACAGTCCAAGAGGCTGAGAAAGGACCTGGGGTGGGGGGTGGGGTGGAAAAATGGTATCAGTGTGAATAAAGGAAAGTGAAGGGAGAGAGGGAAGGGATGGGAGGCTGGTCTCTGCTTCCCTCACTCCTCACTGGGGGGTCCATCCCCTCAGAGCACGGGTGGGAACAGTAACGATCTGTAACCCTGAGTGAATTATCATTCCAATGATATCTGGGCAAGCTCTGTGGAAATGTTAATGTACCTTATAAATATAAGGGATTATCATTAGTGTTATTCAAACAATTGAATTGTTGTTAAATGATTATTCATCGGCCACCATGGTTCCCCACACACACACACACACACTCACTCACTCACAAATATTCTCATATATATAGCTCCTGCATTTGATATTCAAAAACACCATTCATGACAATGCCATGGTCTATAAAGGTAGAATTTTTTTTTTTTCCAAAAGGTCCTTAGAATGACAAGTAGTCCTAACCATATTGGAAATAGACATCATCTGCCCTCCGGTTAGATGCTGGAGCTTGTATTTGCAATCCTTTGCAACCACCTCACAGGCTGCAAAATGCCTTTGTTCAGAAAAGAGCAACCCCATCTCTCGTTTCTGCACACCAGGCTGTCTGTCTGCTCCTATTACCCACTGTTCCACAGCGACGGGCCATCGCTGAAGCTGTGCTCCCACCTGCCTTCCTGATTTACTGCCCTCCTAACCGGCAGCGCACATTCTAGTTTCCTAACCGCAGATACACTTGCTGTTAATGGTCTGCGGTTAGCCACAGAGATACTTTATAGAGCCGACACATGAGCAGACAAACGCAACTGTAGATCCTAATCTAAACGCTTGTTAGATCTGCTCCTGTTCCGTGACATCACTTGCTGTCACGTGGTGCAGAACCCCTAGAATTGAAAGAGATGAGTGCCCCCTTCCTGGGGGCAGAGGGCAGCCAGGGTAACACACAGAGCTCTTTACAGAGTCGGGACAGGTTTGTGTTACATCAAATAGGCCCTTTAACTCTCCCTTCACTTCCCTCATCTGTACCATAGGGGCCATGATCTGATTTCACAAGGTCACCAAGCTGAGAGGCTTGGATTTAAAGAGCTCTATATGAGAGCAGGAATAATTTTAAAGTTAGTGCAAGGCTCTGTTCTTAGAGTAGGAAATGGCAACCCACTCCAGTATTCTTGCCTGGAAAATCCCACAGACAGAGAAGCTTGACGGACTGTAGTCCCTGGGGTCACAAAGAGTCACACAGGACTGAGCATAAGAATCTCTGTTACAATAACCATTTAAATTACCAGCGCCTGCTTTCACCTGCAAATGAAGTCAGAGGGGACGGCTTTTTCTTTTTTTTTTTTTGGCCACCCAGCATGTGGGATCTTCCCTAATCAAGGATGGAAACTGCACTCCCTGCAGTGGAAGCTCGGAGCCTTAACCACTGGACCACGAGGGAAGTCCCAGAGGGGGCCACTATCTAAGGCAGGGGAACCCTAGGTCAGGAAGTACAGAGGCTTTTTAAAAATCTCAGCCAAAATCTGCAGCTGGGCCACTGCGGGCCTTCCCCACCATGAGGCTGCCTCCCCCCAGGCTTTTCATCATTTCCTTGCAGCTCACTTTAGAGCAACGACTTAGGTGTTACACTTGAACACAACTGTTTAACGGAGCTGAACTAAAGTAAACGCAGCTTTGGTTCTGAACCTGCTCCTGGATCCTTACCTGAGGTCAGGACATGGTAGGAACTGGCTTGCTTACAGGAAATGCAGTGGATTAAGGGAAAAATAATGCCTCTATGTCCTTGGTCTGAAGTTTTCTGTATTGTCTGAATTAGACATAGGACTTTTCCAAGAACTTGCTTCCTACCAAGGGCTTCCCAGGTGGCTCAGTGGTAAAGAATCCACCTACCAATGCAGGAGACTTGGGTTAAATTCCTGGGCCAAGATGATCTTCCTGGAGTAGGAAATGGCCACTCCAGTATTCTTGCCTGGAAAATTCCATGAACAGAAAAGCCCGGTGGGCTACAGTCCACAAGGTCACAAAGAGACACAACTGAGCACACACACGTGGCAGGCGGCTTCACACCAAAACTCTGATGCAGAAAGCAGACAGGGAAGGTGCTGGGACGTCAAGATTCTCCCTCTTCATCCTTCATAAGCCTCTCCCTACGAGCTGCCACGTGCTGGGCCGCAGACAGCTGACAGCGAGAACTGAGGTGGGAAGTTCCCCTTTGAAGGTCTCCTCCATGCCAGGCCGTGTGGTTGAGCCTGGGTTTCTTAGGATCCATCAATACTCATTACCAGCAAGAGCAACACATCATATGATTCATTTTCAGTAAACACAAAACTAAGAATATACTGAAAAAAAATACCACCCCTCAGCCAAAAAAAGCACACTTCATAGATGGTTGTTATTTAGTCGCTAAGTCGTGTCTGACTCTTCTGCAACCCCATGGACTATAGTCCATCAGGCTCCTCTGTCCATGGGATTCTCCAGATAAGAATACTGGAGTGGGTTGCCATGTCCTCCTCCAGGGGATCCTCCCAACCCGGGATTGAACCCGCATCTCCTACATTTGCAGGTGGATTCTTCACCACTGAGAAACCTGGGAAGCCCCATGGTGAATATATATATATATATATATATATATATATATATATATATCAACTTTCATGATCACCTAGCCGGTTGATAAAACTCTAAAATCCTTTCTGGCAAGCTGCCTGCTCATGAGGTGGTACCATCCTCCACGTGGACGCCCAGTCCTTCCACCCTAACCCCTCCTGGATCCTGAGTGATGCGGAAGTCCCTTCACAGATAGTCTAGGGCATAAGCAAACTGTCTGAGTGTCCCAAGTTTAGAATTAGAAGACATTTTCACTGGTTATTCTTTATTTGATCTTGGTTTTTAAAGTGCAGAAACATATTAGATAAGATTTTAAAATGTAAAGAGAGAGAAATCAGCATCTCGTACCCCAAGGGAGGTCGGTCACCCTGGTACCAAGCCAGGGTTTGGGACCCACCTGGGTGTTACCAGGGATGCTGATGGAGGGGAAGCCTGAGTTGTCGGTTCAGACTTTCCCATCTCCCCACCCACGTCTGCTTCACACCTGCTCCACGGCGGAAACCACAAGGAAAAGCGCCTGATGCTACTCCGTTCTGAGATGAAAATGAAATCCTCTGCTTCCCTCTTCCTGCCACCACAGCGCCGGAGCCCACCGTGCGTCCAAACCTCACGTGCCAGATGGCACTTCCGGTGTTACTGTTCCCGTCTCTGGCCATCCGACAGTCTGGAAATCGTACTTCTAAAATCACCATATAGACCAAAAGAAAGCAGGAGTCGCAATACTCATATCAGATAAAATAGACTTTCAAATAAAGGATGTGAAAAGAGACAAAGAAGGACACTACATAATGATCAAAGGATCTATCCAAGAAGAAGATGTAACAATTATAAATATATATGCACCCAACATAGGAGCACCGCAATATGTATGGCAAACACTAACGAGTATGAAAGAGGAAATTAATACTAACACAATAATAGTGGGAGACTTTAATACCCCACTCACAACTATGGATAGATCAACTAAACAGAAAATTAACAAGGAAACACAAACCTTAAATGACACAATGGACCAGCTAGACCTAATTGATATCTATAGGACATTTCACCCCAAAACAATCAACTTCACCTTTTTCTCAAATGCACACGGAACCTTCTCCAGAATAGATCACATCCTGGGCCATAAATCTGGTCTTGGAAAATTCAAAAAAATTGAAATCATTCCAGTCATCTTTTCTGACCACAGTGCAGTAAGATTAGATCTCAATTACAGGAAAAAAATTGTTAAAAATTCAAACATATGGAGGCTAAATAACACGCTTCTGAATATCCAACAAATCATAGAAGAAATCAAAAAAGAAATAAAAATATGCATAGAAATGAATGAAAATGAAAACACAACAACCCAAAACCTATGGGACACTGTAAAAGCAGTGCTTAGGGGAAGGTTCATAGCATTACAGGCTTATATCAAGAAACAAGAAAAAAACCAAATAAATAACCTAACTCTACACCTAAAGCAACTAGAGAAGGAAGAAATGAAGAACCCCAGGGTTAGCAGAAGGAAAGAAATCTTAAAACTCAGGGCAGAAATAAATGCAAAAGAAACTAAAGAGACCATAGCAAAAATCAACAAAGCTAAAAGCTGGTTTTTTGAAAAAATAAACAAAATTGACAAACCATTAGCAAGACTCATTAAGAAACAAAGAGAGAAGAACCAAATTAACAAAATTAGAAATGAAAATGGAGAGATCACAACAGACAACACTGAAATACAAAGGATCATAAGAGACTACTACCAGCAGCTCTATGCCAATAAAATGGACAACTTGGATGAAATGGACAATTTCTTAGAAAAGTATAACTTTCCAAAACTGAACCAGGAAGAAATAGAAGATCTTAACAGACCCATCACAAGCAAGGAAATCGAAACTGTAATCAAAAATCTTCCAGCAAACAAAAGCCCAGGACCAGATGGCTTCACAGCTGAATTCTACCAAAAATTTAGAGAAGAGCTAACACCTATCTTACTCAAACTCTTCCAGAAAATTGCAGATGAAGGTAAGCTTCCAAACTCATTCTATGAGGCCACCATCACCCTAATTCCAAAACCAGACAAAGATGCCACAAAAAAAGAAAACTACAGGCCAATATCACTGATGAACATAGATGCAAAAATCCTTAACAGAATTCTAGCAAACAGAATCCAACAACATATTAAAAAAATCATACACCATGACCAAGTGGGCTTTATCCCAGGAATGCAGGGATTCTTTAATATCCGCAAATCAATCAATGTAATATGCCACATTAACAAATTGAAAGATAAAAACCATATGATTATCTCAACAGATGCAGAGAAAGCCTTTGACAAAATTCAACACTCATTTATGATTAAAACTCTCCAAAAAGCAGGAATAGAAGGAACATACCTCAACATAATAAAAGCTATATATGACAAACCCACAGCAAGCATCACCCTCAATGGTGAAAAATTGAAAGCATTTCCCCTGAAATCAGGAACAAGACAAGGGTGCCCACTCTCACCACTACTATTCAACATAGTGTTGGAAGTTTTGGCCACAGCAATCAGAGCAGAAAAAGAAGTAAAAGGAATCCAGATAGGAAAAGAAGAAGTGAAACTCTCACTGTTTGCAGATGACATGATCCTCTACATAGAAAACCCTAAAGACTCTACCAGAAAATTACTAGAGCTAATCAATGAATATAGTAAAGTTGCAGGATATAAAATTAACACACAGAAATCCCTTGCATTCCTATATACTAACAATGAAAAAACAGAACGAGAAATTAAGGAAACAATACCATTCACCATTGCAACAAAAAGAATAAAATACTTAGGAGTATATCTCCCTAAAGAAACAAAAGACCTATACATAGAAAACTATAAAACACTGATGAAAGAAATCAAAGAGGACACAAACAGATGGAGAAACATACCGTGTTCATGGATTGGAAGAATCAATATTGTCAAAATGGCTATTCTACCCAAAGCAATCTATAGATTCAATGCAATCCCTATCAAGCTACCAACGGTATTTTTCACAGAACTAGACCAAAGAATTTCACAATTTGTATGGAAATACAAAAAACCTTGAATAGCCAAAGTAATCTTGAGAAAGAAGAATGGAACTGGAGGAATCAACCTGCCTGACTTCAGACTCTACTACAAAGCCACAGTCATCAAGACAGTATGGTACTGGCACAAAGACAGAAATATAGATCAATGGAACAGAATAGAAAGCCCAGAGATAAATCCACGAACCTATGGACACCTTATCTTTGACAAAGGAGGCAAGGATATACAATGGAAAAAAGACAACCTCTTTAACAAGCGGTGCTGGGAAAACTGGTCAACCACTTGTAAAAGAATGAAACTAGAACACTTTCTAACACCATACACAAAAATAAACTCAAAATGGATTAAAGATCTAAATGTAAGACCAGAAACTATAAAACTCCTAGAGGAGAACATAGGCAAAACACTCTCTGACATAAATCACAGCAAGATCCTCTATGACCCACCTCCCAGAATATTGGAAATAAAAGCAAAACTAAACAAATGGGACCTAATGAAACTTAAAAGCTTTTGCACTACAAAGGAAACTATAAGTAAGGTGAAAAGACAGCCCTCAGATTGGGAGAAAATAATAGCAAATGAAGAAACAGACAAAGGATTAATCTCAAAAATATACAAGCAACTCCTGCAGCTCAATTCCAGAAAAATAAATGACCCAATCAAAAAATGGGCCAAAGAACTAAACAGACATTTCTCCAAAGAAGACATACAGATGGCTAACAAACACATGAAAAGATGCTCAACATCACTCATTATTAGAGAAATGCAAATCAAAACCACAATGAGGTACCATTACACGCCAGTCAGGATGGCTGCTATCCAAAAGTCTACAAGCAATAAATGCTGGAGAGGGTGTGGAGAAAAGGGAACCCTCTTACACTGTTGGTGGGAATGCAAACTAGTACAGCCGCTATGGAAAACAGTGTGGAGATTTCTTAAAAAACTGGAAATAGAACTGCCATATGACCCAGCAATCCCACTTCTGGGCATACACACTGAGGAAACCAGATCTGAAAGAGACACGTGCACCCCAATGTTCATTGCAGCACTGTTTATAATAGCCAGGACATGGAAGCAACCTAGATGCCCATCAGCAGATGAATGGATAAGGAAGCTGTGGTACATATACACCATGGAATATTACTCAGCCGTTAAAAAGAATTCATTTGAATCAGTCCTAATGAGATGGATGAAACTGGAGCCCCTTATACAGAGTGAAGTAAGCCAGAAAGATAAAGAACATTACAGCATACTAACACATATATATGGAATTTAGAAAGATGGTAACGATAACCCTATATGCAAAACAGAAAAAGAGACACAGAAATACAGAACAGACTTTTGAACTCTGTGGGAGAATGTGAGGGTGGGATATTTCAAAAGAACAGCATGTATACTATCTATGGTGAAACAGATCACCAGCCCAGGTGGGATGCATGAGACAAGTGCTCGGGCCTGGTGCACTGGGAAGACCCAGAGGAATCGGGTGGAGAGGGAGGTGGGAGGGGCAATCGGGATGGGGAATACGTGTAAATCTATGGCTGATTCATATCAATGTATGACAAAACCCACTGAAATGTTGTGAAGTAATTAGCCTCCAACTAATAAAAATAAAAAAATAAAAAAAAAATAAAATAAAATCACCATATACCTTATTAGCCGTAAAGGAAGAAGAGTAAAATTTCTGCAAACTGTAAAAACCACGGATGGGAGGAAAAGGCACTCTTTTTTTTTTTTTTTAAATTTATATTTACTTATTTATGGCTGGGCTAGGTCTTCAGTGCTGCTCACGGGCTTTTTCCAATTGTAGTGGGCAGGGGCTACTCTCTAGCTGCAGTGCGCAAAGTCACACTATTTAAAAAAAAAAAACAATTTGAATGGGTGGATAACGAATATAAGCCGTAATTGGTATTTTCACCCTTCTTTACAGATTTCCAGTCTGGTGAAGTTCAGGAACAAAAATATGTGTTGCAGGGGCCGTACTGTTCATAAAGCATTCGTGTTTAGTGTGAAACATTTAAAGCAGGCTCAGATCGAAGAGCTACTGAAGAGCTATGACTTCACATCTTTACTTCCTCTGCACGTGGCAGGGACCAGGAAGACCCGGCTCCGGGTGTCAAACCTGCTGACCTGCTGCGACTTCTCTCCTGACTCAGGCCCTGCTCCTCCTGGGTGACCTCACCAGCTCTCCCAGCTGCAGCCCTGACCTACACGTCAGCTCCTCAACCAACATCTCTGACCAGAGCCGTCCTGAGCTCCCGATCTAACTCCATCCGCCCGCCAACATCTTCACCTGAAGACACGGGCATGTGTAGACGTGTAAACACACATGTGCGTGCACAGGAAAGTGACACATGGAGTGAGACTGGCCGTCCGGCCTGGAACCCCTCCCCGGCTCCCCCACCTCCACGGACGCAGCGTCGTGCAGCCTCTTGATCTACAAATCTCGGGGTTTCCTTGGCTGCGTCCATATTTCTTACCCTCAACATCAAATCAGTCCTCAAACTCTGCTGACTCTGAAGTACCCACATATTCAGAATATTAGATAGTCTCATTGTCTACAGATCTCGTCTCCGAGGTGTGAAGGTACCATCCTCCATGTGTACGCCCAGTCCTTCCATCATAACCCTTCCTGGATCCTGAGTGATGGGGGCGTCACTTTCATAGGTAGTCTGTTCAAAAGCAAATTGTCTATCACGCCCTGGTCCAGCCCTCGTCACGTGCTCTCTGGACTCCAGCCAGCCGCCACGGGCTCAACCTGTCAGCTGTCTCACCTGCTCCCTTCCCACTCTTCTTAATACGGCAGAGTGATCTTTCTAAAATACAAACTGGCCACACCTCTGCTTAAATCCGCTGTCTTCAGGACAAAACACTCAGCACCTGGGATCTGCCCTCTGTAACATCTTCAGCCCACGTGATGCCCCAACCCCTGTGCTCCCGCTTGAGCTGGACTATCGTTGTTGTTTACTCACCAAGTCGTGTCTGATTCTCTGCAACCCCGTGGACTGTAGCCTGCCAGGCTCCTCAGTCCATGGGATTTCCCAGGTAAGAACACTGGAGTGGGTTGCCATTTCCTTCTCCAGGGGATCTTCCTGACTCAGGGAACCCACGTCTCCTGCACTGGCAGGCAGATTCTTTCCCACTGAGCCACTGGGGAAGCTCAGCTGGGCTCCTTGGAGCGTCTCAAATATTTCAAGCTCTCCTCTCCCTCCACACCTTTTCCCAGGCCACTCAGGCTTCATGGGGCTCTCCCCCTTGTCTTTACCTGGCTCACTTCTGTTGCTCCTCTCGAAGCTCATCAGCTCAGGGCTATTTCCTCCAAGATATACCTCTCACCAGCACCGCCAGGAGAGCAAGCTGGGCTGGGTGACCCTCCCACGTATTTCCCTAGCATCTGCTCGCCTGACCATTACCACCGCAATTGCGAGGATGTTTTGAAGCCATCTGTTCGCCTGACCCCCTTCTCCACTAGACCGCGAGCTTCCTGAAGACAGGGACGGGCCATTCACACGGCATCTTCAGCCCCCAGAACAATACTAGGCACAAAGCAGGTCCCCCATGAAGGCACCAAAGGAAGAGCTGTTTCTAACAAGGATGGCAGCTGTTCTAAAAGTACAGAAAGACCCCTGAGAGCCCCTCAGGGCATCCATGAGGTCAAGACTATCCTCACAGTAATACCCAGATGTTACCTGCCTTTGTCATGGCCTGGCATGTGTGATGAGTGTGCAGAAGAGAGGCGGGCAAGGATGCTGTGCCTTAGCCCAAACCCTTGCTGCCACTGAGTGTGGAAAGCTGGGTTCAGGGAAGAACGTCTTTAATGAAGCTGCACAATCAGTTCAGTTCAGTCGCTCAGTCGTGTCCGACACTTTGCGACCCCATGGACTGCAGCACACCAGGCCTCCCTGTTCATCACCAACTCCTGGAGCTTACTCAAACTCATGTCCATTGAGTCGGCAATGCTATCCAACCATCTCATCCTCTGTTGTCCTATCCTCCTCCTGTCTTCAGTCTTTCCTAGCATCATGGTTTTCTCCAATGAGCTGGCTCTTTGCATCAGGTGGCCAAAGTATTGGAGTTTCAGCTTTAGCATCAGTCCTTCCAATGAATATTCAGGACTGATTTCCTTTAGGATGGACTGGTTGGATCTCCAATATTCTAACATTATTGTTAAAGCAAACCCTGGAGAACACGCCTCTTTCCTGTGTGAGGAGTAGAGAGCATGGGGGCCCTTGGCTGCACAAGGCTGTCTAAGGGCTGATCAAGGGCAGCCCCCGTGAGCTCTGACTCCGGGAGCATCATTTCACCTGTGCCACAGACTGCATTATTCAGACAGGGGTGCTCTGCAACCCTTCTCTCAAAAGTGAATGAACTGAGCCTGTCCCATCAAGAAAAACAATTGACAGTGTTTGCTGCCAATGATAAAATCTGAGCTCTCAAGGGAGAAGAACCAGAACATTGGAAAACCTGTATCGGCCTCCGTGAGCTGGAAAGCCTCCTAATACTTGACTTTTCCGCTGACTTGGTGGCGATATTAACCCATGTGATTCTTCTAAATTGTATAATGAAACGTGTCAACATTTAGAAGATCTGTGTAGAAGACTGACCAATGAGTCAGTATTTTTTCAAGTGACCAAAGCGTGGCATCAGAAAATCACATGTGATCCAAAGAGATGTTCAAAGGCCAGATGGACCAAAATGTTTGAGACCCTCTAACCTCCAGACTCAAACTGAAGGGCTCAGAGGCGAGAGACACAAAGGCCCACCCGTCTCCATCAAATCTCCATCTCCTCCCGTCCCAGGAATCAGCCGTGTGCCCTAGCAGTTAGAGATAACGTCCTGTACTTGCACCCGACGATGGGACTGTTGCAGCTCGAGCTTTTCTCGGTTCAAAGGAAATGTGCACCTTTTGAAGGTGGGGAAAACTGAGAGGTGATGTGGATCAGAAGCAGGCCCGTGGACCAGGAGCCGCAAGAATTGCGCTCCAGCTGTCGCCAGGGGCCCGGGGTGCCACCAGGTGAGCTAAGCAAAGCATCCAGCCTCCAAGATGGCAGTGCCTTTACCCGCTGCGGGAAGAGCCCTTGTCTGCCTGCAGAGCACCTGCATTGAGGGGAGTCCTGCAGCTGAGCCCCTGGACCACAGGTGTCCCCAGGCCAGGCGTCAGGTGTCACTGGACAGCATCTGGTATCAGTACTGATCCTCCAAAAGGCAGGGGTGTTGCAAGTCAGGGGTTTCAGTCGGGAGAGGGAAGGCGGGGCGGGGGGGGGGGGCGGGGAACACGGGGCGGGGCGGCGGTCCCCAATCTTTTTGGCACCAGGGACCGGTTTTGTGGAAGATAATTTTTCCACGGACGGTGGCAGGGGGGAGGTTTGAAATGTTTCAAGCACATTACATTTCTTGTGCACTTTACTGCTATAATTATTACATCAGCTTCACCTCAGATCATCCAGGCATTAGATCCTGGAGGTTGGGGACCCCTGGGGTAGGTGATTAAAAGGCACAAACTATCAGGTATAAAATAGGCTACAAAGATATATGGTATGGGGAACATAGCTAATTTTTTTTTTACAATAACTATAAATGGAATATAACCTTTAAAAATTGTGACTATATGGTACACCTGGAACTTATATACTATTGTACAGTAACTATACTTCAATTAAAAATTTTTTTTAAAGTCAGTGGGGTGACATGGTATTGAGAAATGAAGTGGAAAGGGCTGGAACGAGGGAAAAGTTAGACAGCACTTAAACATCTGTGCTCTGAAGTCAGCAGGCATCTCTGGAAGCACCAGCTACACAGGAATCCCCGCATTCTTCATCCTGCCAGATTCCTATCTCCTACGAGCCGCCTTTCACCTCAACGCAAACACAAAACGCTCACAAGCGTCTCCACCACAGAAGCCACGCCAGAATCACCAGCGCGGTCTACCTTTCAAATCACAAAGAAGGGGCTTCCCTGGCGGGCTCGAGCCCTGCCCTGGGAAAATTCCACCTGCGGCAGGGCAGCTGGGGCTTCAGTCGGCGCCAGCGGTAAAGAGCCCGCCTGCCAGTGCAGGAGATTTAAGAGACGAGGATTCGATCCCTGGGGGGGGAAGACCCCCCTGGAGGAGGGCATGACAACCCACTCCAGTATTCTTGCCTGGAGAATGCCATGGACGGAGGAGCCTGGTGAGTTACAGTCCGTGGGGTCGCAGAGTTGGACACGACGGAAGCGACTTTGCACGCGTGCACACATGTGCCACAGCCACCGAGCCCGGGAGCCACAGCTACTGAGCCCACAGGCCACAACCACCGAAACCCTCGCAGCCAGAGCCTGAGGTCTGCAATGAGAGGACCACCCGGAGAAGCCCGCATACCAGAGAGAGTGGCCCCTACTCGTTGCAACTAGAGAAAGCGCTCCACCCGCCCCTCCAGGCAGCAACGAAGACCCAGCGGCCAAAAAACAAAATCACCCAGACGATGAAGAGATATCAGAAACACCCTGAAGATCCTCTCTGTTCATGCAAACCCAACAAAAAGCAACTCCGGGCTACTCTCGCAGCTCCAGTTCCGCTGCCCCATCAAATGCTTCTCCCCACCGCCGAGTGCATTCACAGAGCTGCCTGGCTACTGAAATTAAATATATATTTCTCCCCATTTAAAGACAAACAAGAAGAAGCCACTGTTTGTAGGGGGAAAAAAAATCCACATCATTTCAGATGTTGCCTAAAATAAATCAATGTTGTATCTCTGTCTGGTTTTGGTACCGGGTAAATGGTGGCCTCATAAAAGGAGTTTGGAAGTTTTCCTTCCTCTGCAATTTTTTGGAACCGTTTCAGAAGGATAGGTGTTAACTTTTCTCTAAATGTTTGATAAAATTCACCTGTGAAGCCCGCAGGTCCTGAACTTTTGTTTGTTGGGAGGGTTTTTAATCTGTCCATTTCAATGCTTGGGATTGGTTTGTTCACATAAAATAAATCAGCGTTACTTGTCACACAACAAGGGGGGTGTATCATTACCTTATTAGAAGGTTGTTTTTTTTTTTTCAAACAAGGTCTCACAGACCTCAGTTTAAGCAGCAGAGGAAATTCAAGTTCACGGGTATCAAAGTGGTAGGCAATGCTCAAACCATGAAACGTGGGTTGTATAGGAATCAAACAGAACAGAATCTGAATATTAGTTCTGCCCCTCCTGAGCTGTGCAATCTCAAGCAAGTGACTCTGCCTCTCTGAGGCTCCGCTGCGTCACCTCTAAACATCCCAAGCCACCCCCACGACGAGTGGAGACCCCTCTGCTGTGTGGGGCCACCCAACCTGCCCACCACCGTCAGCTGTGAAGGGTACGGAGCATACAGGCCTGGCACGGGGTCTGGCTCAAAGTCACTCACTCAGCGGGGCTCCCCAGGCAGCTCAGCGGTAAAGACTCTTGACTCGCCAATGAAGGAGACTTGGGTTCAATCCCTGTGTGGGGAAGATCCCCTGGAGAAGGAAATGGCAACCTACTCCAGTCTTGTTGCCCGGAGAATCCCATGAACAGAGAAACCTGGGGGGGCTACAGTCCAGGAGGCGGCAGAGTCGGCACAACTGCGTGACTGAGCGTGCACAGACACACTCACTCAGAACTGTCTTTGCTAGAACGACGACCGGCAGGACACGTGCGTGACTGCTGCCTCGCACCGGACGTGCAGCGGTGGCCTGGGAGAGCGGGAAGGGGCCCGCAGCTTCTCGGCTCTGAGATTAACCCGTCCATCAGGTTTGGATTCACTGAGGATGGGGGTGGGGGAGGGAAGGTGGATGCGAGGCTCTGAATTCTGTAAAATAGTGTTAACACTGTTAACGTGATCCTTTACATAATCTATTATTCCTTTTTTTTTTTTAAAGATTTTTTGATGTGGACCATTTTAAAGTCTTTATTGAATTTGTTACAATATTGCTTCTGTTTTGTGTTTTGGTGTTTTGGCCACAAGGCATGTGTGAGCTTAGCTCCCCGACCAGGGATCAAACCCACATTCCGGAAAGTGAAATGCTAACCACTGGCCCACCAAGGAAGTCCCAACCTGTTCTTTCTTTTATAGTTTTATGACCTATTAATTTAAAAAAATACTTGATAATAAAATTGGCTCATTTGACCTTCTTTTTTGAAATCTTTTTTTTTTTTTTAGATGAACTTTCACCCCGAATCCTTTTAGGTCTTTTCCATCTCCAGGTTTCCATGACAACAACAGCTCGACATCACCAGTGTTTGGGGGAAAAAAACAGCATCAACTCTTAGAAGTGGTGATAACAGAAAAATAATCTACCAGATTATTTTCTCTACAAACAACAACAACAAAATCATATAAATGTATAAGCTAGGGTATTTGAATTTCTACCTCGAAGTTTAGAAGAACAAAAGGTAAGCTTCTGTTCGATTTGTTTCCCCTTAAATCAAAAGCCAGTATTTCTCTTGAGAAGACTGACATTTGCTGTCCCTGGTTGAGAAACCAAAATTGACAAGGTTGGAACTGCAAAGCATACCAAACGGGTTTGCTCAGCGTAACAAGATTAATCGTCTTCCCTTCAGAAAGGTAACTAACGAAGATTCCTGGGCCAAAATGGGGTACATTTTTTTTCCCCAAGGGCGGCAACTAATTTATTCAGCCTTAAGGGGCAAGATGGTGAGCTGACAGTGTGGAAAGGAGTTTTTGGCAGAGCAAATTAGAGATCCTGTGGCTTATGGCCCCTCTGCCTTCGCTGCTTGTCAGCCATGGATCAGAAGAGAGAATTATTACACTTAGAGACACTTTGTCCAGTTCACTTGCTGTAAAAAAAGCATATAAGAATGTTTAGCTTAAAGAAAAGCAAACTGTAACAAAGCAGTTGGTAACTGAGATGCTAGTCACTGGGGACGCCAAACAAACTATTCAGGAGGCTCTATTCAAAGGCTTATATTATTTCCTTGACCCCTGAAGAATTCCGCAACCCCGCTGAGAGGCCTGCGTCCTCCTCCCACCCCCTCCCACCCCCTCCCTCTGCAAACTAGCCCTAAATCTTGACTCTGGGAGTCTCGCTGGTCTGGAGGAAACCTCCGCGCCAGTCACATTAGAGAGGCCATTGTGAAGGGCGGGAGCAGAGGTCACCCAGAGGTGCCCCGCAGGGCAGACATTCCCACGGGCACCTGAATACTAGAGTATTAAAGAAGAATCCTCATCTGGATGTCTCCCGAAATCTGCACGATTCAATTCAGCTTAGAAAGGACTCCTTGGTTGACTTCTTTCTCAGCTCACACCCAGCGGTTTTGGTGTCAAAAGGACAAAGTCCCATCAGAGCCCCCAGGAACACCTGACTGAGGGGGCCAGCCTGCCACACCTGCCAAGGCAACAAGGTCAGCCACCCCAAGCCTCCCCATGACAAGCAGACACCCTCTGCTGTTTAAACTCCTGCTGCTCTTAGTTGGGTCTGAATCTCTGTGACCCCATGGACTGCAGCCCACCAGGCTCTTCTGCCCAAGGGATTCTCCAGGCAAGAATACCGGAGCGGGTTGCCACTGTCCTTCCCCGGGGGGGTCTTCCCGACCATGGGATCGAGCCTGCGTCTCCTGCCTTGCAGGCGGATTCTTTACCACTGAGCCACTCGGGAACAAGTACTTATGGTTCACTCGGGAGCCGGCAACACACACTCGCAAAGGCGACAGACGCTCTGCCCTGGAGGGTGTCAAGAAGCAGAGTGCGGAACGGAGGTGAACCCCGGAAGGCCTGGGAGGGAACCCCATGGCGGGGGACAGGCCCACCTGGAGGTGGGGATGGAGAAGAATTAGGGAACACTGTACCACGTGGTGGGGGGCTCCGAAGTTCACAAGGCGCAATCTCCTGGGGTGTTTGACTGGCCAGGATCAGGAAGCCCACTTCAGGGCAGGGAAAACTGAGGTTAAATGATTGGTCCCAGGAATCCGAAAAAGAGCCACCCACTCCACCTGGCTTGGGTTTTGAGGAGCTGAGTCCTAGAAGGGAGGGATGTGTTTGAATCAACACGTGATTTGAGGGCAGCAGAGAAGGAAACGCCTGGGGCCGGGCTCTGCAGACTGACAGCTGGGAGTCCTGGGCAGGGGACTTACTCCCCAGCTCCTCAGCTGTGAAAGAGGCCAAGCCCGGCCAGGCCGGGGGACTGCTGGTGCGGGGACGGGCTGAGAACATGTGATAAGCTGCAGATACGCAGCGGGTGTGGAATAGCCCTGTCCGGCTTCACAAGCCAAGAGCCAGGCCCTGTTACTGGGAGACACAGATTCCTGCAGAAGGAAGGGAAGGAGGCAGGGAGGTGGGTGGATTCAGAAGCGTCGGTAGACCCTCCCTGAGCTCCGCTTTTGAGGACAAACCTCGACACACCTGGCCGCCTGGCCCTGCAGGCGGCTGCGACGGACGACTGTGCCACGGGGCCCTCCTGGCTCCCCCAGGGCACCACGTGCCTACCAGCCAGGCTCTCCCATGAACGGCAGTCAAGACTCAGGCCAGCATCCACGGAAACGGTCCTCACCAGGCCCTGCCCTGGGCACGCGCCAGCCTGGTCATTGGGTCCGACTGGTCCACGGACCCTTTCCCAGTCCCCTGAGGCCTGATGGGCTTCTCATCCAGGTTCTGACCTCAGAACAAAAGCCGAGGGCATATTACCCACTGTATTACCCAATACCCCAGGAGGGTCCGGGGCAGCACCAGCAATCACGCTTGAAAACGGCTCCCCAGAAGATAACTTTTATATGAAAAGAGAGGGCTAGAAACCATTAAAAGCCACATGTTTCAATACAGGGGTATTGAATTGAATACAACACAATACAAGAACCCAGAGGTTCTTCCATGCCCCTACCTCCACAACTCTCCACCAAATGATGTCCAATCAGGCCAAGTCTAAGCAAAAATTGAGTTACCAAAAGACATATGGTGCTCAGAGTCTTCTGGGTTTTGAAATCACAGATAAAGGATTATGGGCTGATTTAGAAGCTAGTTCTCCCTCGGGCCACTGGATCTTCAGGCATCTGAGATAAACACACAGCGGGGAAACCACACAGACACAGCAGAGCCCAGCCTGGGTTCCCCGGCACCTGTCAGAACACTGGATGTGACTTCTGGGCACGTCTCCGCTCACGTTTTCAGCCAGAATGGAAGGCCCACACAAGGGAGAGGTACTGCTGGGAAGCCAGCGGTCTCCCCATTCTTTAAGATGACTGGAGGGAGAACAAGAATTAGAAATAAAAAAAGAAAGCAAGGCACTTTACCCAAGATGTGGCCTCCAAAAGAGCAAGATCAACATTTGGCAAAGATAATAATTAAGTAGATAAGGGAATCTACAGGTTTAAGAAGAGGCTATAGAATCCTGTAAGGAATCTTGTAATAGCTTATGCTGCATCCAGAAAGCTGGATATCAGGTTTTTCTAAAAGCGAGGGGTATCTATATATTATTTTTCCAAGGTCCAGGAAAACAACCACTACCACAACAAACTGTACAGAATAGAAGGTGCAATTATCTATATCATATTTTTAAAAATAAAGTGCTCTTATCAAGGTTGATTACCAACCAGATCAATGTAGATACTAACACATAGTAGGGGACATGGCACCGTTCAAAGGACCCTAGGATTTGTCAGGAGGCTGGGCTTGGGGTCTGTCACTTCCTGAACCGAGTGGTCTTGAGGAAGTAACTTAACATCTATCAGTCACCTGATGGAGCTCATCGTCTGTTACGTGAATGTGACAGAAGAGTATTTATCTAACTCGCTTCCGAGTTTGGTTGTGAGAATTTAATGAGAAATAGATCTGAAGGTACTTTAAAAACTATAAAATACTAGAGTGGAGGGTTTTAGGCAGTTTTATGCTGGAGTTACGTTTTATGGTCAGTAAATGAGATGAAATAGCATGTATCAAAATTACTCTTGAAAAATCCCTTCTTGAGAAGTCCACAGTGTTCCACACCATGGTTCTGCATAAACTATAGCATCTCTCAATAAATCCTTTAAATATTGGAACAAATTACAGCAGCTGGCCTGTGTTTAGAGGTCATGTCAACCCCCAAAAGGTAAGTAAACAGAATAAAATTGTGTGTATATACATACATATACATTTTTTTTTACCAAGTGTGTATACAAATATGTATAATCCATGAGTGCTGAAAGCGCATACACTGACTCCTCTCTATGATAACTAAGAGGCTTTGCTACATGCAACTGTGAGTTACTTCACTTCTGTAAACAATAACAGCATGTTTCTGGGAATACTGAAAAGCTTTTCAGTAACAGGAAGTTCTCCCTTTGCCTTTCGTGATAATTTGAAGATAGCAAGGCCCCTTGTCTAATTTTAGTATTTGGTTTTTCATTCAACAAGCATTCACTAGACACACATATGACCAAGGCTCTATGCAGAGCAACGGAAGGAAGCAAAAAGACAATACAGGTCCCCACCCTCAAGGGACATGCCAGCTGGCCGTGGAAACAAAGGCTGCACAGATAACCAGAAGGTGGAATGGAAGGAACCAAGAAGCATTTAGAGGGGTATGTACTGGAATTTGGAAATGCAGAAGTGACCCTGGATAGATCACGGAAGATTTCAGCCAGGAGATAGTGTGTAGGCTGGGTCCCCAGGGTAAACTACTTCAATATGGAAACACAAGGGGACAAGGATTGATAAAGCGAGACTACAGAGCCATGGAGACTCCTGGCATGCTGGAAGAGCAACACGCACAGCCGACAGACGGAGGAATCTAGCACTCATGGGGTGCCAACATGGCATCGGGAACTAGGCTAGATCAATGCAGTTGCAACCATCAAGATGACACCAAGGTAACACGTTCATAAATCTTTACATCTCAATTCTAGACAACACTGCTGGACCTCTTGCAATTGCCCTCTGACCCTTCCCTGTGCTCTGTGCTGGGAGGCTAACCCTGGCAGGGGTGGGGGATGCAACATGGCCCCCTGATCCCCTCTGGATTTGCCCAGTGGGACAGACAGCAGCAGATGGGCGGAAGGGAGCAGAGTGAGGTCAGGGTGTTTATTTTTCATCACTGGCAGAATCGAGACCTGAACCCAAACCTGTCTGTCTCTAAAGCCCATGCTTTGAACCTCGGGGATGTAACCTGGTGACAGACTACAGGAGGCCTTGAAAGAAACGCACAGCATCTTTTGTGCTAATTCTCTAGAGTCAGTGACTCATTCTGGACACATGTAGCCTACGCTTGCTCATCTTTTTAAACAGTCTTGCGAGCATGATGCTCCAATCAGACATTCACGTCAGTAGATGGTGCCAAATGTGCAACAGCAATCTTTAAAAAAAAAAAAAAAAAAAGCACAAAAACTCAGAGATATTCCAAGACTCTCTCTGGGCCAGATCCTTTGCTAGACCCTGGGTCTCACACCTGCTGTTTCCTTTCTTAGGTTCTTAGCTAGTTGAGAGAGAATGCGCGCTATTGGTGATCAGAAGGCGTATGTCATGGAATTTCTCTAGCAAACATATGCCCTTCATCATCTTTCTAAACTGCCCTAAAATTTTTTCCACCACCACCTCCCCCATTCCTAAGAGAGCTTAGACACTTGTCACCATTCCCCGCTTGTCAGAGTGGCCTTTGTTGCTGGTGGGTCGTGTACAGGACAGTGTGAAGTCTGAGCCCTGCTTCCAGGACTCCACACCACCCTTCCGGAGCCTGGTCTTGCCCTGACACCAGGAAGGGGGGTGGGGAAGGGAAGAGCACACATTTTATTAGAGGGATTCCAGAGATAAGATGTTTAGACTTTACCCGGGACAGGCTGAACAGAGTTGCTGGTAACACACATGGGTGCGATCCAGTGACACCCAGCAGGGGCTCTGACCGCCTCCAACTGCGAGCTAATTACCCCTCTCCCCTCGCTCCCCAGCTTTGAACCCTGAGTCAGACATTGTTCGGTTTGGGATTCTGTAACTCGTGGAACTGGAGTTTTACAAAAGGTTCTGCAAGGGGAATAAGCCGGTTACAAAAGGACAAATACTGTAGGATTCCACTTATATGAGGTCCCTAGAGTAATCAAATTCTTAGAGACAGAAAGTGAATGGAGGGTGCCAGGGCCCCCGGGAGGGAAGAATGGGATTCATTGTTGAATGGGGACAAAGTTTCAGTTTTGCAAGATGAAAAGAGTTCTGTGGACCGATGCTCCTGATGGCCGCACACCATGAGAATGAACTCCATGCTGCTGAACTGTACACTCGAAAATGGCTAACGCGGGTCAGTTTCATGTTAAGTGCAAGAGTCGGACCCAACTTAGCAACTAAACCACCACCAGTGCCACAACTAAAAACTAAAACAGGGGCCTAGAAAGGGCAAGGGAGTAATGAATGGGATGAGGCTGCTGGAGAAAAAGCAGAAAGAACTAGAACTACTGACATAGTGAACAGTTTCAAGAGAAGGGGGGATATAGGCATACCTATGGCTGGTTCATGTTGAGGTTTGGCAGAAAACAACAAAATTCTGTAAAGGAATTATCCTTCAATTAAAAAATAAATAATTTTTTTTTTTTTTTTAAAAGGAGTGAACAGTTTCATTAATGCTTTACTACAGGAGACGGGGCAACACACAGAGCATGCCAAACCTCTGTAAATGAGCAATTACCAGACCGAAATGATCGCTTCCTATTTCTACTCTGGGATGACTCACTCTTCGGTCCAGCACACTCGGGGACTGAGGGCCCTGATGTCCCTCTGGGATCTGCAGGTCTGAAAGGATATCAAGGTTCGCAGGGCACGGAGGCACAGGCACCAAGGCTTGGGGCCCCAAGAGAGCCTCGCCTAGATTCATTTTTGTTTTAACACTTTATGAAATTTGTTACAATACTGCTCCAGTTTTATGTTTTGGGTTTTTTTGGCCACGAGGCATGTGGGATCTTAGCTTCCCAACCAGGGATCAAACCTGACCCTCCTGCATTAGAAGGTGAGGTCCTTTTTTTAAAAAAAAAACTGGAGGAAAACTGCTTTATAATGTTGTTGGTTTCTGCCGTACAACATGAATCAGCCATAAGAGTACGCATATCCCCTCCTCGCGGGCCTCCCTCCCCTGTCCTTCCCGCCCCTCTAGGTCATCACAGAGCGCCAGGCCAGGTTCCCTATGTTACATGCATATAACAACTTCTCACCAGCCGTCTATACACACACACGGCGGCGTATGTACGTCAATGCTGCTTTCTCCTCTTGTCCCACTGGCTCCTTCCCCCACAAGTCCTTTCTTCACTTCTGCATCTCCATTCCTTCCCTGCAAATAGGTTCATCAATACCCTTTTTTCGAGATTTCATATATATGCATTAACATACGATATTTGTTTTTCTCTTCCTTACTCAGCCATAAAAAAGAATGAATTTCAGTCAGTTCTAGTGAGATGGATGAAACCACAGCCTGTCATAGACACAGAAGGTGAAGTCCTCACTACTGGGCCACCAGGGAAGCCCCACTGCCGAAATTCAGGACCGCACCAAGGAGGTGGGGGAGGTGCGGGGAAGGATCCCTGCAGGGAAGCCAGGGTCACAGTGTGTGGGAACACATGTCAAGCAGCCAGGCTCCTTCAGACACCACCCAGGTGGGTGGCACCCAAGGGCACCTGGGAGGGGAGGCCACCCCGGGTCAGGGGAGCAGGCTGGAGGCTGTTCCCGGACATGGTCCTGCATCCTCGGGGCAACGGGCAGCTCCCTGGGGCCTTGGGGTGACTCAGAGATAAATGAGACTCCTGCTCTACAAAGTTCGACAGGCGTGCAATCTAAGGGAAACGCAGGTGAAGACATGGAAATGTGTCCGGAGATCCCCTTGGCAAGCCAGTGAAAGGACCTCAGATCCAACTAGTAACAAGTGCGTGGCTTCTTCCAGAAGCAAGGGGCCGACGAAAACCATCTACACCCCTTCGTGTCTGTGACCAGTCCTGTCTTTGGATCCATCACTCACTCATCAAACATAACTGAGCATTTCATAGGCTGTGGACCGGGGAGCCAGATGCCTGGGTTCAAACCCCAGCTCTGAACAGGATAAGCCAGGCGGCCTTGAGCACGCTTCTCAAATTTGGGGGGCTCTGTTTCCTCACCAGTCACCGTGGAGATGAACATGGAAGCCACCTCAAAGGGGTGGTTGCTACTGTCAGTCGTTTAGTCGTGTCTGACTCATTGCAACGCCATGGACCGCAGCAGGCCAGGCTTCCCTGTCCTCCACCATCTCCTGGAGCTTGCTCAAACTCACGTCCATTGAGTCAGTGATGCCACCCAACCATCTCATTCAGGGAGGGTTAAACGAGGGGGCAGCAGTAAGTGCTCAGACTCAGACCATGTGACATCTGAGGTTGCCTGGTGAGACATCCAGCACTGTTGTTCTCTGCCACTCCACACACACATGCACGCGCGCGTGTGCACACACACAGAGTGCCCGGCCCTGGGCAGGGAAAGATGGATGGGACGCAGCCCCTACCTCGGAGAAGCACAAGCTCTGGCTGGGAAATAACAACTCCGTGTTGTCAGAGCTGTAATTAAGTACAAGACGCAGTCTGAACACACATTTTTATATAATTAAATTATATCAACTCAATACAAGGCCATTTTCTCGTCAGGCAAAGAAATGACATACAGAGCCAGATTTCAGTCTTTGAGAGCAGTGGAGTGCGGGCAAGGCTGCTTAATTACTTTCCAAAGGACTAATTCGGTGAAGCCAGCCTCACTGATCATTATCTTTATTATATGGCCCAGGCATTCCCGGGGGAGCAGTCTCCATGTTTCACACGCGGGATGGTTCAGCGTTACAAGGGGCTTCATGTTACATAAAGTATCATCACTCAGTTCTGTTCCTAAGGATTTTCAACTGTTGGTGACACTATAATTGGGGCTACTATGCACAGGCATCGGAGAGGCCATGGCACCCCACTCCAGTGTTCTTGCCTGGAGAATCCCAGGGACGGGGGAGCCTGGTGGGCTGCAGTCCACGGGGTCGCTGAGAGTCGGACACGACTGAGCGACTTCACTTTCACTTTCATGCGTTGGAGAAGGCAATGGCAACCCACTCCAGTGTTCTTGCCTGGAGAATCCCAGGGACAGGGGAGCCTGGTGGGCTGCAGTCCATGTGGTCGCTGAGAGTCGGACACGACTGAGCGACTTCACTTTCACTTTCATGCATTGGAGAAGGAAACGGCAACCCACTCCAGTGTTCTTGCCTGGAGGATCCCAGGGACAGGGGAGCCTGGTGGGCTCCCATCTATGGGGTCGCACAGAGTCAGACACGACTGAAGTGACTCAGCAGCAGCACGCACAGGCACACTATAGATGACAGTCCTAATTCTACCAGCGTTTCCCTGGTGGCTCAGTGGTAAAGAACCTGCCTGCCAATGCAGGAGACGCGGGTTCAACCCCCGGCGTGTGAAGATCCCCTGGAGAAGGAAATGACAACCCACTCCAATATTCTCGCCTGGAGAATCCCAGGGACAGAGGAGCCTGGTGGGCTACAGTCCACGGGATCGCAAGAGTCAGACAGGACTTAGCAACTAAACAGTAACAACAACTCTAAGCTACTGCTCGGCTGGAACATATTTGCCTAAGAACGGTAAAAATTCTTATTACAAAAAAAATCCTTGTGATTTACAATTTGCACAATATTTCTTTTGTTGTACTTTATATCTTGTTTACAATAAAGAATTTCCTTTGGTATAAAAAAAAAAATTCTTATTACATAAAATAATTTGGGGGGGGGGTGCTGATTTAACAGTTCAGTCTTTTTTTATGGCTAAAAACACTGATTTTGCCAAGAACTACTTCACTGGGTCAATTCCTCTGGCTGAATATAATTTGTGTTAAGTCTATGAAACCACCTCATGTTGTCATTTAGTCACTGATTCGTGTCTGACTCTTCTGCGACTCCATGGACTGCAGCCCACCAGGCTCTTCCATCCGTGGGATTTTCCAGGCAAGAACACTGGAATGGGTTGCCATGCCCTCCTCATAAAATATATATACATATATACACATTATTTCAAGGATATGTAGAAGTGGCACCTATTTAACCTCAGTTTAGCATACACGTTACAGGTGAGGTGTTTTGACCGGTGCATGTATATTTCACACACCCACAACAGCCATCAGAAGGCTCTGCTGAGGAGCAAAAAGATACAAACATGACCACCGGGAGCCTCTGCCTGGAAAGGGGTGACAGTCTAACGGGCGATCTGAAAACAAATGACTGTGACAGGCCTCTGGGATCACGGTGATGACAGAGGTTTCGTGGCCACCAAGAAGGGACCCTGCACCAGACTCAAGAGCCGGGGGTGGTGGCTGGGGAAGGAGCTGGGAGTTGAGATAGGCAGCCGGCCTTTGGGGGCTTGGGTGCCAGAAAGGTGGGGGGACCCTGAAGACTTTCCAACAGGAGGGTGTTTCCCAGATCAGATCTGTCTTTCAGAAGGAGCATTCTAACTCCACCTTAAGTGAGCTCGCCTTTGCCATGCATTTGGGTGCCATCCATCTATACACTGCAAGTGTGAAGTATCAAAGTGTTAGCCGCTCAGCCGTGTCCGACTCTGTGCGACCCTATGGACGGTAGCCTGCCAGGCTCCTCTGTCCATGGGATGCTCCAGGCAAGAATACTGGAGTGGGCTGCCATTTCCTTATCCAGGGGATCTTCCCCACCCAGGGATTGAACCCACGTCTCCTGCATCGCAAAGGTTCTTTACTGAGCCGCCAGGGAAGCCCCCATCTACACACTGATGGCTCTCAAACATCTCTCCAGGACAGTCATCGTCCTGGCTCCGGTTTCTGCCTCCTGCGAGCCAGTCAGCCCCTCGGCTTTAGGTCCCACAAGCCCCAACTGAACCGCTGTCTGCCTGTCCGCCCTTCCAGCTCCTTCTAGCTCGGCCTATGGCACTCACTTGGGTGGGCGCGTCGGGGGCCCAGGAGGCATCCTTGATTCCTCCTCCTCCTGCGTGTAAAGGCCGAAGTCCAGGTGAGGCCAGCCCCCAAGCAGCCCTCTGGTGGGAATTGCCACCGTCCTCCTCACACAACAGCCCCCCTCTCAGCAGCACCCCCAGCCCCTCCTCCACACTGCGGGGAGAGGCATTTCCCAAAACTCCCCAAAAATCTGACTATGTCACTCTCTCGCCTCAAAATTCTCCACCACATTCTCTCTGCTCCCTGGAATAAGACCAAACTCCTAACGTGGCCCAAAGGCCCCACAGGGCACTCCCCGTCTCATTTCAGCTCTGTCCCCTTTTTCTCTCTTTCTGGGGAGATTTTTAGTTTCCCCACCCAGGGCTTTGCACCCAGTCTAGAATGTTCATTCTGCCCTCTCCCCGCCCCCTGTGGGTGAGTGGCTTCCACTCCCCGGGGAAGAGCTCACGCAGGCCTTTCCCGGTCCCATGCCCGGCCCCTCTCCTGAGCCTGCTTCTCAGCACCGTCTAAGCTCAGCATCGTTAAACAAGACTGGCCGAGAACATGAGGCTGAGCATCCAGCCCCCGAAGAGCAACGCGCGCCTCCCGAAAGCCAGGGCCTCGTGGGCTCCTGCCTAGCTGGAGCTGGAACCCTCAGACCTGCCTAGCAAGGAGCTCGGTGGGTACTCAAGCACATGTTGAGTAAGAAAAAGGAGCTGAGACTGGAGGCCGAAAGGCTGGCTTGGGGCTGCTGCCCTTACAACACACCCCAGATGAGGACTGACCGGGGTCTGAGTAAAGCAGGGGCAGGAATGATGAGATCTGTGGGAGAGGAGAACTCTCCCGTGGGGATGGGAGGCCGGGGGGAAAGAGGCATGCAGGACACTGATGAGGGAAAACCGGTGCTTCCAGGGAGGACATGTTTTAAACATTTTTCATTGTCCTGGGCACATTGTAGGGATGCACTCGAAATTGGCTCCATCTGCCAAGTGAACTTAAAGGCCTCTCTCTCCATGAATACTTGCCTGATCGTCTCTATCCTCATTATCCTTAACTGTGAGCTGCCCATTGTCCTCGAAAGGTTCTTTGTGGGAATAATTTGCAGTCCAGGACAATGATGCCTTCCCCTCCAGAGGGCACAGAATGAAGGACACCACCAGTGCTGGACCCACCGCAAGGACACACCACAACTGAGACACCACCCCGAGAGGCTGGTACCTGTCTTCTCCTTCTCTGCAGGTTGCCAAGGTCTCCTGAGGAACTCCCCACCTTGGGCACGCTCTGGGTTCGGCGATCCCACCCTCTTGCATCATCCAAGGCTAACGGTCAAATCTGCCCCTTCACAGAGAGGGTAGTTTATTAAAGACAGCAAGTTTAAATCTTTTCCAGAAAGCTGGCAGGATAAACATGCTACTGTATTTTAAGACACAGCTAAGTACTCTTGTAAAAATGTAGCTTTCCCCACAAATAGTATTTTCCAGTAAAGAAACTGGCTTGAGAGGAAACAAAATTGAAAGTATGTCTACCTAACTCTTGATCGGAAAATAAATACTTTAAAGAATGAAAATCTTCTAAAGAGCTATTTCTTTAAAGGAAACCAAAGAGGATATGTCCTTGCTCCGGGTGGCATATAAGACAGCCCCCATCCCACACAACATTGAAACAAACATGCTGCTTTCAGCAGAATATTAAACTTATGTGTCAAACATCTAGTGAGAAACATATGAAGCTTTGGTGGGGAGGGTATATTGATAATAGTTACATGCCATTTACAATTTGCAGCATACTTTTTTAAAAGTTTTCAATGTGTCTGGTGGCATTTAAAACATTTTGCTAATCCTAGAAATCCTCAATTAATAAGCTAGTATTTTAAAGATGAATAATCATAGTTTTCCTGAAAGAGATTTTTGTAAGTGGCACAAAATACCATTGGTTTTAAGTCCTTGGAGAAGCTGTTTTTGCTACTAGAAGCAAAGCTGTAATGTTCAATTTTCAATGCTATCATAATTAAGTTTTTCACGCTTCTAGTTTTATAGCTTGAGCAGACTTTGATAGTAGAAACAAAGATGTTATTTCTTTTTTATTCGCTCTCCACTCAACTAAAATGTTTATTTTTTAAGAGACTATATGAAAAAGCTTATATTATCTCAGAAATTAACAAGAGCTAATAGTTACTTTTAAGCCTGGTTTGGTGAACTTTCCATCAGAGTGCTTGTGTTTGTTTATAATGTCATAAATTCTTGTGGTTTGGCTATAAAATAGGTTCCCTGCCAGAATATCAAGTATACCAATTAAAAATTCTCACTTAGTATGGGTGCTTACTTGGCATTTTCCTGTAAAAACCATTTTCTTTAGATTTTGCTATCAGAGAAAATCTAACTCAGTCCTCTGCCACCACAGAAGAATAAATGAGGTTTGAAAAGACTTCATATGGTTGAGTTCAGAGTGATTTCTTCACAGGAGTTCCTTGACCTTGTTTCAAACCCAACTATTTGCCAACATGAAAATTCTATCAGAATCAGAGTTAACAGAATCGCAGATGCCAAAATATTTCTAAGATTTTAAATAAAGTATTCTTAACTCCCCCAATATAAATGCTTAGAAATAAAAAGATTTCATTTGATAACTAGAAAAATAAATGGCAGTAGCTGCAGCCATGAAATTAAAAGATGCTTGCTCCTTGGGAGAAAAGCTAGGACCAACCTAGACAGCATATTAAAATGCAGAGATATCGCCCTGCTGACAAAGGTCCGCATAGTCAAAGCTAAGCTTTTTCCAGTAGTCATGTACGGATGTGAGAGCTGGACCATAAAGAAGGCTGAGTGCTGAAGAATTGATGCTTTTGAATTGTGGTGCTGGAGAAGACTGTTGAGAGTGCCCTGGACTACCAGGAGATCAAACCAGTTAATCCTAAGGGACATCAGCTCTGAATATTCACTGGAAGGACTGATGAAGCTGAAGCTCCAACACTTTGGCCATGTGATGTAAAAAGCTGACTCACTGGAAAAAAAACTCTGATGCTAAGAAAGACTGAGAGCAGGAGAAGGGGATGACAGAAGATGAGATGGCTGGATGGCATCACTGACTCAATGGACATGAATCTGAACAAACTCTGGGAGATTGTGAAGGACAGGGAAATCTGGTGTGCTTCAGTCCCTGGGGTTACAAAGAGTCAGACCCAACTTAGCAAGTGAACAAAAACAACAAAGTTCAAAAGATTACTGTAGTGACTTCAGAATGTCATTGGGAGCAGCAGGTAGTGTGGCCTTGACAGGCTATGGTCATTAACAAGGAGCACCCGCAGGGGAAGTCCAGTTAGGTCAGAAGTGGTAGATGAGCCATGTACAGAAAGGAACATGGTAAGATCCCTCACAGCGCCTTTCCAGGCAAGACAGACAAAAACGCTATCAGCCAGAATCATAACCTTTAAGGCAACGACCAACTTCCATGCTATTATAACACTGAAATATAAGTGTTGGGATTATTTACAGCATTATGATACAGATTACAATTACGCTGTATTGCAGGAAATTCCCCCTTAAAAAGAAAAGGGAAAAGTATGGAAAAAA
Source organism: Cervus elaphus (assembly GCF_910594005.1). Classification (NCBI taxonomy): domain Eukaryota; kingdom Metazoa; phylum Chordata; class Mammalia; order Artiodactyla; family Cervidae; genus Cervus; species Cervus elaphus. The sequence continues at coordinate 66,461,815 of NC_057827.1, read as the reverse complement.
AAAAAGGCGGGGTTAGCCACAATACATGTAAAACAGACAAGAATTTTAGGTGAAAACCAATAAAAGGTAACAACATGAAATGGCAAGCAAAAGAATTATTATGGTCTTGGGCTACATTATTAGAAGTATAGACTTTAGAACAAAGGAGGTGAAGTATCCAGCTCTGCTTCACTCTATTTAAAAACCATGCTTGGAATACGCACACATTCAGCTGTGTCAAATTTAAAGAGGCATACGAGTGAGTGAGTGAAAGTCGCCCGTTGTGTCCGACTCTTTGCGACCCCATGGACTATACAGTCCATGGACTGCAGTGGGTAGCCTTTCCCTTCTCCAGGGGATCTTCCTGACCCAGGGATCAAATCCAGGTCTCCTGCATTGCAGGCGGATTCTTTACCAGCTGAGCCACAAGGGAAGCCCAAAGAGGCATACAGACAAAAGAAAAGAAGTACAGACTGGGCAAACCAGGATGATGAAGCGTCTAAAACTGTGTCTTGTGAGGACTTCTTTTTCTAAAGGTAATGTTTAGCTGGAATCAGACCTGAGAAGAAACTATCATGACTGTCTTCAAACATGGGATGACCTAGTACATATAGATTAAACCGATTTCCTATGGACCCAAGGGGCAGAACTTGGGCCAAATTTTAACTGCATTTAGCAACTGACAGTCTGAACCACACAAAGGAGGAATGGACTGCATGCAGAGATAGTGAGTTTTCAGTTCTTTGGAACTGCTCAAACATGTTGAATAACCTCTGGAACAGAGATCTCAAGCCCTGGAGGGCTGGGTGAATGGAATCAGTGGATGACAGGACAGGCAAGGAGGACCAGAGACGCTGCCCTCTCCCCGAGTTAAACGGGGGATGCTCCCTGTGGTTTATCTGTCTGACATTTGGGTTCCTGGGTAAGCTGTACTTTGACAAAACATTTAGAGGCTTAAGAAAGTAAATCATGAGATGAGATCACCCTTAGGTCCCCTCAAACTCTGAAATTCTTGTAACCTACAGCAACTAAGCCAAAGTGTGCATTGACTTGTTTTGAAGAACTGTGATTGATGGAAGAATCAAAAGTGACTCACAGAAATGAAATTGCAACAGTATGTTCTTCCCACCCACTTCCTTCCCTCTTTCATCCAGTTTCTTGACTCCCTAGTCTCATACCAACAAGGTATAATAAAAAGAGCTTGATGTTTCAGTTCAGTTCACTCAATCGTGTCCGACTCTTTGCAACCCCATGGACTGCACAGGCCTCCCTGTCCATCACCAACTCCCGGAGCTTGCTCAAACTCATGTCCATTGAGTTGATAATGCCATGCAACCATCTCATCCTCTGTCATCCCTTTCCCCTCCCACCTTCATTCTTTCCCAGCATCAGAGTCTTTTCCAAGGAGTCAGTTCTTGGCATCAGGTGGCCAAACTATTGGAGTTTCAGCTTCAGCATCAGTACTTCCAATGAATATTAAGGACTGATTTCCTTTAGGATGGACGGCTTGATGTTTAGATTTCAAAAAATTAAGACTGGTTCCTCAAAAATGTTAAACCCAGAGTTACCATACGCCTCAGCAATTCTATTCCTAGATAAGTGTGAAAGTGTGTTAGTCACCCAGTCGTGTCCAACTCTTTTCGACCCCGTGGACTGGAGCCTGCCAGGCTCCTCTGTCCAAGGAATTCTCCAGGCGAGAATACTGGAGTTGGTTGCCATTCCCTTCTCCAGGGAATCTTCCTGACCCAGAGGTTGAACCTGGGTCTCATGCATTGCAGGCAGATTCTTTACCATCTGAGCCACCTGGGAAGCCCTACTCCTAGGTATCAACCAAACAGAAATGAAAACATATGTTTACACAAAAACCTCGATATGAATGTTCCTGATAGTATTATTTATGGCAATCAAAAAGTAGAAACAACCCAAGTGCCTATCTACTGGTGAACACATAAATAAAGTAGGGTCTACCCATATAACAGAATATTATTTGGCCATAAAAAGGAATGAAGTAGTGACACATGCTACAACATGGATGAACCTTAAATCATTATGCTAAGTAAAAACAGCCAGACAAAAGGCCACATATTATATGATCCCATTTATACTGAATATTCAGAATCCACAGAGACAGAAAAACAGGTTGGTATTGCCAAAGGGCCAGGGCAATGGGGAATATAAACTAGTGGGTGCTGGGGTTGCTTTGGGGGTGGTGATGAAAATGCTCTAAAATTAGATAATGTTGATGCATGCACCATTCTGTGAATATACTAAAAGCCACTTAACTGTATATTTTAAAAAGGGAGAATTTTTATAGAATGTGAATTATCTTTCTCAATAGCTGTTACTAAAACAAACCGAAAAAAGTCATATTGATATCCAAGCCTTACTAGTTGTATGGCCTTATAAAGTTAGAAACATCTCTTTGAGACTCAGTTTCCTCATATGCAAAAGGAAGGGTTTGAAGAAAAAAATAGAGTAAAAGATGGCAAGTATTTCCCAAACAGGAAACTGGCTTATAAATGACAGCTTTAGTCCACTTTCCAACTGTTGTAGTTTTTTCTTAGGCGGACAGAAGTTTGTGATTTCTAGCTCACTTTACAGAGTCCTAAACAGTTTGGAGAGAAAAATACTGCACACATTTCCTACTGAAATGAGACAGCCAGTACCTAAAAGAGGAGCATGGATAGTCTTTTCACGAGGCTAGATACTGCCTGTGTTGACATTTAATATCCATTACAAATCAAGTACAAGAGATGGTAAGGGAAAAAATACAGTGGGAACTAGAGATTTCACTCCTTAGAACAACGTTTTCTCTTCCTTTCTTTTCATGTTTATTACTAACTTCTATCTTGGTCACACCAGGAAGATGTTAACTGTGGCAGTCATCCAAATAACAAGTATGGGATGTCATTTTCTGAAGCTAATAAGCAACTATGACTTTTTGGTTCCTGTCACTATCGAAAGCATGGAGTGTGATCGACATATGAACATGGATGGGTTCATCTACTGCGTGCTGTAGTCCTGCCATTGTCATGGAAATCTCTAATTCAAAAAGAATTTTTTTTTCACTGTAGCCAATAAAGTACCCAAATGTTTAATTTAATGCTTGGTGAAATGGTGTTCCTGTGATCCACTGCTTTCATTGAATCATCACAGTCATTAATTGGGTTGTATTCATTTATATTTTCACTTAGTAAAGGCCTCTTAAAATGAATAATTTCTCATCCAAACATTTGTTGCCTAAAACATCACCAGTGTGACACTCATTTCTACCTCAGAGACCATTCTTGCTTTAAACTTTATTCATAAGGTAACCAAAAAAATAAGCACAGAGCTAAGAGCTTTGTAAAGAAAAGTAATTCAACTGTTAGGATTCAATTGTATTTTGAACTGATCTTACTGCTTCTTTCTAAGCTATTTTAAAGTCATTTTTTTCCAACAGGGACATGGGTAGAGGACGGATGGATTGCAAGCTTGGGGTTAGCAGATGTAAACTATTATATACAGGGTGGATAAACAACAAAGTTCTACTGTGTAGCACAGGGAATCATATTCAGTATCTTCAGAAACACCATAACGGAAAAGAATATAAAAAAAAATAGATATACGTGTATAACTGAGCCACTTTGCTGTAGAGCAGAATTTAACACACTGTAAATCAACTATGCTTCAATAATAGTCATTTTTCTTTAAACTGTTGGCCATACAATATAAAACCTGGTTTTTACTTTCTTCTAGACACTTGCCAGTAAAATTCCTTACCAATATCTCTAACACACACTTAAAAAGAAAAGGCAGAAATCCAAAACGTTCATGAATAGATGTACAACTTTATGACTGAACCGCTATTTAGAAGCAATATGACCAGCCCCTAAACAACTGCTCAAATATCTACTTAATGTTGTGGAGGATAAAACCGTTTCCATGACTCTCAACTACATATAAGAAATTCCAGTGGCCAGAAGGGCACCAAATACATTCTATCCTCCTTCAGCTCTGAAACTCTTGTTAAATTTGGAGAGCAAAAACTTTCACCCTTTCTGCTGAAGAGGCCATTACAAGTTAATGAAGGCTCACATGTGATTAACATGAAAATTACAAGCTGCCAAAACTATCAGAATATATACTTTCCCATGAAAAAGATGATAAATTTCGCCAGAGGTTAAAATATCATTATAGAGGATGAATCAACCCGGTGATGTTAATTGCCAAGGCTAATACCTCCTATTTGCAAACAGGTGTCCAAAAACTAGAGAAATTCGCCTAAATCACAAATACAACTGCAACATAATTGCTCAAGTCGTCAAAGCGTCTGGAATTCCAAAAGATTCCATCTGTACTAGAGGCACATTCTAGTAAATACACGATTATTTTTTCTTTAACAAGTTTCTGGGATCCTCTAATAAAGGAATAAATCCAACATAGAAAAATTGTATAGTTAACTTTTGTGCATGAATGTTCTGATAAACCGTGCAGTCTGCTGTGAAAATCTTTTTCAACCCTACTAGTGAAACTAACATCTTTGAAAAGTAAGATTTTATGTAATTTTTAAAGATGCCATATTGATAGCTATTAATATTTCCTCCCTGTATTAAAAAAAAGAAATACAAAAAACCCAAAAAGGATCACCCCGTAAACAGTCGAAACACTTTGAAGCCCGGTTCACTCTGACTGTCCATTTAAACAGCTCTAGATTGCATGAAAGTGTTGATGGTTTCATCAAAGTAGAACGGAATGGATCTGAGTCCATGCACAGCAAACACTGCGCACATCCTCCAAGGAGTGTTTTGTTATTAACTGATATGTTTTCCGAGTTCTTCATCCAGACATTTCCAAACAGATGCGAGTTTGGAAGCAGAAAGCAACACGTCCCCGCGGAGCCCCGGGGCGCCCGGGCCTCCCCACGCGCTGCCCGGTCGGTGCGCCCGCGCGGGTCTCCCCGGGACCGGCCGCTCCCCGCGCGCACTGGCCGGAGCCGGGAGCGGGAGCCGGGAGCCGCGCCGGGGCGGGGGCGGGGGCGCAGCGAGGCGCGGGCGGCCTGGGGCTCGGCGGCCCAGCACAATGCGCCCGCGGCGGCGGGAACCGCGCGCCCCTCCGCAGCAACTTTGCGCGGCCTCCCCGGCCGCCCCGGCCTCGCCCCTCGGCCCGCTCCGCTCCGCGGCCCCCCGGCCCGCCCCGGCCGCCGCCCCTCCTCACCGTTGCAGAACTGGAGCAGCGAGGACGTGTCGTACAGACTGCTGTAGCTCGAGAAGCCGTCCTCCATGCTGAGGCCGCCGGGCAGCGCCCGCTCCCCCGGCCCGGCCGCGCCGCCGCCCGCTCACCCCCACACTGAACCGCGCCGAGCCGCGGCCGGCGCTGGCGCTGGGGCCGGCCCTGCCGTGGCGGCGGCCGCCGCCGGTTACCATGGCAACCCCGGGCCCGCCGCCGCGGCCGCGCTAGCCGAACGCCCGCTCCGCCCGCCAGGGGGCGGCCTCGGCGGGGGGACGTGGCCAGGCCGGGCCGGGGCGGGGCCGGGGCGCTGGGGAGCCGAGGGCGGCGTGCGATCCGGGCGGGAGGTGCCGCGGCCGGGCCCCGCCTCCCCGCGCGGCCGCCCGCTCCGGGGTGGGGGGGCGCGCGGGGACAAAGGCGAGGCGGCGGCTGCGGCGCGGAACGGGGCGCGCGGGGAGCGGGAGAGCCGCCCCCCATCCCACCCCCGGCCCCGGCCCGGGCAACCCTCCTGCAGCCGCGGGCGCCCGCGCTCCCCTGGGGGCGCTGTCCCCGCGCGCCCCGCGGGCGGCTCCAGGACCAAACATGGACAACTCGCGGGCCCATCTCGGCCGGGTGTCCACGTCTGAGCAGCTCCACTTTTGGCCACGTCCTGCCAGGCGCGCCCCTTTCCCGCGGGTTCTTCCGCCGCGGCCAGGCCCTGCCTCGAGTGAGAACCGGCGTCAGGCTGATGACTCGGCTCGAACCGATGCGGCTTCCCACGTCCAAAAGGGGCCCTCCAGATGTCAGGCCGGGGTCTTTAAAGGGAGCTGAAACATCTGCCGGGGTCCCTTCCACCTCTGATCAGCCCCTGGGGTGGGGGGCTGGGTTGTCACATAAGACACTTGTTAACTTGTTACAGGACCCACGCAAATCTCTCTATCTCAGGGAGACAGGGAGTCGGGACAAAGTACCACAGAAGGAGATAAAGGCGCAAATCCACGGGGTTGTAAAGTTTCCGGTTCCTGCGCACACGCGCCAGTCACTGACCGTGAAAGATGCCGGCACGTGGCAAGTGAGGATGCAGAGAGTGAGTTTGACGATCCTCTGACTTAGTCTGGGTGTTGACAATGGACAGGGAGGCCTGGCGTGCTGCAGTCATTGGGGTGGCAAAGAGCGACTGAGCGACTGAGCTGAACTGAACTGAACTAACTTGGTCCAGAACAGACGGGGTAACATTTTTGCTCCTGGCTACACAGTAGTTACAGTTCACTTATTGTTCAATTCTGACTGGTTTCCAGTCGCAGGTATTAGCTCCAGTGCTGTCTGCGGTGCACGGTCGCTCAGTCGTGTCCACCTCTTTGTGACTCCAAGGACTGCAGCCCGCCAGGCTCTTCTGTCCATGCGATTCTCCAGGTGAGAATACTGGAGTGGGTTGCCATGCCCTCCTCCAGGGGAATCTTCCCAACCCAGGGATCGAACCCAGCTGTTGCGCATTGCAGGCAGATTCTTTACCCTCTGAGACACCAGGGAAGCTCAAGTAGGTGAAATGAGAACTGAGTAAAAAAGTTACTAATAGAAAACCGGGGGGCCTCGCTGGGGTTCAGAGGTGGATGGGGACCTCTCTTTGCAAAAGCAGAGGGCAGGGTCAGGGATGGGACCCTGCCGCTCTGTGCTTGGCATATGGGTTAGCAGGACTGGCATTAGATGCTCTGGACAGACAGGAAAGGTTGAAGCCCCGTCCTGGTCAAGGAGACCAAGAACAGAAGACCACAGGGTTGTTAAGAGGAAAAGTACACTGGGATGGGTGGGGTGGTGGCGTGACCCTCAAGAGCTGCAGGTGCTGTGGGTTCAACTGTGACCTGGGGTTGGAGGGACAGGGTTAATGACGGTGGGGGAAACAAACAGCCGGGGCTGCTGACAGGCCCTCGGGCTGGCCTGACGTGAGCAGGACGGTCTGTATTCAAACACTGGGGAAATGAGAGTGGCCTGAGCTAAGAGGTCCTGAGAGCCGGCACAGAAGCCTGAGCCAGACCCAGCAGGAGGACAGAGGGAGGCAGGAGGCTTGCACACCAGCAGGTGGCTGACACCAACAGTGTTAGAGTTGAGCCTGAGTGCTGAAGCTGCAACTCCAATCCTTTGGCCACCTGATGCGAAGAGCTGACTCATTTGAAAAGACCCTGATGCTGGAGAAGATTGAAGGCAGGAGGAGAAGGGGATGACAGAGGATGAGATGACTGGATGGCATCACTGACTCGATGGACATGAGTGTGAGCAAGCTCCAGGAGCTGGTGATGGACAGGGAGGCCTGGCGTGCTGCATTCCTTGGGGTCACAAAGAGTCGGACACGACTTGAGTGACTGAACTGAACTGAACTGAGCTGAGCGTGAATCAGACCACAGGGGCCAGGACCTGCAGCTGCAGCACCCCAGGGTGTCTGCAGCTGTCTGGAAAGGAGCACTCAGGGCCCGGATAGTCAGAGGGCAGAAAGAAGCTGAGGGATGGGCCGGAGGGAAACTGCTCTAGGACGATACAGCCGGAGAGGCAGGAAGGCCAAACACCAGAGGACAGCAGACCTCACACTAGAAATGCCCGGTAGCAACTGGAGGTGCAGACCAGCTGGCCAGTGAAAGAATGAGAAGTGGGAATTGTTAGCAAAGAGGCTGTAGCAGGAACACTCTAAAGAGAGGATGGAGGGTGGGAAGGGAGCTGGACAGAGCCTTGGAAAGGGAGGAGAGAAGGAAATTCCGAAGGAGCTGTCTGAGTGGCAGGACATCAGCCTAGTGGGCTGTCTCATTAAGCCAAGAGCACAGAAAGTTGCACAGAGGTGGACAGAAAGCTCCGCAAGGTTCTCTGTGGGACAAGTCAAGGGGGACGAGCCTGGGGAAAGGGCTTCGATCTGGTGGTAGAGGGCCCCCGGGTGACTTGGAGCATCTTGGTGAAGCAGTGGGGACCGGAGCCGAGCTGCCAGACATCAAAAGGAGAGCACGCAGAGACTTCCCTGGCGGCTCAGTGGATAAGACTCCACACATCCACTGCAGGGGGCATGGGTTTGATCCCTGGTTGGGGAATGAAGATCCTGCAAGGCATACGGTGCAGTCAAAAAATAAAAGGGCTAACATTTAAAGAGAGAGAGAAAAAATGATCAACATTGCCTTTAATTTTCCACTTCAGACAATGCAAAATATGTAAATTCTTTTGATCAGTGTAAATCATTAAGAACGCTCAAAAAAAGAAAAGGAGAATGCTTGTAGATGCATGTTTCAGAACTTTGACAGAGAAAAGAAATAGAGGTCAAATACAGAGGGCAGGGGTGGCAGAAGAGTTACATGAAGCCTCTACCCCGACCCAGTGCAGGCAGACTCTATGCATCCCAAAGGCAGGTGCTGGGGCTTTTTTGAATTTATTTTTTAATTGGAGGAAAATTGCTTGACAATTGTGTTGGCTTCTGCCATACAGCAATGCAAGTCAGTCGTAACTTTATATATCCCCTCCTTCTTAAGCCTCCCGGAGAGGGGCTTTTGAAGGTTGGGACTAAACACAGGTGCACATTTGAACCTGGCGTTTCTCTGTTTTCTCTTTTCCTCTCTTTCTCCCCTTCCAGTCTGACCTTTATACTATTGCTACTCCACTTTGTGATTTTATACATTAGGATACTTTGGATAGTTAGTGTTTAGAAACTGATGTGTGGCATTCTATGGAAAGGAAGTGATAATCATGAATAAATGATTAAAAGATGATTCTGTTTAAGATTGTTAGCATTCCTGGTTTATAATGTGAAAGATATGATATCTGATGGCCCCAAAGCAGAAAGGTTGGGGAGTAAAGAAAATTCAGAAGTGGGATGGGAGAAAAATTGAGCTGGAGATTTTCTTAGAGGATTTTACTTCCGATGGAACAAAATGACAAATAACAAAAACACAGCCCACTGCTCTGAGATGATAAAGATCATTATTACCCTCTTAACCTAGAGTATTCAACTGCTATGTTTTTCCCCACAATGGTAAAAGCTTACTCTAACAAAAGCAAATTTTAGTATAATTACAAGGACACGCATGTTCAGTCAACTAAGTATAATCTACACAACATTTTTAAAAGATCTGTGGAGGAAAAAAAAAGAAAGTTCAAGAAAAAAATCTCTGAAAACTTAATTAATAATGTAAGATTTTGCGCCCAAACATTTTAACAGACTGTTATTCCACGTCACTTTGAGATAATTTATGGCCCGAGTCCAGAACATATTGTTGTTGTAATAAATGATGTATGCTCTCTAGGACAATATAACCATAGCATTCCATGACATTAATAGCAGCATTTGTACAACATGTGAAAAAAGAAAGAAAAACGGGAGCTCTGTAGCCTTTATTCATGGAAAAGTAATAAAAAAAATTACCCAAAAATGGAGAGCCTTGTGCATCTATAGTTTAATTCAACATTCCTCCAAAAATAGTTCTAGACACCATGCTTGGGGTTGGGGATATAGCACAAAAAAAAAAACACAGTGCCTTCTAAACTGCAAGTGTTACGAAGTTAAAGTCACATCAGCAGTTTGAAACAGAATCAACTATAATTTAAAAAAAAAAAAAGAAAAGAGAAGCAGAAAATTCCATTCTGGGTGTATACCCAAAGAAATTGAAAGCAGGGTCTCAAACAGATGTCTGTACACCCATGTTTTTAGAAGCATCATTCACAAGGGCCAAAATGGGGAAACAAGCCATTGTCCATGGATCAATGGAGAGAGAAAATGTGGTCTATCCATACAATGGAATATGATGTACTCTTGAAAGAAAGGAAATTCTGACACGCGCTACCACACAGATAAATCTTGAGGACATTATGCTGAGTCAAATAAGCCAGTCAGTCAGAAAAAGACAAATGCTGGATGATTCCACTTATATGAGGTCCCTGTGTGTGTGAGTGCTAAGTCGCTTCAGTCGTGTCCGATTCTTCGTGACCCTATGGCCTGCAGCCTGCCGAGCTCCTCCGTGCATGGGATTCTCCAGGCAAGAATCCTGGAGTGGGTTGCCAGGCCCTCCTCCAGGGGATCTTCCCGACACAGGGATCAAACCCATGCCTCCTGTGTCTATTGCACTGGCAGGCAGGTTCTGTACCACTAACATCACCTGGGAAGCCCTATATGAGGTCCCCAGAGGAGTCAAGTACATAGAGATGGAAAGTATCAATAGAATGACAGGTGCCAGGGGCTGGGGGAGGGGAGTTGGTGTTTAATGGAAACAGAGTTTCCATTTGGGATAATGACAAAGTTCAGGAGATGGCTGGTGGTGATGGTTGTCCAATAGGGTGAATTATACTTAATGCCACCAGACTGTGCGCTTCAAAATGCTTGAAACGGAAAATTTTATGTTGTATATATTTTACTATGAGGAAAAAAAATAAACGAAATAGGAAATATCAGGATGCTCTGAACGTAGTAAGAACAAGCGTTTTTCCCCTCAAGCATTGATCTTTACCTGAACTGTGTGTGTGCTGAGCTGGGAGATAAAGGGTATCTCTCCCTGTAGGTGACATAGAATACTCATACAAATAAATACGTCAGTGCAAACTGTGAGGAGTGCAATGAAAGAAAACCAGAAGGAAGGGTTTCAGATGACTCTGGAGGGTCTGAACTGGACTGAGGCGTGAACCGAGACACATCAACAGTGGGCAGAGAGCCAGTGGGCGCTGCTTCAGGCGAGTAAGGCTCCTCTGGGGAGCGGGGCGGGAGACGGGGCGGCCTGTACACGCGGGGCCTCGGGTTTTACTCTAAGAGCAAAGAGAAGTTGCCTTTCAGTTAGTGGTTTGGGTTGCACTGTGCTCTTCCTCCCCCTTCTGAGCCAAGTCCCTGGTGGCTCAGATGGTAAAGCGTCAGCCTGCAATGTGGGAGACTGGGGTTCAATCCCTGGGTTGGGAAGATCCCCCTGGAGAAGGAAATGGCTACCCGCTCCAGCACCCTTGACTGGAAAATCCCATGGACAGAGAAGCCTGATAGGCTATACAGTCCACGGGGTCACAAAGAGTCGGACACAACTGAGTGACTTCACTTTCACTTTCACTTTCCCCCTTCATATGTTGAAATGCTAACTCCTGGTGCTTCAGAATGTGACCTTTTTTGGAGACATGGTCCTTACAGAGGTAATCAAGTTAAAACGAGGTCATTAAGGTGGGCCCTAATCCAATAGGACTGGTGTCCTTGTAGGAAGAGGAAATTAGGACACAGACACACACACAGGAAAGACGGTGTGAAGAAGACACAGGGAGGAGACGGCTGTCTCCAAGCCAAGGAGAGAGGCTTAAAGTCCATCCTTCCTTCCCAGCCCTACCCACACCTGGACTTTGGTCTTCTAGCCTCTGGAAGCGTGAAACCGTAAACTTCTGTTTCTTAAGTCTTCTGGTAAGTGGTGCTTCATTACAGCATCCCTGATGAACTGATGCAGCTAGTATAGCATCTCAAGGCTTCCCAAGTGGCGCTAGTGGTCAAGAACCTGCTTGCTGATGCAGGAGATACAAGAGGCACGGATTTGATCCCTAGGTCAGAAAGATCCTCTGGAGGAGGAACTGGCAACCCACTCCAGTATTCTTGCCTGGAGAATCCCATACACAGAGGAGCCTGGTGGGCTACAGTCCATAGGGTTGCAGAGAATCAGACGTGACTGAAGCGACTTAGCACGCACACACGCATAGAATCTCAAAATTAAGAACTGGGTACTCCAAACATCCAGAACGCTGTTCGCCACTGATACCAAATTTTAATATGTAAATACACTTTCTCATAAAAAGATTGTTACTCCATAAAATGAGAGCTAATCACAGATTCCTAACATCGATAAAGAATATTAAACTGTGGTCCCCAACCTGCCTGCTGACACCACAGTACTTTTCTGCAACATCCCTGACAAATGGTCACTCGGCCCATTTCAGAGTTGAAGAGCTTGAATTATTAAAAAGATGGTTGGTTATTTTTATTCCAAACTGCCTTTTCCAGTGTCCTTCATCGATCCCACTTCTGCCTGGTCCATTTCACCTCCGCCTGTCCTGAGGCTTCTGTCTGCGCTAACACCCTGTGGCCAGGTTTCCTTACCTCTGCTTACTCCAGGGTTAACTTGCCCAAAGAGGGGTTAGCGATGTCATTTCATTCTCTGACGCCTGCCCCATGAAGTGCACACGTCCCTGCATGGACTTCCAGTCTGTTGGTGCTCCTGCAGCAAATGCTGTCTTTGGCATCTGACACGCTGCTGCCACACCGTGCACTGGGCAACCTCTACCCCAACTCACATTCGTGCCCTGCACTTGAGTGCTCTGGACCTCTGCCCACGCTGTTCCCCAGTCCCTGCCTGCCTGCTGGCAGAGAAGCTGCCCCATCTGGGAGGCCATCGTGGGCCTGCTACACCCCCACCATGTCTACTGGAACCTGATTGCATCCCTTACATCAATCCACCTTGTCTTTGAGGAACTTGGGAGGGTGTGTGTGTGTGTGTGTGTGTGTGTGTGCACGCGCGTGTGCATTCACGTCTCCCAGGAGATTATGTGCCTCTGATGCCCATCACGCTTCACACAACATGGAACGTACTTGGCAGTTGTAAATGCTGAGCAAATGAATGAAGGAATCAATGACACTCGAGACAAAATCAGTTGTCTGTTGCACACGCTAGACGTGCATATGCTTTGAAGGGAGCTCTCATCTACTCCAGGGTCAAGTGCTCCATTTCTTCCCTGTCCACCACGTGACAGTTTCTAGACACCTCATGCGTGTAGACATCCTTACCACCTAACTGGACTCCCTTCTCCTGAATCCTTGTACCCAGACCTGGATACAGTAATCTCAGAGGACTGACCTGAGTGGCCTTTCCCTTACATAACTTGGATATTATGATTCTATTCATACAACTGAAATTTGTATTGATTTTTTTTTTTTTTAGCCAGGCTATATGCTGTTGGTTCATATTGAACTTCTGTTCAATATAAACCTGTCAGTCTTTGTCAAATGAAATTACTGTTGGGTCTTCTCCAACCTTTACTGAGTTAATTGACGTTTTTAAATCTAAAGACGAGATTTATCTTTACCCCTGTAAAATGTCATTTTATTGGTTTCAAGCCATCCTTTCAACCAACCAAAATCTTTTAAACTCTTATATCTGGCATCTAACACATCAGCATTGGGACAGCAGTGAACGTACTATGGTAAACACATTAAAGTCTTCTTCATCCTTATAATTAATAAACACATGAGCAGTGCAGGGCAGGGGTGGGAGGAATGCAGCTCCCATGTCATCCACATCTCACCAGGTGTATCTCCACTGACCTGTTTATTATAAATATCCTGAATGTGTTTGTCCAACCAAATATCATCACCTAAATATTTGTCCGCCCAGCCCATTTTTCCCCATATCATCCACAGGATTTTGTGAAGGCTCTTTACCAATGCTTTGCACATCCAGCCTGGTAACCCTGTGAAAAGAGGGAATGGGTTTGGTTTGCCTCTTCGCAATAACATTTCCTTCCAAGTGAGTTCACACCAGCTCTTCAAAAATCTGTTAAAATTATTGCTCAGAGCCCATATTAATATCAAATTTATCATCTCTGTTTTCAAGAACCCAACTTATTCTGCTTTTGGGAAAATCATGACATTTTTCCCTTCCCAGTTTTCTGCGACTCCCATCTGGCCAAATCTGAGACCTTTTGTGGAGACCTGGAGAAAGGGATTTGCAGTCACTAAGCTGCCCTCCCCCCCATCTCTCACCTATCTTGGGCCCTTGACAATTTCTCCTAAGGGACTTTAAAAAAAAAAAAAAAAAACTCTTCCCAGTTTTCAAATTATTCTTATTGGAGAAAAAGAAACCTGCAAAGTCCAAGATGTGCAGATTGGATTTCAGAGTCCTTCAAGCCTCCCATTCCTCTGCCCCAGTCAATCCATTCTTTAAAAATATATAGAAAAGAAGAAAGGGAAAGTTGCTCAGTCGTGTCCGACTCTTTGTGACCTCATGGACTGTACAGTCCTTGGAATTCTCCAGGCCAGAATAATGGAGTGGGTACCCTTTCCCTTCTCCAGGGGATCTTCCCAACCCAGGGATTGAACCCAGGTCTCCCACATTGCAGGAGGATTCTTTACCAGCTGAGCCACAAGGGAAGCCCAAGAATAGTATTTACTTATTTTGACCACACTTTGCTGCCTGTGAGATCTTAGTTCCCTGACCAGGGATCAAACCCAGGCCTTCAGCTGTGGAAGCATGGAGGCCTAACCACTGGACGACCAGGGAAGCCCTTCATTCTGCTTTTCATTCCCCAAACACCCTGCAGCTTCACTTGCATGGCATCCTGGAGATGTCCTTCTGCTCAGCCTCTGAGCTCAGCTCGTACACTGCCCCCCACCCCTCTGTCCAGCCAGAGTCCCTGCCTCCTCCATTGCTACCGGCTGTCAGGACCTTTCATCTGGGCTAAACCAGCCTCCTTTTTGAAGTTCTGTAGACACTGGGCACCCTGGGGGCAGGCGGCCGCTCCTCACTCTTCTTTCATGCCTCCTCCTCCAGCAACCAAGATGAGTTTTCCTAGTTCTCTCCCTGGCTTCAGCCCTGGCTGGAAGCCTTACAAAGGCACGATATCCGTAGCCCGTGAAAGCCAGCTCCCTGACCGCCTGTGCACACACTGTCCTGGACAGACTGGGTGAGTGAGTGAGTGGTGCCCGACAGGAGACCACGTTGTATAAGAACACACAGCCTTGTCAGCGCCGTGATCCTGTCACAGAAATGTCCTCACCGCAGAACCATGAACTTCTGAGCCTTTCACAGATGATGGCTCATCGTCCAGATGGATATGAAAGCTCCTTGTTGTCACAGAAACCTAGGGGGTTTTCCCCTCAGCAGGTTATTCAGTCCAAAATGTTCTTAATGATTTACACTGATCAGAAGAATTTACGTATTTTGAAGTATCTGAAGTGGAGAACTAAAAGCAATGTTGGTTGATTTTCTCTTTTAAAAATTGTAGTCCTTTAATTTTTTAAAATTATTTTTTATTAGAGCACAGTTGCTTTACTGTACTAAGTAAGTTTCTGTTGCACAATGAGGTGAATTAGCTATATGTATATAAATATCCCCTCCCTCTTGGACATCCTTCCCACCCCCTGCCTTTTATTTTTTGGCCTAGTCACACGGCGTGCAGTGTCTTATTAGTTCCCCCACCGGGGATTGAACCCAGGCACCTGGCAGTGAGGGCACAGAGTCCTATCCACTGGACCCCCAAGGACGTTCCAGTTTTCTCTTTCTCTTAATGGCATTCCATTTGGGAAACTCAGTGTTCAAATCGTCTCTTATCTATACAGTAATGCAAGTACCACTGTGGATGGCAAACGATATTTCCTTAGAGACATCTCCACCGAACAATGTCACTTTCAGGAGTTTTTTCATTTGCTCTATCATGTTGCCTGTGAGGTTTCATGGCAGTTCTTCACATAGAGCTAATTAACCACAGAGTAAATATTCTAATGTTGGAATATCAGAATCACTCATTTCAGTGTACTGGGGCAGCAGGGTTTATGCTTACGTCCTGGGTCTTCGTCAATAGTCAGTCCCCCTTTGACTCTGAATTATTTTAGTTGGGATGGCAGGTTATATTGTCATCCTAGCTAACACAGAAAGAAGTAGACTCTGTCCATTTAATGCACTGAAAAAGATTATGGAGGGTCATACAGTTATATTTACTATGCCATTCTAAGCTGCCTCACGTCAAAACTGCAAGAATTATAGAGAACTTGATAGAAATTGAATTATTTATCAAGAAAGTCAAGTGAAAAGCCCACTTCTGAGGTTTGCCCGGTCTCTTCCCACCACCCCCATTATGGCCTTTTTCATCCTGGAGGCCGAGATACATAATGCTTACTTGTAATTAACAAACGGTCCTGGAATCCTTGCTAATTTATTTGCCTATGGTCTGCAGACTCTAATTATCCCACTGATCAAGGCAAAGGTTTAAAGGGTCTTCTGAGCAGAGATCACTGGTAAGACGTTGTTCCGTCACCCCCAGTTATGGGCTTGCTCATTGCACTCTTTCTAAAAAAGAATGAAGTATAAGTTGACTTACAATGTTGTGCTTCTGGTGTACGGCAAAGTGACTCAGCGTGTGTGTGTGTGTGTGTGTGTGTGTGTGTGTGTGTGTGTGTGTGTGTATTTGTCGTTTAGTGGTTAAGTCGTGTCCAACTCTTGTGATCCCATAGGCTATAGCCTGACAGGTTCCTCTGTCCATGGAATTGTCCAGGCAAGAATACTGGACTGGGTAGCCACTCCCTTCTCCAGGGAATCTTCCCAACCCAGGGTTCAAACTCGCATCTCCTGCCTTGGCAGCATATTCTTTAGCATCGAGCCACCTGCGCAGCCCTATAGTTTATTACAAGATATTTAATATAGTCCCCTGTGTGATCTGATCGCAGATGTTTGCTGGGTGCTGACTCTTGGCTCACACATTTGCACACGCTGAGTGTGCCTGCTCTGTGCCAGGATCAGGGGACCCAAAGGAGACTAGGGCAATGCCTGTCTCCTGAGGGCCTCGTGGTCCAGGAGGGGAGCAAACATAGGAACGCACAGGCGGGCCCCAGGCACGCAGGAGCTCGCTGGGGGAGAGGGTGCCAGCGCTGCCCGCGCGTCAGTGACTGTCCGCGCCACAGGCCTGTGCGGGAGACAGCAGGGCCTCACTGTTACCTGTGGGGGAACCCCTCGTGAGCAGGAGGGCAGGTGAGAGAGCCGGGCTTTGCATCTGGCCTTGTCACGCCCCAAACCTTCCTTTGCAGCTCTGAACTAACACCTCTGCAGCTGAGGATGGGCTCAGAGAGCCTGGGGGAAGGAGGGAAGATTTCCCTAAGAATAAAACCTGGTGGCCTGGTTGGGGACAGGAGGGAAGAAACACTTCCATATAGGATGGGGCCGTGGACCTCATCCTGTGGGGAGCAGTCCCCAGATTCATGCACCAACGGGACATGTGCGGAAAGGGTTTGCTGCTTGGGCTGGGGATAAGTGAAGGCACAAGTGTTACTGAAGCTCTGGGGGCCAGGGCATGTGGGGAAGGAATCCCGGGTTGGGGCTGGTGGATGGGATCAGAGCTCTAGCTTTGATGGATCTGAGAGATGAAATAATTGGGGAGGAAGACGGCAAGTCATCCAGGTTAAGGGCCTGGAAAGGCATGCCCAGTGTGCCTGGGAAGTGATGAGCCATCCAGCTCTGTTTGAATCAAGGATGGGACGAGAAGATTGGGCAGGAGGGGTCAGGCTCCATTGTGGAGGGCCTGGGACCCCCTGCTAATGGGTTGGACTTGGCCCATGGCCAATGGGGAGTCCCTTGTTAGCCTCACCATGAGGCTGTGCTTCAGTATGATGGACAAAAAAGTGCATGTGAATGAAACCAGAAATCGCAAGGATGGACTAGCGGCCACGGGCATAACTCCCAGGGAGGCGGTGAGAGTCTGGGTATGACCACCAGCCACCTCCCAGGCGGGTGGGGAATTGGCTGCTTGGACCAGGTTACAGACACAGGAGACACCAAGGGAGGGTCTCAGTCTGAGGGGATGGAGTGGAGGGCGGAGCGGGATGTTGAGAAGAGGGGTGAGTGCCCATTTCCTTCTTCAGCAGATCTTCCCGTCCCAGGGATCGAATCCACGTCTCCTTGGCAGGCAGATTCTTTACTGCTGAGCCACCAGGGAAGACTGCACGTACTACCAGGTTATGGACACAGAAGACCCCAATGGAGGGTCTCACTCCGAGAGGATGGAGTGGAGGGCAGAGCGGGATGTCCAGAAGAGAGCTGAGTGCAGGGAGAAGACCATGACCTTGGCAACGAGGGTGTATTTGGGGATGCAGAGGCTGGACCGGTGAGCAGTGGTAAGGCCTGAAGACCAGCAGTGACCAGGAAACAGGCAGTCAGACTGGGAAAGGAGCAAAGAGCTGGAAACCCTGCCCCACGGGGCAGCATGGTCAGGAGGGGCCTTCTCAGGATGGGAGGCACCAGCGTGGGTGACAGGAGGGTCGGGGCAGAGGAGGGATGATGTGAAAGTGAAAGTCGCTCGGTTGTGTCAGACTCTTTGCGACCCCATGGACTGTATAGTCCATGGAATTCTCCAGGCCAGAATACTGGAGTGGGTAGCCTTTCCCTTCTCCAGGGGATCCTCCCACCCCAGGGATTGAACCCAGGTCTCCCACATTGCAGGCGGACTGGGGGCTTCCCTGAAAGCTCAGTTGGTAAAGAATCCGCTGGCAGTGCAGGAGACCCTGGTTTGATTCCTGGATCGGGGAGATCCGCTGCAGAAGGGATAGGCTACCCACTCCAGTATTCTTGGGCTTCCCTGGGGGCTCAGCTGGTAAAGAAGAAGGGGAGTTGGTGACAATTCAAGGAGAAGGAAGATGGTGGCTGGAACAGACTTCCAAAGGAAACTGTGTATATGGGGAGGAGAGGTTTGGTCACCTTGGAAAGAAGGAGGAATCACACATCTTCTGGGAAGAGGGTCAGAGGATGACAGGGGCAAGATGCCGCAGAAAATGTGAGGTTTCATTCATTTGTCAACAAATCTTTGTGGGCAACATGATCATCCCGGCAAGGACATCCTAACAGTGACCTTGAAGGGAAAGACAGCAGGCAGAGCACACGTGCTGGTCCCCACGTTCTGCTGCTGCCCCTCATGCCCGCGCAACAGAGGATGCAAGAGGGCACAACCTCAGTCCAGCTTCGCGGGCTGGGAAGCAAGCAAAGAAGAACGATTTCGTCTGCTCCAAACAAGCTGAAACTGAAGCCAGCAAACTGGGGGCCACCAAGGAGCACCCCACTTCCACCAAGAGAGCCCCCAAAGATTCCGGAACTGATAGCTCCACTATGGAAGTGGGGACACAGGAGAGGCTGGAAGCAGGAGGGTTGACCAGAAGTCTGCAGAAGAAGCTGCTACGGACCGAATTGCGTTCCCCTAGATTCCTATGTGAAAGCCCCAACCTGCAAGCAACTGCATTTGGGGTTAGGGCTTCTGTGTGCTCAGTCGTGTCTGACTTGACAACCCCATGGACTGGACTTTGGCTCTCCAGGCTCCTCTGTCCCTGGAATTTTGATTCTCTCAGCAACAGTACTGGAGTGGGTAGCCATTCAGATATTCTCCTCCAGGGGATCTTCCCAACCCAGGGACTGAACCCTGGTCTCCTTTGTTGCAAGCAAATTCTTTACCACTGAACTACGTGGGAAGTCTGTTAGGGCTTCTAAAGGTAATTAAGATTCCATCCGTGCCAAGTCGCTTCAGTTGTGTCCGACTCTTCGCAACCCCATGGACTGTAGCCCAGTAGGCTCCTCTGTCCATGGGATTCCCCAGGCAAACACACTGGAGTGGGTTGCCGTTTCCTCCTCCAAGGGGTCTTCCTGATCCAGGGATCAAACCCACGTCTCCTATATCTCCTGCACTGGCAAGGAGATTCTTAACTACTGGTGCCACCTAGGAAGCCCAAAGGGGACGCTGTGGCTGCATGGGCCGGAATTAAACGAGGTCATAAGGGTGGGGGCTAATCTAATAGGATTGGTGGCTTTAGAGGAAGAGGAAGAAATGTCTTTCTCCCTCACCCAGGTCACAGATTTCCACTCTCCAAGACTGCAAGAGATAAATGTCTGACGCTTGACCCCCAGTGTGCCGTATTTTGCTATGGCAGCCTGGTGACTAACACAGAAACGGTTAGATCCCTCCCCAGCCTCCTTCCTTTCCCTGTAGAAGACTAGCGATTTAATCTCTGAAACAAGTGAACGAAGGGGTTTTCCCCACAAATGGATACCAGAAAGGAAGATTCTGAAGATGAAGATCAAGTGATGGCCTAAGGCTGAACAGTAAGACCTCACCCCAGCCCCTTCCCATCCTCAGCTCCTGCATCCTGGCAGCCCACTGTCTGCTGTCCGGGCCAGAGTGTGGAAGACCCTTCTTTAGGGGCCATGACAACCTCTTGGGGAAAGACCTGGAGGGAGGGAAGGGTCAGGAATCACAGTTGTTGACAAGTCCTCCCATGGACAAATCTCATCTGTGGACTCAGCTTCCTGCACCTTTTGAATGTTCGTCTCTAACGTTTGAATGGAGAACCAAGAATCTCTGAACTGCTGAGAAAATGTAAAAGGAAGAAAGGGCAGGGGAATAAGAGGAAAAGGACAACACAGAGAACAGAAGGAAATAAAGTAATCACCAGCGTCCTCAAAGGTTGACGTGACTGCAGCCACAAAGCAAGGAAAAGAGGCTAAAGTTAGATGATAAGAATGGGTATTTGGAAATTAAAAATATGGTAGAAATAAAATCTCCACAGAAGAGTCTAAAACAGAATTAAGGACTTCCCTGGTGGCTCAGTGGTAAAGAATCCGCCTGCCAATGCAGAGGACATGGGTTCAGTTCCTGGTCCGGAAAGATCCCACATGTCGTGAAGCAACGCAGCTTGTGAGCTGCAACTACTGAAGCCCATGTGCCTGGAGCCTACGCTCCGTAATGAGAGAAGCCACGGCAACGAGAAGCCCATGGACTGCAACAAAGAGTAGTCCCACTCGCTGCAACTAGAGAAAACCCACGCAGCAAGGAAGAGCCAGTGCAGCCATAAATAAATGCATTAATTAATTTAATTAAATGGAGCATGATATACACAGGCTTCCATGATGGCTCAGACAGTAAAGAATCTGCCCACAATGCAGCAGAGCCAGGTTTGATCCCTGGGTTAGGAAGATCCCCTGGAGAAGGGAATGGCAACCCACTCCAGTATTATTGTCTGAAAAATCCCATGGACAGAGGAGCTTGGCAGGCTACAGTCCAAAGGGTCGCAAGTCAGATATGACTGAGCAACTAACATACACGATATACACACCACTATATACAGAGAGAGAACCAACAAGGACCTACTGTATAGCACAGGGAACTATACTCAATATATTCTAATAATCTGTAAGGGAAAAAAATCAGAAAAATAATATATATATATACACACATACACAAATATAATCACTGTGCTATATACCTGAAACCAATATGACATTGTAAATCACTTATATGTCAGTGAAAAGAAATAAATAACAATAAAATAGTTACACAAATCTCCCTGAAAAATAGAATAAAAAGACAAAGCAATATAGAATATAGGAGAAAAGTTCAACAATCATATTGGGAAGTACAGTGTCTGAATAATAGGAGTTTCAAAAAGCACAAGTGAAGAAAATGGAGGGAAAGCCTCAAATAAATAATTCAAGAAAAACTCCCAGGACAAAGGGACATGAACTCCTGCACCGAGAGAGCAAGCTAAGTTCTCAGCACCATGAAGAGAGAACCAAGCAGGAAAATTTATATCTCTATTTTAGAACACTGGCAATAAAGGGAACGTTCAAAAAGCTTCCAGAGAGAAACAACAGGTCTTGGACAAAGGGTTAAGAATTAGAGTGAAACTGGATTTCTCAACAGCAATAAGAGGAGCTAGAAAACAATGTGCTTAGTCCCTCAGTCGTGTCTGACTCTTTGAGACACCATGGACTGCAGCCTGCCACCTGTCCATGGGGATTCTCCAGGCAAGAATACTGGAGAGGGGAGCCAAGCTCCTCCAGGGTATCTTCCCAACCCTGGATCGAACCCAGGGCTCCTGCATTACAGGCAGATTCTTTACAGACTGAGCCACCAGTGAAGCCCCAAGAATACTGGAGTGGGTAGCCCATCCCTTCTCCAGGGGATCTTCCCGACCCAGGAATCGAACCAGGGTCTCCTGCATTGCAGGCAGATTCTTAACCACCTGAGCTACCAGGGAAGCCCAGAAAACAATAAGGAAATTTTTTTAAAAAGTAAATTTTAGGGGGGAACTTAATTTCAACCTATAATTTCAAACCATTCAATCAAGCATGTGAGTAGCATAAAGGTATTCTCGGTCATGCAAGTTCTCAAAAACTTAGGTCCCATGTGCCCCCTTTCTCAGGAAGCTACTGAAGTGTGTGCTCCACCAAAATGAGGGAGTCGCCAAGAATGAAGAACGCATGAGTTTCGGGACAAAAGGAACCCAGGAAAGCGGTAAAAGGAAGCTCCATGAAAACAGGTTGAGAGGTCCTAAGACATCACTTGTGCAATCGACAGTAATAATTGTGCTAGTGGGCAGTCAGATTGCAGCCAGGGGACAAAGGCTCTGCAGAAAGGCCGCCAAGAAGATGAAACTGGAAACTATTGAAAGGAGATTCACACATAAGCCAGAGTATTTGGGATGATTTAGTGAGAGGTGCAAGGAAAACAGAAGACTCATTCCAGGACAACCAAAAATTGTAGAAGAAAGCAAATTCAATAAAATGCTGTACAGCTTAACCATGAAGAGTGTTCCATAGTCCTAATAATATAAACACATAGCAATTAAATTAAAAATTATGACATAGCTGTATTGGAAAGATGGGGAGGAGTATGTATGCATGTGTGGGTGTATAGTGAGTGATGGAAAAGAGAAGTAGGTCTTCATCTTCCATGGTGGCAAGTAAACAGATAACAAATGCCTGAAATTCCCGAACCTGGAAAAATCAGGAAGCATCTGTATACCCGTGTTATTTCAAGAAAGATAAATACATTCCAAAAGGAATGGATAAAATATTTGGAAGGGACAGTTGATTCTGGAAAGTGGGAATGACACAGGGAATAAGGGAAGGTAACTGCTATTTTTTTTTATTAAGCCTTGTAGACCTGCTTGATTTTTAAAAATCTGTGCATCATGACTTTAATAAATTTAAATTAAGTTTAAAATTATATGTATATCTTAACGTACATTCTTAAGCTTCAATTTGTTTATTTGCTCTTTTTTTTCCCACACAAAATAGTCTTTTTATTTTTATTTATCTTTTATCAAGGCCTTCATTTATTCATTCAATCAAACAAATGTATATTGGGTCTTTTTTTTTCCCTATTCAGAAACACAATTTATTCCTTGGTTTTGGAACACATTTGACTTTTAACCCAATAGGGTAAAACTGTCTCATGCTGATTTGTTCTTTAGTTTATTTGTTCGTTGGTTCATTCATTCATTCACTCTACAGACATCTCCTGTGGGCCTTCTTCTGGAGGTCAGGTGCCATGCCAGATAAAGACAAGGTCTCAATTTCTGCCCTTAAAGGCCCTTCTCTTTTTATAAGAAAAATTTCAAGTTTAGAGATTTATGTGCCTTTTCAGTTTGTTTTGCATACAAGATGGGTTTCTGAAGAACTCTAAATTCTACATTTGTAAATCACTTGAAATCTTGGGTGAATGTATGGCTGGAGCTTGCTATTTAAATCTTTCAGGGGAAAAAAATCCTGCATAATATATGTGCGAACTCATATTTTCATATATTGGCCAGTCTGGTGGGAAATAGATGTGGCAGCAGGAAAGGTAATTTGAGAACGAATTTATGGGCGATGTTATTGCTGTTTGGCAAGAGGGGAATTCATTTATGACCGATATTACTAATGACACCAAATGACAATTCATCTCTATTCCATACACTGAGCCGTGGACTTTAATTGCATTATTATGTGCATCCTTAATGATGTCATTTAGCGATTAAAAACTAACCATACTCCATAAGTGGGGTGGTAACATGTTCAGCTTTACATCATTGAGATTCTGCATGGATTAAGTTCACGGGTTTTTCATCCCCTCCTCTGTAACAGATATGCTTGCTGCCTTTCAGCGTCATTGATGGGAGAGCAGAGAGGAGCACCTCTCCTATACATTTAATAAAGGAACAGCTGTGTTACCTGCTAAGATTTTATTTTTGCCTGTAGGACATTTTATTGCACCAAATTAGAGAAGCAGTAAAACATTCTTAAAAGATAGCCATCGTTTGGAAAAACCATCTGTTTTAGTTGGAAGAATATACACAGAAACCGTCCCATGAAAATTTGCTGCTGAAAATGCTCTTTCTCCCAAATGTTACTTTTGTGCTATGACTATTTATAATGTCCTGGATGAATCTCCAAAATGTTTTATTCAAAGTCCCTGTTGCTCTCCCAAGACTGCCATTATGTGGGAAAGAGAAGAGGGTTAATGAGTTCCACTCGTGTGTTAGGCATGCCTTTTGAATTGGAACAAAAATCACCCCAGAGTAATGAAGACATCTTTTCCACCTGGTGGTCAGACTGGCCCACTGAAGTGCAGTTCTGATCCTGTCACTGCCCAGCTCAGAGGCCCCCTGTGACTCCCCGCTGCCTGCTGAGTGAGGAGCCAGGGGCCAGGCCAGCCTTCCCTGTGTGGGATCTCACACGTGTCCAGGCCTCACATTACTAGCCTGTGAAATGGACCTGTTCGCCAGATACACAGCTGCTCCGTCCCTTCCATGTGCTCCCTGCTAGAGACTGAACTGCGTCTTCCAGCACTTCTATGTCACAGCTCTAAGCCCCCCAGGTGACTTATTTGGGGACAGAGCCTGTGAAGAGGTAATGAAGGTCCAACAGGGTCTTCAGGCCCTCCTCTGATAGGGTCTGTGTCCTTCTAGAGAGAGAAGCCTTCATGGGACTTGCCTGGTGTTCCTGGTGGTTGGGGCTTCACCTTCCAATGCAGGGGAAGTGGGTTTGATCCCTGGTCAGGGATCCAGGATCCCACTCGGCTTGCAGCCGAAAAACGTAAAACAGAAACGGTATTGTAACAAATTAAGACTTTAAAAAAGTGGTCCACCTCAAACACATCTTTAAAATAAATAGATGAATAAAGAGGAGCCTCCAGAGCTCTACCTCACCTCCACGTGAGGATCCAGTGGGAGGGCGGACACCCCTGGGCCAGGAGAGAGGTCCCCCCACCCTGAGAAACCAAACTTGGTCTTGGACTGCCCGCCTCCAGGACTGAGAAAAGCAATGCTTGACATGGAAAGCCGCCCAGCCTGCAGCATGTCACTAGGGCGGCCCGAAGGGACTAAGACACTCCCGATGTTGAAGTCATCACCTCTCAAGGCTCATCAAAGGCCATTTACTCAACTGGTACCTGCTTTGGGGCCCTCTCCTCTAAACCCCTCGGCACCTAGAACTGGCTAGGGGGACTCTAGCCCCTCCAGACCTTGCCTCCTCTTTCCAGGGGGCTGTGCACTCCCAGAGGACAGACTGGCTCCCTCTGGATGCTCTGGATTTAGAAGATAGGTTTAACATGAAAACACGGGTTCCTGTAACTTTTCAAGAAGGCTCTGGTGCTCTGCCTCCATGTCTCGGGCCCTGGGCCAGCAAACCGCGTTGCTAATTACCCAACGTATTAAATGCAAAGTGTGTGTCAGTATGAAGGGGAGAACCACCTCTTTTTTGGTATCTTGTAACCAGAAAACCTCTTTAGGATCACTGGACTAGTTTCCATTTTAAGCTAATTAGTAAATTGCATTTTTGGCTCTTTGGCTAGGTTAAATTTAGCTCATCTTTTCCCTTCAAGTCAAGCTGTCAGTGGGATCTTTGCAATTAAAATTTTCACTCTCAACTTTCTTTCCCATTCGGTGGGAGGAGGTTGGCAATGTACCCCCTCTTCCCATCCTTCTTCCCTTCAGCTTCTCCCCAACCTGGGGCGTCTTATGCGTGCAGCCAGATGGCTACCTACTCCTCCACTTGCTGGCCGCCCGTGAACAGGGCTGACACCCCTGGGTCACCCCTGCGAGCAGGCAGGGCACATGCCCGGGGCTGCAAACCAGCCTCGGTCATGCATCAGACCCCAAAGTGTTATTAAACATACACGGCAACCAGCAGATCGTTGTGGGAAAGCGGTCGCAAAGCGCAGGAAGCTCAGCTCGGAGCTCTGTGATGACCTAGAGGGGCGGCGAAGAGGGTGCTGGGAAGGAGGCCCGAGAGAGGGGACACGTGTATACATACAGCTGATACACCCCACGGTACGGCAGAAACTAACACAGCTTTGTAAAGCAATGATACCCCAATGAAAACACGCCACCACATATATGACCACGAGCAGGAGCCTGGAGGCTCCCCGCTGTGCAGGGCAGGAGCCCCTTTGCTGCTGGACGTGGGAGGCTGAGGGGTCCCCGGGGGGGAGGCTGGGGGCAGGAGGAAGGGGCGCCCTAAGCAGAGGACGAGGGCTGGGACGACGTTACAGAAATACCGAGTGCTGCAGAAATATCTGAATCTTCCAACAAATGCCAAGGCCAATCCAGGGTGTGCCTGCTGACGCTGGGCCCTGCCCAGCCCCAAGGATGCCCGAGCAGGTCATGGCAAGCGGCCCGGTGAGTTCATGCAGACATCCCAAGGCCACCCCACACGCTGTCTCTGAGACCCCCTAGAATCCCAGCCTCTCCTCTCCAGGCCCTCAGCTCTTGGCCTGGAACTCTGCTTCCCTCCCTCCCACCCTGTCAGCAGAACCCCGCAGAGGGCTCTTCCACAGCCTCCCCCCCCAGCCCAGGTGCATTTCAGAAGCCCCATGCCCCAGCCCCTCAGCAGAATGGCCTGAGAGTCGGAGTTGGGGGAGCTCTCACCCAGCCTCTGTTGGGCAGAAGACAGACACCAGGCCAGTTCCTCCCAGGGTGAGCGGCCGCTGCCCCTCCTCCAGTGGAGACAGGGCGTCACGGCCCAGCCTTATGAGCACAGGGCTCGCAACTGACTCCTCTCGTGGTCATTAAGGAAGATGGGTTGGTGATTTCCAAGAAGAGAGGAGGATGGCTCCATTATGTGGGCACTAATGCCTCTCGGGTCTCCTGTGCTGCTCCGGGGAGTGGGGCGGGGTGTGTGCGGGGGCCCGGCTGGTTCTTCTTCCCATCCACCCTCTGTTCTCTGCGCATCTGGGTGATGGCAATTAGGGCGGAGGAAGTCCCCCCAGGGGACCGGCTGCGGTGAGCGAAATGAGCTCTGTGGCCTGGGGAGTCTATGGAGCAGAAAAGGAATCTGGGAACAAGCGCCTGCATCTTTGCAGTCACAGCCACTCGGAATTTCAGTGGAGAAGTACCTATGCCAAACCGGAAAGCGTTTGTTCTTGCCCAGGTGTGGGACCCTGGGCGAATGCCCATCCTCTCTGGCTGACACGGGAGGGAGGTGGGTTCCAGGACTGGCCTCCCGTGGTCCCTGCTAGATCTAGAGCTCTCAAGCACCTATCCGTGGAATGATGTGGCAGGTATGGAGTGAGGTTTCCACAGGAGGAAGTGAATTTAATTTCAAGACTTTGCCTTATTCTGTGATTGTCCAGCTGATATTTTTCTAACCTTTAGTTTATGATGGCCAGAGTAGATGGTCACTATTTTTAAATTTCCTTATTCAGCAAGATGGTCAGAGATGTATGAAGTCTGTGAATCACGTTTAGCAGGAGTCCTAAAGGACTCTCACTGCAGGCTTTGGTGACGATGGCCCTGGAGGGGTGTGCAGGGGAGGGGACACAAGCGAACCCCCTCATCTGTGGGGACAGCATCGTGAGCACCCTGCTCGTATATGTTCAGGACACAGAGCTTCTAAACCTTGGGCAGGAGAGTGAGACGCTCTTGTGTTTTATTTGCTCGGCGAGCCCTTACAGTAAGAGCCCCCGCTCCGGTCTGCCAGGCGTCAGAGCAGAGGGGGTCAAATGGGATCATGACCGCCTTGTGGGTCACGAGATCAATTTAGCGGAGGACCGAGAGCAGCCTTTTTTTAAATGAAAGACTGTGGAATAGGACAGAAATTATTAGAGTAAATCATCTGCAGGAATGTAGTAGGTAAGTATTAATTCATGAAACTTATGTTTCAAATATGCATATTCAAATATTTAAAAATACATACATATGTATATTCTGCTTCTGTGTGGAGAAGTAAATTGCTCACAAACCAACTGTCCTACAGACAACATGTACAAATCCACAAACTATGGACAATATAACAAAAACAACAGGGCCCTAGAGGGTAAACATAAGCAGAAATGTCTTGGAGCAGTGTCAAAACTTAGAAGAATCAACCCACAAGAGGCAAGCTTCCCATTTTTGTGGCTTTGCCCTGAGGGCGTCCGCCACACTTGCGGTGGGTGCACAAGGTGATCATTCCAGTGGGAGGCCTGCTGTCCTCGTGGACAGAGGAACTGGGAGAAGGAGATTTAGATAGCCCGAGTCACTGGGGAGTTGGCAGGAGCCCCATGATGGAGAGAGCTGGAGAAGAAGGAACCCAGAGTTTGTGTGTAGACCCCTGCCCAAGTCTCTGGCTGAGCCCCAAGCCACACGTGTGCATGGCAGATTAAAAGCAGTCTCAACTGAGAACTGAGCCCCGCCTCCCCACTACAAGTGTCATAGAATGCAAAGTTTGAGCCTGGCCAAATTCATTCCCTACTGAAACAAAAACATCACCTTTCTTCAAAACAATATCACAGAATCCATTTTCCACAACAGAACATTCACAATGTCCATGACACAATCCAGAATAACTCTTCACGTGAAGGCTCATTTTCAAGAACAAAAAGTCTGTCAATAGGTACCAACCCTGAAATGAGCCAGATACTATGATTATTAGACAAGAACTTCAAGCAGCTATGATAATAACGAGGTAAAATATCTCCTCATAAAAAATACTTGACATCCAAACCCTAACCCTATCACCTTCTCTCAGTCAAGAAGTGCAATATATAAAAACGAACCATTTGGTAGCATTATTCATGATAGACAAAAGTAGGAAATATCCAAATGTCTATCAACTGATGAGTAAACAAAATGTGGTCCAACCAAACTGCAATATTATTCAGCCATGAAAAGGAATGAAGTGCTGATACATGCTGCAACATGGATGAGCCTTGAAAACATCAAGTGAAAGAAGTCATTCATATAGACCACATTGCACGATTCCATTAGGAGGAAATTTCCAGAACAGGAAAACCTATAAAGACAGAAATTAGATTAGACAATGTCAGGAGCTGAGAAGGGGAAATGGGGACTGAATGCTAACGGGTATTGGATTTATTTGGGAGTAACATCATGGTTTTGGAATTACATGCTGGTGATGATCGCACAGCTTTCTGAGTGTACAAAAAACCCACTGAATTATATATGCTCAAAACCCTTCAAGTGAGGCTTCAACAGTATGTGAACCAATAACTTCCAGATGTTCAAGCTGGATTTAGAAAAGGCAGAGCAACCAGAGATCAAATTGCCAACATCCATTGGATCATAGAAAAATCAAGGGGATTCCAGAAAAACATGTACTTCTGCTTCATTGACTACTCTAAAGCCTTTGACTGAGTGGATCATAACAAACTGTGGAAAATTCTTAAAGAGATGGAATACCAGACCATCTTGCCTGCCTCCTGAGAAACCTGTATGCAGGTCAAGAAGCAATAGTTAGAACCAGACATGGAACAAAGGACTGGCTCCAAATTGAGAAAGGAGTACATCAAGGCTGTATATTGTCACTTTGCTTATTTAACTTATATGCAGAGTACATCATGTGAAATGCTGGGCTGGATGAAGCACAAGCTGGAATCAAGACTGCCGGGAGAAATATCAAAAACCTCAGACATGCAGATGATACTACCCTTACGGCAGAAAGCAAAGAGGAGCTAAAGGGCCTCTTGATGAAGGTGAAAGAGGAGATGAAAAAGCTGGCTTAAAACTCAACATTCAGAAAACGAAGATCATGGCATCTGGTCCCATCACTTCATGGCAAATGGTTAGGCAAACAATGGAAACAGTGACAGACTTTATTTTCTTGGGCTCCAAAATCACTGCAGACTGTGACTACAGACCTGAAATTAAAAGACGCTTGCTTCTTGGAAGAAAAGCTGTGACAAACTTAGCGTATTAAAAAAGCAGAGACGTGACTTTGCCAACAAAGGTCTGTATAGCCAAAGCCATGGTTTATCCAGTAGTCATGTATGGGTGTGAGAGTTGGACCATAAAGAAGGCTGAGTGCCAAAGAGTTGATGCTTTCGAACCGTGGGGCTGGAGAACTCTTGAGAATCCCTTGGACAGCAAAGATATCAAACCAGTCAATCCTCAAGGAAATCAACCCTGAATATTCACTGGAAGGACTGATGCTGAAGCTGAAGCTCCAATACTTTGACCTTCTGATGTGAAGAGCTGACTCATTGGAAAAGACCCTGATGCTGGGAAAGATTGAGGGTAGAAGGAGAAGAAGGTGATAGAGGATGAGATGGTTGGATGGCATCATTGACTCAATGGACATGAGTTTGAGCAAACTTGGGAAGATAGTGAAGGACAGGGAAGCCTGGCGTGCTGCAGTCCGTGGGGTCGAAAAGAGTCAGACATGACTTACTGATTGAATAACAACAACTATTTGGCACATACACGATTATTATTGCCTGAATCATAGACCCTTAAAATTCAACATCTAGTAGATGAAACATACACAGATCATGATAATAACAATGGAAATTGCTATGAGGAAGACTAGGAAAGGGGGAGAATTAATGTTTGCTGAATATCCACTATGTGCCAGGCC